>NC_084642.1:19184528-19505639 GCF_019802595.1 Syngnathoides biaculeatus
TGCGAGGAAGCACGAAATAATCCAGGAGGAACCTTACGTACCCTGGTAGTTATTTTTGGTTGTACCAGAGTGGTTAGGGAAGTTCCTGCAAAGATTCCTCGAGTGGGAACGCCCCTATGAGGAATAATTGTGATTAATGACACTTATTGAAATATTGGTCAAAATAATCCTGATTATTATTATTTTCACAAAAATCTTGCAGCCCTACATCTTGCAATCATTCATGAAAATAGTCAGTCTTTCGAGAACGACATTGCACTAAGCAGCAAAAAGCTCTGCTGAACAGAACTCGTGAGGTATGCTAACGTCTCACGTGATATCAGGCTTGATGGTGGCCCTTTTTATTTTTTTTTTGGAGTGCAAAGAAAAGGAAACAAAAAACAAACCGATGGCAGTAGATCCTTTGATTTTTGCTGGACTAATGTCTTGTGAGTTACATCTCAGATAATATAGCGCTTGAACATGGTCCATCATTTTAGAAAATGTGTCGGAAAAAAGGCAAGAGAAACAAAAATGTTAATACTTTGATTCTTCCTGATAGGTCTCGGGAATTCTAACATATCCCCTGATCTGTTTCATGATGATCCAGCTTTTGGAATAACTGTTGCCAAAAAGCCCCCAGAAATCCAAAGAAAAAGCAACCAGTCCTTTGATGCTCACTAAATTGAGGTCTCAGAGCTTTATGGCACTTATTTCAGTCCCTGGCAAAGATGATGACCTGGAGTAATCATCCCACTACTCCTGGTTCCACACCCCCTTTTTTGTTTTGTGTAGGAAGTTGACTAATACTTGAGTGAACCATTAAGAACTTTTACACTTGAGAAGACAAACTTTTATTCTATTTGGGTTTTACAATTCTGGCAGCCCCTGGGGGTTATTTATGAATTCCACCTGTTACCTCAAGGTGGGTGCCACTATTAATACTTGAAAAGCATACGAACAGTGCAAATTAACATTCATCAGTGTTTATCAAAGCGGTGTGACGGCAGAAGGGTGGAGCGGAGGTTGAGACAATATGTCAAGATCAAGAGTCAAAGCGCACGTTTGGGCCTGCAGCAAATTTAGATGAACCACAATCCTGCTGTCATGCACATGACAGAGTAACAGAAGCACCTTCCACAGGCATTAAAATACATATTGTTTGATATAATATATGTTATATTAAAATGTGATTTTTTTTTTGGATGGCTTGCAACCTTCTTCTTTGACATTACACCAGTATGAAACATACTGTAGGGAGCGCTTTTAGGCCAAAAAAAAAAAAAAAAAAATTGGATCTGAATTCTAAGCCCCCTTCTTGTGGTTATGATCAACTTTCAATATACCTTGACTGCATCAAGGAGTACAAAACTACACAATGTAAGTCTGTTGACCATTTTGCATCAAGCTTTATTTTCTTTCAAAGGAAGCCCCTTTAGGCAGTAAGTTCAATTAACCAGAACAACGAAAGCCCCTTCCCTAGCTCCTACCCAGTGATGACCTCTGACATGCTTCGATTGTATCGAGACATAGCAAACTACAACACAGTGACGTTGCTCATCCTGGGTCATATATTGCCTTCTCTAACAAGCAATGTGCTCAGACTGAAAACCTAATCAGTCGTGATGGTGGGTGCCTTCTGCTCGTAGCTGCCAAGTGGTAAATTCCGATATGTCTCTATCGCATTAAACCACAGATGTCAAACTCATGGCCTGGAGGCCAAATGCGGCCTGCCACATGATTTTACGTGGCCCGAAAAAAGGAAATCATGTTTCAACTTTCATGATTTGTGTTGAAATGTGTCTCAAGATTTCAAATTGTCATATCATAAATGATAATGACATATTGCAATCATTTTTGTGTTACCCAACATCATCAACAGTTGAAAAACCCATTATCCTTAATTTCTGACTAGACAACTAGTTCATAAATTTCATGTGTAAATATGATGACGCGATTAAAGATTTTTATGATTTCACTCATAACGGCCCTCTGAGGGAAACCATAACTACCATGTGGCCCGTGACAAAAATGAGTTTGACACCCGTGCATTAAACTATGCAACATAAACACACTGATCATCCTGCATCCAACTTTGCTTTCTCTCAAAAAGCAGCCCTTTTAGGCAACAAACTACAGTAAATGCAACAGAATTCATACCGCCTTTTTCTGGTTGCTTTCGATGGTGACTCTCAATATCCATCGACTGCATCAAGAAATAGCAAACTACACATTTCATCTTTGAGCTTCCTGAATCATATATTGCTTTGATCTTTGATTTCATCAAGAAGTAACCATCTACTATGTTTTCAACACTACAAGGCGCCTTTAATCTTCTAAAAAATTGACAGTCTGCATTTTAATTTGGTGAAATCTGCGAAAATGTTGCCGTCCGACTTTGGTCAGTGCTCTGCTTCATCGACTGTCGGAACATATTCACTTGACACGGGGACGTTGTATGTACATTATGTATGATGACACCGACACACCAATCGACAACATTACAAAATACGTACACTACATATGCTGGTAGCGATGAACATTAGTAGCTATCAGTGATGCGGTTGTTAATGGTAATAGAGACTGTGAAAAATTCAACAATGAATCAAGAGTTCGGAAGTGGGGTACTAAAAAAAATGAACTCCGCCAAATTAAGAGGACGAAACAGATTTTTCGCCGTAACAATGCGAGGTGGCCACAGTCAGAAGACCAACTGGAACAATGGATTATTGAACAAAGAACACATGGGAGAAAGTCTAAAATTATTCAACTGAAGGCAATAATGATAGCACAAGACATGAAGAGCGAACACTTTCAAGAACGTCAGTCTTGGTGGTTTCATCATCTCTTCATCCGCGCAAGGACTACCATGGTGCACCAACTCCCAGCGGATTACAAAGAAAAAAAATTATTTTAAAAAATAATGTTGCCTTTTTTTTGTAGACCGTATGTTTTAGCATACACCCTATAATACGGTGTGCCTTATGTATGTGTTAAGTACAGAAATAGACCCTGTAATTGAGACTGGACTATATAATCCAGTGCGCTTTATAGTGTGGGAAATACGTTTCATAACATAGATATAGTGATATAGGAAACTGCGTAAAATAACCTTCATTTTCCAGCATCAACTATCTCAATAAGCCAGCCTGTTCGTGCAGAAATATATATAAATGGGCCAGAACTATTAGCCTCTCCAACAAAAACACTTACTTTGCACAGTTAGTATGTGTAATGCAACTACCGGTAGTGCAAAACATAGACTATAAATAAATAAATAAATAAATATTTTCAGAAATTTTTCTTTCCCTCAAAGACAACACGTTGATGCAGCACAGATTCTGCATGGCACAGAAAGCCAGACATTTGGAAGCGCAACAGTCACTTGGCCATAAACTACAGGTGCCGCACTGCCAAAAGTGACAAATTACAAAATTGCAACCCTCTGAATCTTCACAATAAAACAGGCTTCTAAAAGAATGACGAAAATTTAAAAAAGGAAAAAAAAACAGGGAGGGTAAAACGACACGTCTCATTTCCACGAGCTCGTTTGGATGCCCTTGGATTTTGTCGCGTGTCCTCGAAAGGAAGTGAGTCATCTCTGGAACCATCCTGCTGCGAGGCCCCACGCTTACACGTGTCACACTCGCTAATGGAAAGCAGGACGGATTATAAAAGCCCAGACAACTCTGTGGCAGCCAGCCTGCCTCCCTGATGCTTAAGTGTCGCTGAGCTCGCTTAGACGAGTCTGGAGGGTCCTCACAATTAGTCATTTGTCTGACGCCGGAGTCGAGTGCCACGACGAGGATGTTTTGCCTTAAGGGCGCCAAGGAAATGACAGGTACTGCAACCTTTCAGTGCGCCAGACAGATGAAAGGAAATACATGGTTGACTTGTCAGCGTCAACGTCAAAGGATTTCCTCTTTTAAACGCTTACTTATTCATCACAAGAAAGACGGCTCCTCTTTAAATATCATTCCTATTTTTTTTTCCCTTGAGTGTCATGGTTTGACTATCCACAAAGGATGGGAATAATAATTAACTGATCATTAAGACTTTGACTGTGCAGATTTGCCACGTCTTACTGCATATCTGTAAAAACCAAGGCCTCTTCCATATGTGAAGAAAAATCTGCTACATCTGATATAGTGCAATGCTAATGCAAAGTAAATTCTCAGATCAGCTTCAGTACACCCAGTCAGTGATGGCTTGATGTCATCGAAATACACTAAACGGGTGCAAAAACAAGAAATAAAAATATCAAAAAAATGTAAAGTTAATCTACAGAAAAACCATAAACAGTTAAAAATGATCTAAATATGCTACATGAGAGATGTGTACATCAGTAAGTGAGCAAAATAATTCCAGACAACAGCTAATGTAAAAATGTGCCAGTTATCCGTGTGGGGAACAAAAATCACCTGATGCCAACAAAACACCATGTAACGTTTAATATCTATTATTCATGTAATGCTAATTCGCTGGTGGCATGGTGGTACTTTGGTGCAGGCAGCGTGGTTCTGTTCCTACTCAGTGATAGTGCGTGTGTGTAGGTGTCTGTCTGTCTGTCTATACGTCCCCTGTGACTGATGCCAACCAATACAAGGTGTAGTCCATCTTTTCCCCAAAGTCACTTGTGTTGAGAATAGGTGGATGAGTGTAATACGTTTACTTTATGGAGTTCAGTGTGTGTGTGTGTGGGTGGGGGGGGGGACATTATCCTGTTGATTCTTTATCAAGGAAATTTTGTCATATTTAGATGGATTTATACAGTTGGCCCAAGTGCCCAATTCCAGGGTCGAGGGTGGTTAGCATTGAAAATTGTAAAAGTGGAATAGGTGATAAACCAGGGTTGGGAGTTAAAAATTGTCAAGGGGGCATCTGAAATAATCCGCACCTCCCCTGTCATGATGCCGCACCACCCACTTTGAAAACCACTGCCTTGAACTGACTGTACAAGCTCTCCAACGGATTTCTGGTCGTACAGTTAATACATAATAGAAACAGGATCCACCGAGCCACCATGTGATCTCATACGATAAAATGTGTTAAATGATAACCGCAATTTACTGCTAGCTGGTCTCATGTCAACTCACATTTCGCACACCCTGGAAACCTCTCAAGTGTTCATGTTCAACAAATCAGTGCCAACTTGGCAAAAGTCCTTTTTCACCCCGACAGCTCCACATTCATGTTGAGTGTAAGACTTCCTGCCAGACGCCACCTCTACAAACATCCCTCTCATCTGACCTTTTAACGGCGCACCTAAAATATCTAATTACAAAGAGAGCCCAAGATAGGCAAGTAAACACTGGCGTCAGAAATAGACACTGGAACTACTTTACGCAAATGCACCCATTTGCAAGAGGCACATTTCTATTCATAGCCAGCTTGGAATTAATGGCTTGTCTATAATGAACTTGGAGCCCCACATATGACTGAAAGATGCAATATCTCATTAAATGACACACACACACACACACACACACACAAACTCACACACATTCAAACAACATACTCTTAAGGGTCCTCAAAACAGTTGGTCAGTAGCAGTCCCTGGAAAGTTAAAAAAAAACAAAAAACTGCAGCCTCACACAACATTTTAACAGATTGACATGAAATGTGTATGTCTTCATCATTACAGGGCATAAAAAACTCTAAAAGGACCCATGCCATGAAAAATTGGATCCAAGGGCTAATTCATTGCTGCTTCCATATGGTGTCATTGTGAGTATCATTGTGATAACCGGCTAAGAAAATGGATGGATATGGATATATCTGCGAGTGTCTGGCAACCACTTCAGGATGTAGCCCCTCTCTCGCCCGAAGATAGTTGGGGATAGGCTCCATGAGGATAGGTGGTACAGAAAATGGAAGGATATATATATTATTTATATAAATATTTAGAGGATGGAGATTTTTTTTTTGTCCAATAAGGTTTCAGGTTCAATGTTTCGTCATTTAAAGCCAAGCCTTCAGAATCCCGACCGGTCGACAAACACACACACATACAGTTGAAATGGGCGAACCAATCAGATTTTAGATTCACCAATCTGGGCCCTCATCAAGGTTGAGTGATGTCAGGATTTTTCCATTCCTCTGATTGGGTCAGATAATTTCTCCTCTGATTTACTGAGGAAGCACAATGTGGGACAGTGATTAAAATTTCATTTTTGGGCACACTTTTCATGAAAAAAATACACTTTGTGAGGCTCGGACAGAGTAGTTGCTGTCTGGATTGTTTCAATTTAGCAAATTATTTATTTATTTTTGGGGTGGGGGCGCACTTTCAGAACAGTATTTATGACCTATCTTGGACACACAGGCAGGAGAAAAGGAAGGGCAGCTCTGCATCTGTATAGCATCTCCGGTCAGTAAAATGTATTCTATTTAAAGTTTTTTTTTTACATGTTATTAGATGGATTGTGAATGACTACTGGATATGTTAGTGTATATGCTATAACCTCAACAGAGGTTTGAACCTGCTTGTTGGTGATGTAATGGAAGATAAAGGTAAAGATAAAGATAAACTTATTCCTTGCTTTAGTATTAATGGTATTAATCCTAAAATAGCTGAAATTCCTCTCTCCTTTTTAACACCACACATATTATGCATGTAGTGCACAGGGTTTTTGTACATTATTTTTCAAGATGATGGTGTTATTAATAGATGTATTTAGTGACTGAAACTGCCCACCACTGATTTGTTAATTTACATTAACTTTACCGTTGGATCATGACTCGATAATCAATTATCGATAAAGTTAGCATGTAATTGACCCCTCCGTAGAAATTGGGTCATCCGCGTCGCTGACCCATCAGAGGCCAGAGATCTGCATAAACCACGCCCCTTGTTGTCATCCGCTATTACCTCAGACAACGTTGCATGGTCCAGTATAGCTTTTGTTAGCATTTTATCGCGTATTTGGGTCCTTTAACAATAGATATGGTTAAGAGTTGTAGTCACAGACTATGTAATAGTGACGACAGGTATCCTGAAAGGCTAGTTGGTGGAGTTCAATTCGTACCCTTTCCAAAACCGAAGACCCAGTACGAAAAATGTCTTCGATGAATCAAACTTTGTGGAAGACCGCATCATCAACTGAATCCATCTAAAATCAACCGGAACACAAGACCGAGTACAAAAACTGTCTTCGATGGATCAAACTTTGAGGAAGATCGTTTGATCAACTAAATCCATCTAAAATCAACCGGAACAGATATGTTTGCACGAAGGTAAGCCCTATATTTGATTTTCAATACATGTCTCATATAAATGAATTAGCAGTTCTTCGCTTGCATAATATACCTATGTGTGAATGATTGACACACTTGATCTATGTTGAGCGATATTTTGCGATAATCTGACTGCACAAACGTGTCTCTGTTGGCGGCTACCGAGCTAAGCTAAACCGGACTATGTTTGTATGAAGGTATGTCCTATATTTGATTTTCATTACATGTCTCATATAAATTATATTTATTATAATATATTATATTATGTGGCTTCTCGGTCTTCCTCTGACCCCGGAAAGATCTCGCGCTATCAATGGTTTCTCCGTCGATATGCATGTAAATACCATTGAAATACCCCTCGCTGAAATACTTGAAGCGCTGCTGTCTGCTTTTCAACGATATTTCACTATTCGCTAAGAATGCGAGTGAGAAATCAGCTGGTAAATTGGACAATTTCGCTCTAGTCTTTTCTTCCTGCGCCGCCATTTTTGGTAATTGTTTGTCTGAGGTTAGCACACGTGGGGTGACGTAACTTCAGGAGGCATGGTTAAATGCCCTGTACGGAGGGGTCAATTGCCTTCATCCATCCATCCATCCATCCATCCATCCATTTCTTAGCCACTTATCCTCACTGGGGTCGCGGGAGTGCCGCAGCCTATGCCAGCTGTTATTGGGAAAGAGGGATATACCGTGAACTGGTTGCGAGCCAATGGTGAGGCACATTGAGACAGACAAAGGTCACACTCATAATCATACTTAAGGGCAATTCAGTGTCCAATTCATGTTGCATGTTTTTGGGATGCTGGAGAAAATCGGAGTACCCGGAGAAAACCCACAGAGGCATGGGGAGAACATACAAACTCCACAGTAGGCGGGGCTGGGATTTGAACCCCGGCCCTCAGAACTGTGAGGCCAACACTGTCCAGCTGCACCAACAATATATACAGTGAATAAAATGAGTATTTGAACACGCGCTATATTGCAAGTTCTCCCACTTAGAAATCATGGAGGGGTCTGAAATTTTCATCGTTGGTGCATGTCCACTGTGAGAGAGATCATTTAAAAAGAAAAATCCAGTAATCACAATGTATGTATCAAGGTTCTGGTGTGGCCAAGCCAGTCTCCAGACCTAAACCCAATAGAAAATCTTTGGAGTGAGCTGAAACTCCGTGTTTCTCAGGGACAGCCCAGAAACCTGTCTGATCTAGAGAAGATCTGGAGGAGTGGGCAAAAATCCCTCCTTCAGTGGGTGCAAACCTGGTGAGCAACTACAGGAAACGTTTGACCTCTGTAATTGCAAACAAAGGCTACTGTACCAAATATTAACATTGGTTTTCTCAGGTGTTCAAATACTAATTTGCAGCTGTATCACACAAATAAATCGTTGAAAAAAAATCATACATTGTGATTTCTGGATTTTTCTTTTTAGATTATCTCTCTCACAGTGGACTTGCACCTACGATGAAAATTTCAGACCCCTCCATGATTTCTAAGTGGGAGAACTGGCAATATAGCAGGGTGTTCAAGTACCTATTTTCTTCATTGCATACACACACACGCACGCACGCACGCACGCACACACACACACACACACACACACACACACTGTATATATTCAGACATGGGTATACATATACATACATATCCCGTAAATGCCCAATTCGTTGTTGTCGCTGAGGCGCTTAACTGTAAGTAAAACTACGGGACTAAGTTTGGGCAATATGCAAACAGGCATAGGGCCTGCGTGGCAAATTGGGACCAATTATCTTCTTCATGCCAGTACAAAAAAAAAAAAAACGGCCCTCATTTCCCGGCGGCCAAAGAGCCTCTGCCTACAGCAGCGGGCAGACAAGTTTGGCGGCAGAGGGAGCTAAGAGTCAACAGGCTAATTATGGCTGCTTACAGACAATGGACTTGGCTATGCTAGACAAAAACCCTTAAATGGAAGCGAGGTGGCCACGTTGCGAATTCCAAACTGCCGTAGTCGTTGGAAATGTGAAGAAGAGGCCTTTATCCTGCTGTGGATAGAAAATGGCTGATGATGATTATATTGATAGAGACTACACGGTGTACTGTAGAGAGCATCACCAACATCAGCCATTATCTATCCACTGCAGGATGAAGGCCTTTTCTTCACATTTCTAACTACTACAAAAACATTTTTGCCAGTGTAATCCATACAGTGTATGCAACAAAAAAGATGAGACCTAAAATCAAAGTCACATCTTATTAGTTGCTATTCAGGGCTTTGTTACAAGGCAGGGGGGACAAAATGTCTTCGGTTGTGTGTACCGGGGTCTCCGTCTAAATTCCTGAATTTTGGGCCCAGGGCGTCCATGCACACACCCATCAAAATCTGACACCTCCCTTCAATGACTGTCCTGCTATTGCCGAAAACAATTGATCATAGATTCACTTGAGGGAGAAGAAACAGAAAATGACTGAGGATTAGGAATTTGAACAATTCCACTAGCTATCAAAAACTGTATCCACAGATGAAACTTATGATGAGGTCTTATTGGGACAGTTTAATATCTGGAATGTATGGCTTGTTGATTCCTTCCTGACAAGTTTGCTGTATAAAGTAAAACATGACGTCTACTATAGGAACTTGGGGTCAATGTCCTTTGAATGCAACCCTTCATCATTAGTAAAGACAACTTGAATAGAAGAAGATAAATTCAAAGGTCTTTGTAGTATCACACAGGGTCAGGGACTTCTCTGGGCACCCATGGAGGATAAACACTCCAGGAGGACGGTCTGTTTGTCTTTTCTCCCCTCCAAAACATTCCCATAGCCCACAATACAGACACGGTGGCACAGGAAGAGCCAAGGAGCCAATGTGGAAGCGCCATCACAATGCTCTGTTTACCTTTGTCCACTTCTTTGAGTCCCTCTACCTAAGGTAGCCTTTTGGCCTTGCTCACCAGTGCTCTCTTACACAAAGAGGACAAATACTCAAGATGAGTTTACCCAACATGCACAGTGCATGCATGGAACCTCCCACATGCCTTTCAGAGTAGGAATTTATGAACTGCGCTACCTTTTGTCCTAGTGTGCGCAGAGGGTCTGCGTGCAAACTCTTTCAGGATGTTGAAGAAGGTCTGTGGCAGTAATATAAAATAAAATAGACAGTAAAAGCTTTTCTGTCATTTTTAGAGTTGTGGGGGAGTCTGTTGGGATGTCTCATGCAGATACAACAAAAAAACAGTAGAATGCAATGAGGAACACCGGAAAATGGCCAAAGTGTTGGAGAGTCTCATGCTGTTGGTCATCTTGTCCTACCTTTAAGAGCCATTTTGTAGTGCCCAAGTGAAATTATTCAGCATGTACACTATGAGCCAAAGCGTAATGCACAAGGGGAGGCGCAGGGGTTATGGGAGTGAATGTGATAAACAAACAAGGGAGAATTATTCAGTGTTTAAACAGTTAAACATCCACTTGACCGCAAGCCTTTAAATGGTTGATTAAAACACAAAAACCGACTATACACACATTTGTCTCTGAGGAGTTCTTTAGTGATTCCACTGCGGGAAGACAGAGGTTGTTACTACACATCGGTAACCATGAAAGACATAACTTTGTTAAACTGTTGTCCACTTTTCAAAGTGCATATTTCGGGGGGAGGGGGACAGGGGACAAAGCACAATCCTAGCTGCTAATCCCTGGAGATTCTGTTCACATTCCACGCAGAAGACTTTGATCACTGGTGTGCATCGGGATATCGACTCCAGACCAGACATACACTTGTATGCACTTGTAATATGATTAGCATATGGCATACGCAAAGAGGAATGATATTATACACTATGTTTTCTGAACTTTTGGTTGAAAACTATATTGGAAAAACCTTAGACAAAGGCCTTTATTATGGCATTTAGGGCCAATCCCAGTACTTGTCCTTAGCACCAGGGGTGTCAAACAAATTTTTGTCACGAGCCACATTGTAGTTATGGTTTCCATAACAGGGCCATTATGACTGTGAGACTCTAAAAATCTTAAATCACCGCACCATATTTACACACGAGATTTATGGACTAGTTTTAGAATCAGAAATCAATGGGTTTTTCAAACAGTGTTGATGTTTGATAACACAAAAAAATGCTTGTAAAATATGTCTATTTTGGTACAGATTTGAGCAAAAATCATACATGATTTGTCTTCCCAGGCCGCATAAAATCCTCTGGCCCCCCGCCCTCGAGTTGGACACCTGTGCTTATTCCTTCCCCTTTCTCTAAGCTCTTGGTTTTGCACGTGCTCGAGAACGAAGGGGTATCCCATTGCCTAATGGAAGAGGTGTATAATCTTGAAACCAAGTGTGGTTGGGGAGCTCATTTGAAAATGAGGGGTAAGGTACACTGACACCCAAGGTGCTTGCTTAGAAGATGAAAGAATACACAACGAAGTATATAAATCTGAGCATAATTACTGATTGTCATACTTATGACAGTCATGTTTTTCATTCCGTTAATATTCATGTTCGGGATTGTTGGTTAAAGGGCTTGTTACAGTATGACAAGCTCACGTATCACTAGTCCATCGTCAGACTACAGTGACAAATTCACAGCACATTCACATTAGGAATCTACAGTATGTAGTATGTAGATTGTGCTTCTGAGTCCTGTTCGCTTTTCATATAATTAAACTGTGGCTTCATCACTTACATAATGCAGTACTTCATCACCATGGTGCCATTAGCTGTGATTCCCCATGAATATCTTCGTCTGACACAGGGTTAATGAAAGAGAATGGAAGTGAATGTAATGAATAACCTTGACAGGGACGCGATAAGGGACAGTCTTCTATAATGGTACAATACTCCAGAACGTCACGCCCAGTCCAAGAATGACAATGTACATTCCAGTGACAAGGTTATTTTCTACTGTATTCTGTTTGGGATATTTTCTTATTTTTGTGTGTGTACAAATGTTCGGTTTATTTATTTATTTGGGGACGATGTTGATGATACTTATAGGCCGACGTTAGAACATAAAGTTCGTAAAAATGTTCCTTGAATAAAAATGCATTTTTAGATGAGCTTAAGACGGAAAAGAGAAATGTCATGTAGTAACAAAGACAAGGCACCTTTAGAAGCTTTATAAACAGAAACATTTCAATTTTAAAACACTATAATAAAAGACACAAGACAACATCTTGCAAATGCAAACAATTGTCTCGTCTGACTACGATACACCCAGCAGGGGTGAGGGTGAATAGGTGATCTACTAATTTACCCCTTGCCCCTTTTGTGCATTGTCGAACCAAAAAATATTATCTTAAGATTTATTATATTATCTCAGATGTTTCTAATTTCTGGGAGCTGTTATTGCTACCTAGCGTTAAATATTACATTATTTTCCTCTTTAAATGCAATCTAATTTGCCTGCTGTTTTGAAATTCAAAATTAACGCAGTTCCAGAAACAATGAGACAACTGCATTGTACTACACAATCACTTATTTTGGTGTTTTGCGACATCATGTGATATCTTAGCAATTAGCGTGGCGTTCCACTTGGTCTCTTATCATACTTGTTCTTTCCATCGTGAATAGTGATAATGATACTTGTCTGAAAGTGTAATTTAATCGCTGTCACAGAGGCGATGATTCGTGAATTATGTTGTGCTGACAACACACGCATAGCACACATTTGCCTACGCGGCTCAGAATCATACTTAGCCGTGTTAGCTGTGGCTTGTAGGTAGCTTGGGCACAACAAAATAACAAAATAGGATGCAACAAGCATTAAACTCCTGAAAAACAAAAACAGAGACACTCCATTTGGGCTAGTAGCTTAATGACGAAAAAGCCATGCAGTTCCCAGAGTTAATCATGACATCCAAATCTGAATTACAGTGTTCTCTCGCTACAACCTGGTTCACTTTACACGGTCTCGCTATTACATGGATGTGTGTGTAATTTTTTTTTTTTACAGTGTAGGAGGTTTTTTTTTTTTTTTTTTTTTTTACAGTGTATGAAGGCATATTGTGTTCTGTATCTTTGTTTTTTATATGTCCGTTTATGTTACCAGGAATTTGTAGAATGCACTTAAGTTAACATTTATGATTATTTCACATTTATGGTTGATTGATGGCATGATGGCACTACGTCGTTATTGCAACTGAGAAACAAGCAATCAGATGGCATCCCTCCCAACCTCTGCGAATTCTGCATTGCCGCTTTCACTACTGATGATACAGACGGTCACAAGTATGCCTAATTTATCTCACCCGGACCTGAAACTAATTGACAGTTACCCTAAAAAGCTGGGCTTCCAGTCATCAAAGAGGGCTAATGCGCAGGCTAATAGACCGACCAAAAGTTTGAAAACCTGCTGGTCGCAGTATTTTTGTTTTGAAGTTCAAAGGACAACTTGCTCCTTTCAAACACAATTAATGGAACACAGGCCAGCTGGGACAAGTGATGAAATGTTCATAAGGCCCTCTGGGGACAACTGATGGAGCATGAGGGACACCCACCTGTGGTTGCGAGTTACTGCCAGCTGCAAGCTGTGCCACAGAGTTCACCATAGTTAAAGGTGCACTGACACGTAAAACATAATTTTTAATTAAAAAAGTCAGCCGGAATGGACCCATCCATTTTTTCATCACACGTCAGGATGTTGTCACATGGATTTTTGCAAATCTCGCCATGAAAATCCTCTCGAGGTATTTAAGTTCGAGAAGAACCAGGAAGTGACGGTTTTTGCAGACGCCCACACTGGCGAGTTCAAGTGTTTAAACCTCTTTTACCGGCAAGAAAGTAGCTGTTTTTTTTCTGTGTGTTAGGCAAAATGGCGGCTCGTTGTATTGCTGGATTTTGCTCGAACACTCGGGTAGATGGATTTACTCTTCACACTTTTCCAAAACACCCAGTTCGTCGTGAAAAATGGACTGTACAGGTGCTAAGGATGAAAGCTTTGTAGATTCTAAATGACAGGTAGGTGTGTATAAGTGCTATTTAAAAATAGTAGTTGTGGGGGACTAATTTGTCTCAGTTTACAGCATATGCTCCGTGTGAATTCAGAATAAATCCCCTTGGTCAAACCAGCAAAATATAACAAAGCACTTGTATTGCGTTTAAGACTATTTAATCCCACACGATACAATACAACACAAAACAATAAAATAGACGTATAAAGACAGTTTAGTAGCATGTAATATGAGCTAACTAGTATAATCACCAAACTCGAACAACTTCTCCGAAAGGAGCAACAATAAAAAGCTCCGTCCGCATCAGATGACGTAATCTTCTTCAGAATGTAACAAAAGATCCGTCTCATATCGGTAGTGTCCGTGTACTTGTCCAATAGCAGCAGGATGAATAAAAAGATACATCCGCGTCCGATTACGTAATCCTTCTTTCAGAACCTAACAAAAGATCCGCGTCATATCACCGGTCGCCGCAATTAGCCACCATTTCACCCGACGCGAAGGTGGGTCGGGCCAGGAGGCTGGCTAGCCCATGCTGTCACATCGCTGGCGGGGAGGAGAAAGGAGCTCCCCCACCCCCCACCCCCACCGGCCACAGGTGTCTGGGCACCCCTAAAGTAGTTACTTCTCCCAGCATGGGTCCTCCTGAGTACACTACATACACAAGACTTGTAAAAGTGTTAGGAAATCGAACAATTACTGGCCTGCCATTTTGAACATTTCATAGGGTTCCTTGTCCGTCTGTCGGGGAGTCTGTTGTTAGTAAGAAGTGATCTGCATATCATCTAAATATGGCTCGAAACGATTGGGTAATATTGCCCCGGTCACTTTACTTGATTCTGTGATGTTCTCTTCTTCGAAATGAGCTTCAGTCACATAAGGGGCGTCAGAAAAATCCCAAAAACTCTTTTGTTCATCTCCCATACAAGGTGGCACAGCGTCTTCTCAATGGCGACTGTCCCAGTGTGACATCTGCAGGCAACATGGCCGCCACTGGGATATCAAGTGACTTCCGCAAGTTTGCGTGTTAATCACAGACTTTGCACTCATTTTTTATCGTATAGACATTGAAGTGAATAATATTATATGTATTTTTCACAACAATAAATAATTTAAAATGTATATATGGCTGTCAGTGGACCTTTAAGTCTGTTTTGATATTTTAACTTTGCATGAATGCGCCCAGTGTTTACCACCACACCAATACCATCCAATAGTGATTGTATACCTCCAAATCTGAATGCGTGATGTACAATCTGTTTGTCAAGTGAACAAGAGGCACTGTTTCACTTCAAACAACACAAATGCCACATAATCGAAACACTCATTGCATAGATTAACCAGGGTGTGTGTGCATGACAATGTACACACATTACCAGGGAACCCCACCTTATGGTTGCGGAGAGGCACTCAACGGAAAATGCAGGGCAGAAGTACACTGCCGTGCCCTGAAACCACGCTTTGGTATGTGTGGGGCAGCTTTGCAATTACTAGAACCGTTCAGAAGTAAGTGCGACAAATTTTCTTTCTTATGATGAACAGTGTTACGAAAGCGATTCGCGTAACCTACCTTTGTTTCTTTTTTCTTTCCTTCTTTTCAACTACATCTATTCCTCAATTTGGCCCAACCACCTGGAAGACCAATCAATGTCTAAATCATGTTTTACACAAAGTAAGGGTAGCGTGCTGTTCTTAAGTACAAATTCAAAATCAGAATAAAAAAAAACACAAGGAATTTTTCTCCGGCATTTGGTGCTGCACTGGTACGACATTCAGAACAAAGAACAACAAACACAACTGTTTATCGGAAAAAGGGTCCAGAGAAGACTTGGTGTATATTTGGTTTTAGAATAACGATAAGGCATAAAAAAAAAAGCTTGTCGTTCCGATTTGAGTCGTTTGGCCTAATAAGAGTTCCGAGCTTCCGCATATCCATTTCCATACTCACTCACTGCACGCCTACATCACAAGTTCAACCTGCTTTACGAGTGCCCTCCCCCCTGCATCAGTTCCCTGTAGTTTTTCCCTTTAAAATTGAAATACATTTCCTATTATATTCCACTTTTTGTTTTGAGTTTAATTGTGAAGCTGCTGTTATTGAGAACATGTATTTCATAAAGGTCGCAGGTTTTTACAAAACGGTGATTTTTTTTTTTTTGTCACTTTTCCTAAAATGTACTAATATAAAAAGAGACTCAGTGACTTTACGAGACAAAGAGTTTGATTCTTACACTAAATTTACATCAAACGAAACCTGAAGTAATGCAGGCATTAACTTCCTTCCTGCTTAGTCTTCATCCAAAATGAATTACTTTTTTATTCCAAACCAACACACACTATATTGTCAAACCATTAATATAGGCGGTGTATAATAGCTCCCAGTCAGTTAAATTGGACTGTCAGGAAAGCTCTGTAGGGCACTGCTTGTTAATAGTTAATTTAGTATATTTAGTATATTCAACATGTGCAATGTATGTTACATGGTATTTTGTTAGTTTTATTTCAGTGTAAAAAGTATTTAAGTCCAAAACAGAAAATGCATTTACGTGCTATTTTCAGCCACAACATTTCAGCAGCCGAAATGTCATTAACTGATAACCCTGAGTACAGTAGCAGCCCAGCCATAACATTCAAACACAAGCACTGGCCATTATTGGGGGCAAACATGGTTCCCACAAAGTTTTAATGCAACAATAAGGGGTCGGCCCTTTTTTTCCAGCCATAATTAACATTTTAACAATTTGTGGAAAAATTTAAGAAATTCCAAAGGGTTAACAGTTTTTTTCCTCTCACTGCAGGAAATGCTATCAAGGAAGTATGTTGAAGTGATATATCTCAACTGAGGGGCAAACTCTGGATGTTGGGAAAAGTTTAGCATGGGTTGTAAGAGAGAGTCTTCGCCACATGCATGTGCATTTAACATAGGTGTCTGGTAATCTTTTTTAAAAATCAATTTGTAAGCAATTAAGATTTAAGACAGGGTAATGCTAGACGAGTTTGAAAGTAAAAACAGTTTTGCGATCGTAGTTTATGGGCATATTATTTATATACAAGGCAGACAGTGAAGACCAAATAAATTACGTTGTTCCCTCCAAGATAGTACACACACAAAACACTGTGAAGCGACAACATCGTCAGAGTCTATCAAAACGCTAGTAGTTATTAAAAGTCTTCATATTAACTCATCTGTAATACTGAGAAGAGAAAGCTCTGCGCAGTAATTCACCCATTTGCACTTTCAGTACTGTAGTTATCATTAGAAACACACTTCAAATAATCCCCTTAATGTTCGTATCTGAACGAAATCTTGGATAAAGATTATAACAGTTACTATTCACTTAATTCCTTATGGAAAAAAGGGGCTTTTATTCGTCTGTGTGGATCCCAAGCATCTGGCGACTAATTGGGTCATGACTTCTAATGAGGGGAAGGCCACTATTGAAGGAACTATGGTAATTTGCTGAAATGACTGCACAACTCCGTCTTTTTTATATTGCTTGTCCTTAATAGCAACACGTTTGCGCTGGAGCCTATCCCATCTGATTGGGCAGGGTCAACACTTCAACTGGTAGCCAGCCAACAACAGGGCACATGAGACAATTGGGCACTCACATTTACACCTATTGACAGTTTCTAATCGTCAATGAACCTAACATGCATGTTTAGAGGTCTATTCCACCTGACATTTGCAGAGTGAAGCCTGACATAACCTGTACCGGTTGTCATTAAAGAGCACATAGATAAACAAGCATTAACACTCCCATTCACGCCTCTAGACAAATTAGACTACACCTAGTCTTCAACAAACATCACATGCACAGAGAAAAACCATGCAAGCATAGGAGAGAACACGCAAATTGAAATTCGATTCCTGAACCTCAGAAGTGAACTGCGAGACAGTCGTGCTAAGCACTTGCTCACCATGCAGACCAGCGATTTTTCTTACAAAATCAATCATTTCTCTTACAAAATCAATCATTTCAGGGACTTTCCTCAGCTATAGTTCCGGTAAAACATTTATTTCCACACCATCCAACGTCAAATGTGGCATTAAAGGGACCAGCATTCCACCTCTGGCAACATTCACTTCCACCCCATCCTCTCATGGAAGCACATAGAAAAAATAAAAATAAATCCACATAGCCCCCTCTATGGCCAGGTGCTACCACCCCCACCCCTAAAAAAAAAAAAATTCTCCCTGTAAGCTTGAAGCTTTTCTTCCCTATAGAAGATGCCTTCGAACTTCACCCTCCCCTCCTTGCAGCCACTTCAAAGACCAACAACAGACTCTTGTCCCATGGGATCGCAGAGGGGGGGTAGAGCATGCTGGGAGTTGGCTATACGTCACACAAGAGGGCCTGCCGGTTGTAGATGTGGAAGGGGGGATAAAAAAGTGCAAAAAAAGGAGCGGAAGAGGAGTCTACATGTGAAAGGTCCTTTCAGCATTAGGACGGAGGCCCTCGCTTTGTGACATTAAAAAGACATCAGCCGAGCACAACCTGTCTTTTATCGCGCTTGGAGGCTGAAGGAATGCATCTGAAAGGGGCCCACATGCTTTCTAAAAACCTTTTACCTCAATAGTCATAAAACAAGAATGAACAGGCAGTGGCGAGGGACAGGTTTTGCGGTGACTCGCTTTGGAAGATAATTTTTTCAAGAACGACTTCAATATAAGATTGCATACAAGACTAAGTGCAAATGTAAAACCTACATGGGAAAAATGAAACTTTTCATTCCCGATAGTTTTGTTTTGGTTTTCATGTACGGCTGATAACACTGTCAAAACCATACAAGTTCATACTGACTTCTAAAGTAAAAATCGTCTGCTCTGCATTCCAGGCCAGTACTTTGCATTATCGCATATCTTTTTTAAATTTTATCCAAAACATCCTTGGATATCATCTTTTTACTTAAAGTTGAATGTACACAAAGACAAACAAAAAAAAAAGTTTCCAAAAGTACTTTTCAGTGTGAAACCCCTTCTGCTGGTCTTAATAATTAAATTTTCAAAATTTATTGGCATTTAAAATGTCCCAGGTCAAATTGTTCCTGAGTCAACTGGTTCTATTCCTGAGAAACTAAAGAGGAGGGTTAATGGAAGGGCACAATTTCAATTCTGTCCTTGAGTAAAACAGTTCTAGGGGCAATGATATCCATCCATCCACCCATTTTCTTAGCCGCTTAACCTCACGAGGGTCGCGGGAGAACTGGAGCTTATCCGAGCTGTCAACGGGCAGGAGTCAGGGTACACCCTGAACTGGTTGCCAGCCAATCGCAGGGCACATAGAGACAAAGAGGCACACTCACAATCACACCTAGGGACAATTTAGAGTGTCCAATTAATGTTGCATGTTTTTGGGATATGGGAGTACCCGGAGGAAACCCACGCAGGCAGGGGGAGAACATGCAAACTCCACACAGACAGGTCCGGGATTGAAGCCAAGACCTCAGAACTGTGAGGCCAACGCTTTCTAGCTGATTCACCATGCCGCCAGCACAATGATAGTTTGGATTAATTGTTTTGAGGTAGGGTAATACTTTAAACCTCTGCTGATTCACAAATCATCATTTGCAAACTCACCTGCATGCACAAAACTCAAGAACTTGCCTATTTCAAGATATCTGGGCTATTTCTCGAGTGTCCCAAAATGTTGTTCAAACACCCTACGTCTTGGGCCCCCATGACCGTGGAAGAGTTGTCACTATTGCCCACCTGCTTGACAGCGAACAGCAGCGAGATGGCACTTTCTTGTAGAGGATTGACAAACAGCCAAGGCTCCTTGTGGAGTTAACTTCTCAAAATCATCAATCCATCCATTTTCTGTACCGGTTATAATCACCAGGGTAACGGGGTGTTCTGGAACGTATCCCAGCCAACTCTGGGAAAGAGGTCAAGTCCACCCTAAACTGATCGACAGCCAATCGCAGAGCAGATAAACAACCGACCATTCAGAACCGATCGGCAATTTCTAATCTTCAATTAACTCACCGTGCATGTTTTTGGAATGTGGGAGGAAACAGGTTTACCCAGAAAAAAGCCACAAAGGCATGAGGAGAACATGCAAACTCCACATGGGCGTGGCTGGCTTTGAACCCGGGGCCTGAGAACTTCTCAAGATCTGTGATTTTCAATTCATGGGCACATGTCCCAAAAGTAGGTCATGGAGTCATTTTGGGTGGTCACAGAAAGCTAGTAAGAGAATTGCATAAAATTGTATTCAAATTTTTTTGGGGGCAGTATAGCAAAGTACCATGTTCCCAAACTGAACATGATAGGAACGCGACAAGAAATGTTACTTCCTTGTGCTCTACTCGCTAGTTTACTTTGTGAACAAATACAATGCAGCTCAACCTCTGGCTGGCTGATGTCAAGGCTAGCAATATACTTTTTGCAGTCCATCTTAAATTGGTATAAACATCGCTTTAAAATAAAAAAATGAGAGGAGGGTGTCTATTCTTGTAATACACAAGTGGAGCTTTGACTGTCAATGGGGACACCTCCCTGTGAGGACCCCATTTCAAACGCTGTCTTGTTTCATCCAGCAACACAAGGCCACTGAGTAAACGCACCAAACAGATGGAGTCTGCAAGAGCAGAAGGGAGCACCAGGTGGGGGTGAGAACGAGGGCGATTTTAAAGAGAAAGGGGGTTAGAGTGGTTTTGTCAGTACAGTGAGCCCTTACCCATTCGTGGTTCACCGTTCCCGGCCCCGCATACTCCCAGATTTTTTTCAATTTACCATGCTTACAGATATGAAATGCAGTTCTTCCTCACTGACTCGTGAGCGCCAACACATGAAAGCTTGGATACACCCGAAAACACGTACTGGCATGCATGCTAACAGTGTAACCAGTGTGTTCAAGTGCACTTCATTGGACAAGTCTCCCAAAAGGTGCACATAAGGTATAATGTCCATTTTGGAGAAAATGTAAGACTTAAGTGCATCTAATGGTTGCAAAAATATGGTACATATGTAGGTAGGTAGGTATATTAATAAAAGTAATTTTCTTTCGGCTTGTCCCGTTTTAAAGGGTCGCCACAGCGTAACATCTCAGATGAATACTCATATTTGTTTGCCACAGTTTTTACGCCAGATACCCTTCCTGACGCATCCCCTCTCAGGGAGTGGAGGCCCCAGTGAGATACGAAATCACGACCCTTGGTTTCCCAAACCAATGGTCTAAACACTAAGCTATGGGGCCTCTAGGTAGGTATATTAATACTGCATCCATTATTTGCGGATTTTTGCTATTCGCAGGGGTGTAAAGAACGTAACCCCCGCGAATAATGGGGGAATACAGTGATTTCTTTTACTTATTTATTTTACAGGACTATAAAAGATAAATGCTTGAAAAGTGGCACACAATCCCATAAAAGATTTGAAAGTGGGTGCTGTTGTGCGATGTGCAATGTCTATACAAGGATGCGTATAAGTAATATTTCTAGGGAAGAGTGCAGCACAACAGGGTGTACACATGCATATCACATGACCCTGATGTCAGAGGTCAAGACCCACCTGCCAATACTGCTCAGTCATTGTCGCACCATTGCCACTACCACATGGCTGCTAGTGAGTCACTTTAAGTTGCCACAAACAATATACAAACCCAAACCCACTGAAGTTGGGACGTTGTCCTAAACAATAAAATAAAAACAGAATACAATGATTTGCGAAGCATCTTCAACCTATATTTAATTGAATATACTTCCACAACAAGATATTTAATGTTCGAACTGAATTTTAAGGCTGCAACACATTCCAAAAAAGCTAGCACAGCATCACGTTTACCACTGTTACATTACCTTTTCTTCTAAAAACATTCAATGAGCATTTGAGAACTGAGGGCACGAATTGCTCAAGCTATTTATATGGAATTCTTTCCCATTCTTGCTTAATGTACAGCTTCAGCTGTTCAGTGGTCTGGGGCCTCCGTTGCCATATTTTACGCTTCATAATGCACCATACATTTTCAATGGGAGACAGGTCTGGACTGCAGGCGGGCCAGTGTAGTATCTGCATTCTTTTACTAAAATGCCACGCTGTTGTAACAAGTGCAGAACATGGCTTGGCATTGTCTTGCTGAAATAAGCAGGGGTGTCCGTGAGAATGACGTTGCGTACATGACAGGTTGTTTCTCTAAAATCTGTATGTACCTTTCAGCATTAATAGTGCTTTCACAGATGTGTAAGTTACTCACTCCATTGGCACTAACATGCCCCCATACAATCACAGATGGTGGGTTTTCAACTAGCAACCATAACAGTTCTTTTCCTCTTTGGCCCAGAGGACAAAACATCCACACTTTCCAATTTGAAATGAAGACATAGCACTTTCCCACTTTGCATCAGTCCATCTTAGATAAGCTCGGGCCCAGAGAGTCCGGTGGGGTTTCTGGGTGTTGTTGATAAATGGCTTTTGCTTTGGATAGTAGAGTTTTAAGTTGCCCTTACTAATGTATGGCCAAACGGTTTACTGACACTGATTTTTTTGTGTGTGTATGGTGATATCCTTTACACATTGATCTTGTTTTTTCGATGCAGTGGTGCCTGAGGGATCAAAAGTCACGGGATTTCAATGTTAGTTTTCGGCCTTGCCGCTTACATGCATTGATTTCTCCAGATTCTCTGACCCTTTTGACGATATTATCGATCGTAGATGATGAAATCCCCAAATTCCTTGTTTTTGTACATTGAGGATGGTTGTCCTAAAAATGTTCTATTTTCTCAAGCAATTGTTCTCTCGCACCATCTTTCTTTGTGAATGACTGAGAAATTCCAGGAAGCTCCTTTTATGTCCAATATGGTCAATCACCTTTTCTCAATTAGCCTGAACCTTAAATGTCTTGTCTTTTGTTTTAGTCATGTTGAAAAATACTTTTGATTCAGTGAAAAATAAGCTGCTTCAAATAAAAGGTGCTACATTACTCAGTAGCACACTTTGGAATGTTAGATAGTTCCAGACAGTTTTTGTCAAATGACAGAATTTGCTGGAAAGGTCTACCATCGCATGATGCATGGAAAAGTCTCAAGGACACATGCCCGAGATTGAATAGAAAGTCAGGCAATGTTTTTTGAAGCAGATATTTTGAGCCAAATTCCAGAAAAGATGTTGCTCAATTGCATTTATTTTACTTATGCCATCTAATTTCAGCAGCATGGAGTCATAGTTTGATGATTATTTTGAGGGTTCGCAATGAAAACGGGGGTACCCAGGCCCCTTTCTAAAATAAATCTGACTTTATATTATACCAATTGTCACAAAAATCTGTGGCAATGTCCATCAAAACAGGACTCGTGGGAAAAAAAACCTCAAGGACCTATACTGAGAATTGAACAGAAAGTCAGCCATTTTGCCTTGAAGCAGCTAATTCAGACGAATTCCAGACCTTACATTTCAAAGTCCGACTAAGGAATTGACCTGTATGCGCAGGGTAGTGGTCTCAGGGATTAGAAAGACAGTTCTGGTGGGCAAAAAAGATGCCTGGGATAAAACATTTTTCCATTAATCAGGCTTCATACCCAGTCGGACCCAAAACATTTAAGGGCTTTTTAGGGCCATTCTTAGGGGCTGACATGAAAAATTTAGGACTGACACGGAAAAAATTTAGGGCCAACACGAAAAATTTAGGGCCATCGTGGGAAATCAAGAGTAAGGAAAAAAGACTCACCCAATGGTGCCATCGGCTGTTCTTGGTTCATCAAAGGTTCCAGTACCTCAGTACCTGTGACAGTGATCACCTGTCGCCCCTTGTGGTAGTTCTCATTGATATGACCCTTGTCAACGTCTTCACATAACAGTATACAGAAAAACTGATTCTAACGACAATTGCAACTATATACAGAAATGTCTTCTACTGATGTCTGTCTCAGCACCCCTACTCTGGCTCCTTGAGCCTACCCAGTGCCTCCTCTATTTGTTGCTGCAGAGGTGCCAATGTGGCTCTCTTGTCCTTTGCTCTGCCTCTGAGTGCATTGGCCTTGGTGATTAACCTCAGATTCCGCTTTTCTTCTGCCTCCTCACACAGCCTGTCAGCCTTCTCAATAAGCGTTGATATGTCAGTCTCTATTCTGGCTTTTTTGGCTTTGAGGCAGTAGAGATGAAAAGTGGGCAGCGATGCCAAATGTAGCCAGGTACGAAGTCATCCTTTCCCCACAGTGGTAGTTTTTAGCAATGTCACTGTCTGGCAATCTGACTGCAAACACTTTCAAATTATTTTCACAAGATTTGTAACTGTAATGGCTGCAGATCACTTTTAAAGTCCACACGATCTCTGCCTTTACTGAGTCCGCCTTCGTGTATTGAACTACGTTCATAGAGCCTGACTTCTGGCTGGTTGAAGTCGATGGCTGGACAACTGTAGGTGCGCATGCACTGCTAGTACCACTGCCTGAACTTGATGCTTCACTAACTTTATATTTTAGAAACCGATTCATACCAACGGAAGATGAGAGTGTCTTCGCCAAATCAGCGTGTCTCCTGTTTTTCCGGTGCGACTCCAGCGCTTTGACACCCATCTTTCCTAGCTGGTAGCTCTGCTTGCACAGATGGCAGTAAAACATGTGCCGATCTTTTGCATCTCGACGAACCCAGCTTCCAAACTCCTTACTTTCAAAATAAGCATCTTGAAAAATGCACTTCCCCATGATACAAGTTGGTTCGATGAAAGACGTAACGAAGACGAAGTGAAATGCCGACTCATGGAAACAAACAATGGAATATCGACAAGATGGCGACTAGTTGTCAACACGGTGACTTCCGTTGACAATTTCCGGCTGTTTTGGACGCCAGACGGATCGCTATTTTTTTTAAATAAAAGATATTTTTTTAGGGAGAATTTTGGCGGTAGAGGTCCTCCCTTTGATTTTTTATAATTTAAGGCCTTTTTAGGGGCTTAACCAGTTTTCGCGGATTTTAAGGACTTTTAGGATCACTTAATGCACCTTTGAAAATTTAGGGGTTTTTAGGGACTTTTAGGGAATTTTAGGGACGCGTGCGAACCCTGCATTATTTAACTACACAATTGGAAGAGAACGGACAATCTCAAATTAACAGTCATCAAGCGATCTAACAAGATAACTATAGTGTCATTAAGTATGTGTATTTCATTTGCAGTATTTTGGAACTTTAACTCTCATTCTCACTATTGGACAATATATAGGGAGTCCTCAGTTTATGACATAGTTCCCTGACTACAGTAATTGAGCATGTGTTCTTGTGACCACATATTCTACCACTTTCCAGCAAGATATAGTAATTTGTTCATCTCAAAACCTAATATGTCAGTACCACCATAAACCGAGGGCACACGAGTAGCTCAATTCTTAATTCCTGGACAAACAATAACTGCATTGTCAACAAGCCTAATGTATGTACAGTACCATCATTGCCAGATTACTAGCAACCTTTTTATTGCTCTGTGACTATTCTCGCAATGGCCGTTTGTTGTTGTACTAGAGCGGCACCATCTACCGGAGACAGATTCCTTGTGGTTTTGACATACTTGGCAAAATAAAGATGATTCTGATTCTGAACAGTGCAGTGCAGTGTTTAAATACAAGTGTGACAAACACCTCAGAAGATTTTAGACTCACCAGATTAGTTTGATGTTTTTTTTTTCCAGCACAACAGTAAACACTCCTATCCCAAGGGCTCACTTTTACAGCATTTGCTTCATAACCCAGCTATTGTGACCTTTTACACAACGTGGCGTGTCTCAGAAGGTTTGAATTACTCCTCATGGGCAAAATAAAGCTGTTCTAGCAAGCTGCATTCAGGAGATAGACAAGTGTGGGTGGTGGATGAACTCTATTTTCCTTTGCCTTCACGACGACCACCAATTTTCACCATTTGAGGATGACACTGCCAACCAAAGAGGCTTAAAGCTCCTCTGAAGCAGTTCCAAAGGATTTTCCCCTCACAACAACAACAACAACACTGTGTGTCTATGGCAATACCAAAAGACAAAAACGTCGAGCCTGACCAACATTCCCTGGCTCTTAGCATCATCACATGTCAGCAGACTGTCACCCCATAATGCTTTGAACTCTGGCTTGATCTATTGTCGCCTTTTGAAAAAACATCAACTGGCCTGAAAACCAACATTTGTTTCTCCCGGAGAGACCAAACAAGTGCTGAAATTCACATTGTCAGTGCCAAACAAAAAATGAATAAGATTAAACATAAGAGCTGTTTCCAATATGTTGGATTTTTTTGACACAAATAACTTTTGTCACTTTGTGACTTTTACTGTCGGAGAGAAATGTTATTAGGGGATAAGGGTACAATTTCACAGCCATGTGTTTCCTTCTGAGCGGGATTACCCAAAAGGACTGAGGCTAGGGCTCAAGAAGAATGTGTTGAATTTAAATAGAGGAATAGAGAAAATGCAAAATGTACCACATTATATGTATTTTTTTTTTGGTTTAAACGTGCGAACATGAATTAAAATATTCAGGCATATACGGGATGTACACTTATAAAGGTGTACAATTTGTTAATAATCCCAATTAGAGTTGTTTGGCCTTAACACAGGGGTCATCCATGTACAATTTTAATGAAAAAAAAATTCAATTCAAAAATTATTTTAAAATGTCTTAAATTAATTTATTATCCATGCTTTCATTGTCCACACCGCTTATCCTCACTGTGGTCGCAGGGGGGCTGCAGCCTACTTGAGCTGATTTCAGGCGAGTCAGGATACACCCTGAACTGCTCGCCAGCCAATCACAGGTCACATGTAAACAAAAAAATGTTCACACCTACGGACAATTAGCATCTTCAATTAACCTAGAATGGAAGTTTCTGGAATAAGGGATGAAACCAGAGTACCCAGAGAAAAGGAACGCAGGCACAAGGAGAACGTGTAAACCTCACTGACGACAGCCTGGATTTGAACCCTGGTCCTCAGAACTGTGAAGGAGATGTGCTAACCTCTCCACCGCTAATTCATCCAGTATTTGAGCCACTTATCCTCACAAGGGTCGCAGGAGTGCTGGAGCCTATGCCAGCTATCTTCAGGCAGGAGACGGGATATACAAATAACCATTTAGACTCACAATCACACCTCAGGGCAGTTTGGAGTCTCCAATGAATACATGTTTTTGGGATGTGGGAGAAAACCCACATAGGCATGGGGAGAACATGCAAATTTGAACCCCAGTCCTCAGAATTGTGAGGTCGATGCTATAACCATGCTGCTGGCTCATTGACAATTTTTTGATGGTCGATTAACTGTTCAGAGACCTTGTTTAACTTTAAACTCTGCATATGATTGGAATTTCAGCCTCTCACCAGTAAATATTAATATTTACCATAATGATAATGTTGTCAATATAGATAACTAGATTATAATAATAAAACAGTGATTATTTGTTTCATCAATATAATACCTTTGCAATTATCAAAATTTTTGCAAATTTTTCTACAGATTATGAATTTAAGTGGTCACTGAATCACAATCAATTTCAGTGTATACATTTTCTGAACTGTGAACTTGAAATAGTGTCTTCTTTTTGAGTAAAAGGATGGGAATTTGAAAGTTTGTAATCTGATTTATAAAATATAAATATATTGTACAGATTAAGCAATCAGGCAAGCAAACGTTGTTGCAGCCCTAGTTTGTTAATTCATGAAAATGTTTACGCACTTATTGACATGTATTATGAATGTATGTACGTAAAACTATTATGTGTATTACGTGTCCAAATTTTGAGTTTTAACATCATATTTGAATTGCTTTTTCCAGAAATAAATAATACAGTGACATTTTTTAAATGATTACCCATACGCTTAGGATTCAGGCTTTATTCAGTGAGAAATTACAGAATATGTTGACGAACGCAGTTTTGTACCAAATTCCAGGCTAAAATCTGCGTTTTTTTGTTTTGTTTTGGGGTTTTTTTTGAGGGGGGGGGGTCCCACGTACACAAAATGCCATGGAAACGAGTGCATTTATTCATTTAAAAATACGTATTGTAAATTTGACACAATTGCAACATTTTGATGCCAATTTGTCCTTAGAACAGTAATATAGCTTGTGGACAAAATGCTGCCTTCATGTTATCTTCAGAGATGGGTTAAAAAAAAAAAAAAAAAACAGACAGACAAAAAGAAGTACCAGAAAAGAAGCGTCCATGCACAACAAAAGGCAGAAAGGGAATATAAACGGGGTGGGGGTTATGGGACCCTCGGTTGACTCACCCGGGTGGTCAACGGGCACTTGGTCTTGAGAGGACAGTCCTGATGCTTCACCAGCCAGTCGTCCAGTCCTTTCCGAGCCAAACAGGCACTGACTACAAAGCTGTCGCCTGAAACAAAAGGCAGCATTATGATTGTGTTTCGTAAAGAAGATGGAAGTAGGAAGGGGGTTGTCTGTGCATATGGTCACACAGGCAAGCCCGGCTGTCCTCACAAAGTGCCCCAAATGTTCCCGAAAACAATGAATGCGGCTTACCTTCCGGGCTCTCCCTCGCTTTACAAATAGCGGCTTGAAGTGGATGGGGTTCGAAAGAAAACAAAACAAAAATAAAAAGAAAGAAAGACAATGAACACTCAAGTATGACAAGTGGGATAGTTGGAACAAAACAAAACAAGCCTCACCATGTTTCGAGTGCAGTTTCCCCATCTCTCGGCATCGGTGCACACCGTCAGACGAGTAATATCGTCCAAAAAGATGCCGCCAAAGTAGCGGGAGATATCCGAAAAGAATCCGCGGAGAGGAACCGGGGAGAACGACGGTGCGGGACACTCATACACGTCCGCTCCGCAGGCGAGCAAACGAGCATCTGAGGAATCAGAACGCTCACCACGAGACCCGAGCAGCAGTACCGCAGTAGTACACGTCCGCTTGTGCGCTTTCACAATAAAATGCAGGAAATAAAGCGGTAGCGGCTTTCGTGACAATACTAGTTCCCCTTTACCGAGCGCGAAGATGAGTAGATATAGAAAAATAGATGAGACATATGCGGTCATATACAGGGAAGGGAAGCAATATATTTGTATCATCCATCAAACTTTTGTAACATGAGGTTTATCTCATATATCTAGCGTTAGTAAGTTTAACCGTATAACGTAACAAGACTAGCTCCTGTACATACGCTAAAATCTGGTGTCATTTTCGGGCATGCACCAGCAGTTTCCCATATCAAATAAGGTGAGAAATCTTTTTTTTTTTTGTCTTTTTTATCACAATATGAAGGTTTGGGTCAGTTGATGCCAAGGAATAATTCTTCTTCTTTTCCTTTCGGCTTGTCCCGTTAGGGGTCACCACAGCATGTCATCTTTTGCCATCTTAGCCTATCTCCTGCATCTTCCTCTCTAACCCCAACTGCCCTCATGTCTTCCCTCACCATATCCATAAACCTTCTCTTTGGTCTTCCTCTCGCCCTTTTGCCTGGCAGCTCCATCCTCAGCACCCTACCACCAATATACTCACTCTCTCACCTCTGAACATGTCCAAACCATCGAAGTCTGCTCTCTCGAATCTTGTCTCCAAAACATCCAACTTTGACTGTCCCTCTAATGAGCTCATTTCTAATCCTATCCAACCTGCTAACTCCGAGCGAGAACCTCAACATGTTCATTTCTTCCAACTCCAGTTCTGTAAACTTTGCCCTTCATCCTAGCAGAGACTCTTCTGTCACATAACACACCAGACACCTTTCGCCAGCTGTTCCAACCTGCTTGGACCCGTTTCTTCACTTTCTTACCACACTCACCATTGCTCTGGATTGTTGACCCTAAATATTTGAAGTCGTCCACCCTCGCTATCTCTTCTCCCTGTAGCCTCACACTTCCCCCTCCACCTTTCTCATTCACGCACTTATATTCTGTTTTAGTCCGACTAATCTTCATTCCTCTCCTTTCCAGTGCATGTCTCCATCTTTCTAATTGTTCCTCTGCATGCTCCGTGCTTTCACTGCATATCACAATATCATCTGCGAACATCATGGTCCAAGGGGATTCCAGTCTAACCTCATCTGTCAGCCTATCCATTACCACTGCAAACAGGAAGGGGCTCAGAGCTGATCCCTGATGCAGTCCCACCTCCACCTTAAATTCCTCTGTCACACATAAGGCACACCTCACCATTGTTCTGCTGCCATCATACATGTCCTGTACTATTTTAACATACGTCTCTGCCACACCAGACTTACGCATGCAATACCACAGTTCCTCTCTTGGTACTCTGTCATACGCTTTCTCTAGATCCACAAAGACACAATGTAGCTCCTTCTGACCTTCTCTGTACTTTTCCACTAGCATCCTCAAGGCAAATAATGCATCTGTGGTACTCTTTCTAGGCATGAAACCATACTGTTGCTCGCAGATACTTACTTCTGTCCTGAGTCTAGCCTCCGCTACTCTTTCCCATAACTTCATTGTGTGGCTCATCAACTTTATTCCTCTATAGTTCCCACAGCTCTGAACATCCCCTTTGTTCTTAAAAATGCGAACTAGAACACTTTTCCTCCATTCTTCAGGCATCTTTTCGCCCGCTAGTATTCTGTTGAATAAGTTGGTCAAAAACTCCACAGCCATCTCTCCAAATTGCTTCCATACCTCTACCGGTATGTCATCAGGACCAACTGCCTTTCCATTTTTCATCCTTTGTAGTGCCTTTTTGACTTCCCTCTTAGTAATCATTGCCAATTCCTGGTCCTGCACAGTTGCCTCTTCAACTCTTCCTTCTCTCTCATTTTCTTCATTCAACTTCTCAAAGTATTCTTTCCATCTATTTAGCAAACTACTGGCACCAGTCAACACATTTCCATCTCTATCCTTAATCACCCTTACCTGCTGCACATCCTTCCCATCTCTATTCCTCTGTCTGCCCAACCTGTAGAGATCCTTTTCTCCTTCTTTTGTGTCCAACCTGGTGTACATGTCTTCATATGCCTCTTGTTTAGCCTTTGCCACCTCTACCTTTGCCCTACGTCGCATCTCGATGTAGTCCTTTCGCCTCTCCTCAGTCCTCTCAGTGTCTCACTTCTTCTTCGCTAATCTCTTTCTTTGTATGACTCCCTGTATTTTGGGGTTCCACCACCAAGTCTCCTCCCCTTTCTTACCAAAAGACACACCAAGTACTCTCCTGCCTGTCTCTCTGATTACCTTGGCTGTTGTAGTCCAGTCTTCCGGGAGCTTCTGCTGTCCATCGAGAGCCTGTCTCACCTCTTTCCGGAAGGCCGCACAACATTCTTCCTTTCTCAGCTTCCACCACATGGTTCTCTGCTCTACCTTTGTCTTCTTAATCTTCCTACCCACCACCAGAGTCATCCTGCACAATACCATACTATGCTGTCGAGCTACACTCTCCCCTACCACTACTTTACAGTCAGTAACCTCCTTCAGATTACATCGTCTGCACAAAATATAATCCACCCGCGTGCTTCTACCTCCGCTCTTGTAGGTCACTATATGTTCCTCCCTCTTCTGGAAATAAGTGTTCACTACAGCCATCTCCATCCTTTTTGCAAAGTCCACCACCATCTGTCCCTCAAAGTTCCTTTCCTGGATGCCGTACTTACCCATCATTTCTTCATCGCCCCTGTTTCCTTTACCAATATGTCCATTACAATCTGCACCAATCACAACTCTCTCGCTGTCTGGGATGCTCAGAACTACTTCATCTAGTTCCTTCCAGAATTTCTGTTTCAACTCTAGGTCACATCCTACCTGTGGGGCATAGCCGCTAACCACATTATATATAACATCCTCAATTTCAAATTTTAGTCTCATCACTCGATCTGATACTCTTTTCACTTCCAAGACATTCTTAGCCAGCTCTTCCTTTAAAATAACCCCTACTCCATTTCTCTTCCCATCTACTCCGTGGTAGAATAATTTAAACCCTGCTCCCAAACTTCTAGCCTTACTACCTTTCCACCTGCTCTCTTGGATGCACAGAATATCAACCTTTCTCCTAATCATCATGTCAACCAACTCCTGAGCTTTTCCTGTCATAGTCCCAACATTCAAAGTCCCTACACTCAGTTGTAGGCTCTGTGCATTCCTTTTTTTCTTCTGACGCTGGATCCGGTTTCCTCCTCTTCTTTGTCTTCGACCCACAGTAGCTGAATTTCCACCGACGCCCTGCAGGTTAGCAGTGCCGGGGGCGGGCGTTGTTAACCCGGGCCACGGCCGATCCGGTATGGGATTCTTTAGATGAACGCTCATATTTGTTTGGCACAGTTTTTACGCCGGATGCCCTTCCTGACGCAACCCTCTGCATTTATCCGGGCTTGGGACCGGCCTACAGATTGCACTGGTTTGTGCCCCCCATAGGGCTGCATTATGCCAAGGAATAATAAGCAACAAAATATCTGTACAACAGCAGCGTCCAGGATTTACCTGAAATACAAAGTTCAGAGTCATGTGGAGACCCATTTTTAAACGTGTTGAACCCATAAAGTTCTAATGCGGTGCCGCCGAAGATCTCTGCGGTGGACGCGGTGCCGCCAAAGCTTGGCGGACGAGGAGCCACCGAAGCCATGCTCGGCGGATGTGGCGCCGACGGAGACATTGACACATTTAGCACCCCTGACTTACTTACGCACATCTTTTGTTATGTTCTGAGAGGATTATGTCATCTCCCCCAACTATTGTTTTTTTAGTAGCTCTATACCCACCTCCCTCTCATTTGAAACCCACAAAGCTCTCGTCCTTTGAACCTGTGCAATCCATTTTTAACGACGAACCGGGTCTTTTGGAAAAGTATGAAGAGGGAATCCATCCTCCCGAGTGTTCGAACAATATATCCACCAATACAACGAGCCGGCTTTGTGGCTAATACAAAGGAACAAAGAGCAAACTTTCCGCAGGTAAAACTAGTATAAACACACGAGACCGCCTGCGTGCGCTCCTGTTGACGTCACTTCATGCATCTTCTCCAAAACAAATCGCTCTTGAGGATTTTCATGGCAGGAGTTACACAAAATCATATACGTCAAAATCATGTAGTGTGGTGAAAAAACGGATGAGTCCGTCCCAGCTGCCTTTTTTTTAATCATTAAAAACGTACTAAAAATCATGCTTTTCGTGTCAATGGGGCTTTAATTATCTTGCCTTTGTAGTGCCATTGTCATTGGAATTTTATTTCCATTCAGTATTTGGTAGATTATTCCATATATAATTATATCACATCAAATTCATTCAGAATTTGAATTCATAACAAAATTCATTAAAGTGAAGAAACTGATCATGTCATTGATTTTTCACAATAATTATCAATAATGATTTAACAAAGTAGGAAACATCAATATCAACATGTAACACCTTTCCATAATGCGGCAAGTGTTTACTTTTTTAAATGATGACATTTCTAAGAAATCACAATGTCCCATACTTACTATCCAACAACACTAGCTGACTGAGTTTTTCCAGAATCGACCCACGAGCTAACTACCCATGAGGTTTTTGGGGCGGACCCGATGTGATTGTGAAGTTTTGTGATTGGCTGGCACTGGCTCTCGCTGAAACTCAGCTACAATAGGCTAAAGATCGATCTTTAAAAACAATGAAGAGATGGATCATTTTAATTTAATTTTACTGTCACTGTTGAGGTAGTGGTACACCCACCTTATTTGGATTTGGCACCATGGGCTCAGTTGCCACTTAGTGAATGGTGTAAATCTTGTGTTTAAATAGTCATTTGTCTAGAAATGTGCATTAGCATGACTGGCGACCAATCCAGGGTGTAGCTCTCCTTTCGCCCCAAGTCAGTCAGACACTCCATCTCTCCACAGCTCTGAACAGGAGAAGCAGTATGGAAAATAGATTGCTATTTAATGTCGTCTAAATTTCAATTTTAAAATCCCCACAAGGGAAAAAAAAAGAAGTTTGGGTGGTGACTAATAAAGCATATCAGCATTTAAGACCGGCCTCCTAGGGTACGAGAGGGGTGTCGCGGGTGGCCCTGTGGTCAGTGTACATCTGCTCTGAGACATGAAAAGCTCTTTTGGGAAAGTCGAGTGTTTTTTTTTTTTTTTTTTTTTGTCGAGGGGGCTGAGGCAGCAGATGAAAGGAGGCGCGAGGTTCTTTTGAAGTTGTCAAATATATAATGAAAGACAGACGCCGTTGGAGGCGGCAGAGCCCCCAACATGATAGACGGATGGATGGACGTCTTGTGACAAAAAAAAAATGACATTGATGTCCCATTTCTGTCACAGAGCCCTCCGAAAAGCAGGTGGAATTATTTATTTGACTTAATACAAAGAGCGCAAGTGAGCTCAGTCTGTCGCGTTATATTCATCTTCATCCATTTTTCACATTTAGACAGTGTTAACTGTCATGTCCGATGGATCCCACGAGTTAGATCCTAAATGAAACATGAATTGAGGGGCTTGTTTCATATAGCTTTGAAATAATAGATTGGCTGTTAAACGTCAATGAAAGATTCAACTCAACTTTATTTGTAGAACAACATGTCTATTAACAAGTCTTTTCCGTAGAGACTTGAGTCTTAAAATTGCCTGAATATCATCTTTACAGTTGAAATGAGATAACTAAGCCTATGCTTGAACGTCATAACTGTTTTCTGGTAGAAGTAAGCTTTCAAATTGGATTTCTTTTATCTTTATCCATCTATTTTCTGAGCTGCTTATCCTCACCAGGAGGAGTGCTGCAGTTTATCCCAGCTACCTTTGGGCAGGAGGCAGGCCACACCCGAAACTGGTTGCCAGCTAATCGCAGGGCACATAGAAACAAAAATTCAGTTCACACTTGTTGCCAGCTGTAGCTTTCACCCTACAGTCTAAAAAACACTGTGCTTCTGTAACATGAGGAACTAAAATAAAAGCAGGACTTTTGTCCTGAATGGGCAATCAAAAACACAGAACAGAATATGACAGGAACGATGCTGAAAGGACATTGATAACTTTGTATTCCTCTCAGCTCTGGCTGAATATGAAGATTTTACTTTATCCGATCTCTTATTAAAAAACAAAATAAATAACATATCGGGACAGTGTGATCATCCAATTTAAACCAAAGCATTCTAATACAAATGATAATTTTCTGAGTAATCAATTTTTACAGTTTATGTACTGTATTACTAAAGAACCACCGAAGAATACATTCACTTCCGTTTACATACCAGAAATTAACTAACTTCAGTTCACGCTAGAAACTATTTAATGAACCTTCGTTCATTGAACTCATTCAGGAGTGTATACAATATCATTTATTAAAAACAAAAGACATTGTATCTTTTTTATGTTTCTACAGGTGCTTTGGCCTCAGGTTCTACCAGTTATCTTAACAAGAAGAAAATGCTTGGACCTGTTTTTCTGAATATGGAAGTTGGTTGCGCATCACCCATATTAAAATGGCTTATCTATGTTTTAAGCAGAGGTTAAAATAATGTTGTTGTTTTTTTACAGTACAAGATGTGGTAGCTTGGTCATTCTAAACAAGCTAGCAAAGCCGAGCTGTGTAAAATTTGTATAAATGTCCAAGGGGCCGTACAGGACAATGACTTTCTTGGTCCAGTTTTCTCTCAACACAGCTTTTCACCATTGGGTCATCGCTCGCTTTTCCTGCTGATTTTCATCAAGGCATCACCATTTTTCTTTTCTGAAGGAGTTTTGTTGCTAAAGTCTATGATGTCTGATGGCCGTAGGCCAGCAGATGGCCATTCCCGAGTTATAAGATGGTTAACTAGTTTGTGCTACTTGGGCAAGCCTAGCTGTTTAGAAATAGCAAAATTAGCCCCAAATTAGTCACTGTTTTAAATGTTTGGCTAAGATATTGCCTCTATGTTACAATATATCAGTATGGACTGACTGTGTTGATCGACCACTCAAACGGCACCATTTTTGTTTGGCTTCATTACTGTATATAAGTGAACCCTCCTGCACTGATGCAAAAAAGGCCATTGGGTTTGACATTTTTAACAGCTTTACCTTAAAGCCCCCTCCCCGCCCTTCCAAAAAACAGCTACAGCAACAAGTGGATACAATGCCAAACTCAATGTACTAAAATAGTTTAATCTTCTTACAGATATACCAATCAACGACAATCATGATATTTAGATGACAAAGGACACTAGCCCATGTGTTGCCCTCCTGGGGTTTGCCACTCTATATTTTCCCACATCCTGATTCTCTCATCACATGTTCTACATGTTCCAAATAAAACTAGGCTTTGAACACATACAAATGAGATGTTGTTATTCCAGCAACGAGTTCTAATATTGTACGAAAGTACGCTTGTCTTTGTTACCCATTTCCTGTCTTTTGAAAGGGGGCAATGCAGGGGCGGCTTTGGACTACCCTATATTCTTCTTAGAAGCCAAAAGAGTCCCATTAGAGGGAATCACCATTATTGATGGACAGTGTTTATTTTGGGGTTAGACATTCTGGCCATTATTTGAAAGAAAAGACTTAATGATGATATTTATTGACATGACTTCATGGGACTCTTTGGGGTATTCTCTGGATGCCACATTCAGGGAGAAGTAAGGCCAGATATGCAGATATGGCAAGCGGTCCAGAGTGTAGTTCACTTTGAGATTTAGACGAGTTAAAAGTGTAAGCAACATTTAAACCAGAAGGATGACTGAAAAATAAATTGTGAATCTGGAAAATTGTTAAAACCATAAATATTACAGCCGTAACCAACACAAAAAACAGAAAGATGTTTTGAGTGAAAAACAAGCATCTGCGTTTCTTGTCTCTGACGTAAGATTTCAAGTTTTATGTGGGCGAAAAACATGCAATTGTGAAACTGAGAAAATGTCAGAAATTATTTAAAAAATAATTCACACTGCATGTCTATGCTCAGTTTCAGATTTGGGTTTTGCATATGAAAACTAGATTTATACTAATTAGAGGTGGAACCAACAAAACAATCTAAGCTCTTGATGGGTGAAAAATAAGTATTTATTAAGAGGGAATATTATTCAAGCAATAAATAACACTGATTGTCTGGGTTCTCTTTTAGATTTGTATTTTTCCCAAGAAGACTACATGTACTAGCTAGAAGTCAGAAAAATGATCTACTACATGTCTATAAATGTACATCAATAGATCTATATTGTATAAATTTCTCAAACAAAGTTACTGACGCGACAACAGTAAAAGTTTCAAAGTAATAGAAAGCATGTAGCTGAGAAGTTAATGATCTATTCATGGTCAAGACCCCCCAACCCAGCCCCTCCCAAAAAAGTACACAATCAGAGCCGTGATGTGAAACAAGGTAGAAGGCTGACGGATGGTGGAGGAAGTGAGGAGGTGGGAGGATGTGAAGAGCAGCTGCCGGGCGCTTAAAAAGCTCCAACATGATGCTTTTATCAGTGAGAACAAAAGACATTGTAAAGGAGCCAAGACAATCGGCGCTGGAGTACAGTGCCGGTTCCTGACTCTGGGCGCTATTGTGGTGACTCAGCATGTGGCGTGTCAGGGGGAGAGTCCGCGACAGGCAGGAGATGCCCGCCTGACGTGCGTGGTCCATTCAGAATGCCAGGAAGTGGTGACACCAGACCACATTTAGGGTTATTCCCGTGTCAGTATATTTTTAGCTTTTTATTTTAGATTTTGTTAACATTGCAAATTGAGTCAAATTCAAGTAGGTGTGACGATAAACTGGACATATCCAACTGATGGATGAATATTCCCACTGTTCAAAACAGATGTAACTTGGGTCTTAATTGTACTTTCAAACATCATCAATCCATTATCTGAGTCACTTATCCTCCTTCCTATGCAGGAGTGCCGAAGCCTATCCCAGCTTTCAACAAGCAGGAGGCGGGGTACACCCCAAACTGGTTGCCAGCCAATCGCAGTGCATATAGAAACAAACAACCATTGGCACTCACAATCACATTCAAAGGCAATTTAGAGTCTCCAATGAATGCATGTTTTTGGGATGTGGGAGGAAATGTGAGTGCCTGGAGAAAACCCACGCAGGGACGGAGAGGACGTGCAAACTCCAAACAGGAGGAGCCGGAATTTAAACTCCAGTCCTCAGATCTGTGAGGCAGACACTCTGACCAGCCATCCACCACGCTGCCCTTTTCAACATCATCATGCTAAAATTAGTCTGTTTTGAAGAGGTGGTTGTCTCATACCCCTCTAAAACTAGTTGCATCGACATGAGAGAACGGCGTTCCTTATCACGATGACCAAGGATGGCGATAGGGAGTCGGTACTTGTTGAGTGTGAAAGAATGGAATGTATTTTTACTCATGGAAGCAGTATTTCATCACCAAGCCATCAAATTACATGTTTAACAAATGTGTAGATTCCTGCATTTGCCGAATGCAGAGTACATAACTGGCCTTCTAAAGCTGCACAAACCTTGAAAATGTCAGCAAATCTCACAAAAATTTAAATTTTCTTTAATTAGTTTTTATTTCCAATACTTCCATCCATCCATCATGTTTTATAGGGTCTATTCTTATTAGGGTCACAGGTGACCTGAACCCCATCAGTGAGGCAGACACTCTCACCACTAATCCGTTTTCCAAGGTTCTCCTCATTTTTTTCCTCACCTGTTGAGGCTGCTCAATATCACGGAATATGCAAACTTCAGAAAACAAGGCCCGAGATGACATTGAAATCCCTGACCTGTAAACTGTGAGGCGGATGTGATAACCACTAGGTTACCGTACTGCTTCTTTTAACACTGAACATTGTTCCAAACGCATAAAAATTTATATTCCTGATGGGGAAAAACATTGTTGTAAAAAAATTACAAATTACAATGTACAACACTGTGTTTCACATTAGGGGTTTGGCTGTATTTTTATGTATGCTATTAATCCAGCAAATATTCAGGAGCGTCATTTGCAGTTCAAAGAGTTACAGTAAGCCGCTTAAAGCTCGTTCTGGCCTTCATTTGTTTTGTCACGTTTACCAGAGAAATCATTAAGCCGCAGCAAAGGACAGCGAAGGTGGTGAGAGGCTTTTAATTTATGCAAACATCAAAAAGTATACAAAAACCCTTATGTATGGGATTAGCAGCCGAATTGTAGCATTAATATCGACACTTTGTAGAACTGGGCGTGAAATAGGTTTAATCCTTACATCTCACTGGATTTTGTTTTAATATAGGGAATAAAACACCCAACGAGGCACGGTTGGTGTTAACGTGTGAAATGAAACACCCTTGTTGGCAGAAGTGGAAAAGGTACTCATTTTCTGTACTTCAGAAGTACTTCAGAAGAAGTACAGATATCCATCCATCCATCCATTTTCTACTGTTTATCCGAAGTCGGGTCACAGTAGCTTCAGCAGGGACGCCAAGACTTCCCACTCCCCAGGAATTTCCTCCAGCTCTTCTGGAGAGATCCTGAGCCGTTTGTGCCCCCCATAGGGCTGCATTATGCCAAGGAATAATAAGCAACAAAATATCTGTACAACAGCAGCGTCCAGGATTTACCTGAAATACAAAGTTCAGAGTCATGTGGAGACCCATAATGGGACAAGCTGAAAGAAGCTTACTTATCTTTAGTTTGCCAAGTATGTCAAAATCACAAAAGGAATTTGTTTCTGCTAGTTTGAGCTGGTCTCGTGAAACAACTTTCAGATTATATTTTTAAACGTGTTGAACCCATAAAGTTCTAATGCGGTGCCGCCGAAGATCTCTGCGGTGGACGCGGTGCCGCCAAAGCTTGGCGGACGAGAAGCCACCGAAGCCGTGCTCGGCGGATGTGGCGCCGACGGAGACATTGACACATTTAGCACCCCTGACTTACTTACGCACATCTTTTGTTATGTTCTGAGAGGATTATGTCATCTCCCCCAACTATTGTTTTTTTAGTAGCTCTATACCCACCTCCCTCTCATTTGAAACCCACAAAGCTCTCGTCCTTTGCACCTGTGCAATCCATTTTTAACGACGAACCGGGTCTTTTGGAAAAGTATGAAGAGGGAATCCATCCTCCCGAGTGTTCGAACAATATATCCACCAATACAGGTTACCGTACTGTTTTTTTTAACACTGAACATTGTTCCAAACGCATAAAAAATTATATTCCTGATGGGGAAAAACATTGTTGTAAAAAAATTACAAATTTCAATGTACAACACTGTGTTTCACATTAGGGGTTTGGCTGTATTTTTATGTATGCTATTAATCCAGCAAATATTCAGGAGCGTCATTTGCAGTTCAAAGAGTTACAGTAAGCCGCTTAAAGCTCCGAAGTCGGGTCACAGTAGCTTCAGCAGGGACGCCAAGACTTCCCACTCCCCAGCCACTTCCTCCAGCTCTTCTGGAGAGATCCTGAGCCGTTCACAGACCAGCCGAGAGACGTAGTCTCTCCAGCGTGTCCTGGGTCATCCCAGTTGGACACGCCCAAAACACCTCACCAGGGAGGCGTCCGGGAGGTATCCGGATCAGATGCCGCAGCCACCTCATCTGGCTCCATTTAATCTGGAGAAGCAGCAGTTCTACGCTGACTGACTGAGCTTCTCACCCTATCTCCAGGGAAGAAACTGAAAGAAACTCATTTCATTTCAGCCGCTTGGATCTTGTTCTTTCGATCACGAGACCATAGGTCAGGATAGCAACATAGATCCCAGAAAGGTTATGAACAGAATCAATGACAAAGGGCCACATGCTATAATACTTGTCACTAAATAGCTATGTACAACCACCATTTCAATGAAGTTCGGACATTGTGTTAAACAAAAAATATCATCATATTGACCTTATATTTAATTTAATACACAACACAGACGAGATATTTAGGTTCAAACTGATGAACGTTATTGTATTTAGCAAATAATCATCCATCCATTTCCTTTGCAGCTTATCCTCACGAGGGTCGTCGGGAGTGCTGGAGCCCATCCCAGCTGTCAAGGGGCAGGAGGCGGGTTACACCCTGAACTGGTTGCCAGCCAATCGCAGGGTACATGGAGACAAACAGTCACACTCACAATCACACCTTGGCGCAATTTTGAGTGTCCAATTAATTTTGCATATTTTTGGGATGTGTGAGGAAACCATAGCGCCTGGAGAAAACCCATGCAGGCACGGGAAGAACAGGCAAACTCCACATAAGCGGGTCCGGGATTGAACCTGAGACCTCACAACTGTGAGTCCAACGCTTTACCAGCTGCTGCACAGTGCCGCCACAAGTAATCATTAAATTCAAATTTTATGGCTGCAACACATTCCACATAAGCTGGGACTGGTGGCAAAAAGGACTGAGGAAGTTGAGGAATGCTCATCAAAAACTTATTTGGAACATCCCAGAGGTGAACAGGCAAATTCGAAAGGGGGGGGGGCATGATAAGGTATAAAAGGAGCTTCCCTGAATTGCAGGATTTGGAGAACCATATGCTGCCATCCAAGAAGGGCTTTTTCATGGACACCCCTTCTTATTTCAGCAAGACAATCCCAAACCACACTCTGCTTGTGTTACAACATCATGCCTGAGTAGTAAAAGAGTTATTCAATGTTGTTAAAAGAAAAGGTGATGTAAAAAAAATGGTAAACATGACTCTGGAATCCTTTTCTGGAATGTGTTGCAGCCATAAAATTCCCAGTTAATGATTGTATTCTGCTTTTATAAATATACTTAACAGACCATCCCAACTTCATAGGAACTGGGTTTGTATGATCCATTCTCCATACTACTAAGGATGTGCTGAATTTGGGCAAGAGGTGGGGTACATAAACAGGTCACCATTCAATTGCAGGGTAAGTAAAGTAGACATCCCTGAATTTTTTTTCTAAATTACAGTAACAAATTATTGTTACTTTCTGCCACTGCTGCTTGGTAATGGTGACAAATGCTGCTGCAAACTCTGCAAATGTAGGCTGACAGAATCAATATTTGGCAAGTATCTGGCGTCATCACTGGCTGGCTTTTAGAAACAGGGGGTGGATGTTGGGTTGTGGGGGGGGGGGGGTAGTGCTACAGGACGAGGACACAATTAGTGTATTCAGCCCAAAACAGTGGGGTTCCCCCTTTGATGTGGGGATCAAATGAAGGAGCTGTGTGTTTTTGTCGAAAATGACGGGCTTGCCAGGTTTACTAATGGCAAACTAAAAGAAAAGAGAGGGTTTATGATGCTCATTAATTACACAGGCCTGTCATGTGTTGCAACAGTGAGGATATCGAAGGGGTAATTGAGGGGGGGGATCACTGAGGGCAAGGAGAAGCGGTCTAAAAAGGTTGGCTATTAAAAAGAAAAGAAAGGGAGATCAACCAATGGTTTCCTGAGATAAGAGCAGCCACCAGGACAGAGAGGCTTCAAGGAGACTCTCACTGGAGCAAGGGGTTAAAAAGAAGGAAAAAGAGGAATAACTTGCGGTTATCTTCAGAGCAAAATTCACACCTAGCCCTGGGTGGGTATCTGAGGGTAGCCAAGAGGGGCCTGACGCATGCAGTGTGGCAGTGTAGACAGATTTTGTTGGTGTTTTAGCAATTCAGAACACTTTGAATAAAATGCCTCTGATAGACATTAAAAAAATACAGTACACTTGACACCCTCTGTAACTGCCTCACTTTTTTAAGGGGGGGATGTTGTCTTATCTAAATGGACCTTTCCGATGGCGACCTTAAGGTCCGCCCCCTTAGCTATGTCCCACAAGCTTTCAAAATGACGATTGAACAAAACATGTTTGAAGTAGATTCTCTATCTGTCACGATGCGGGGCTCAAGGGTGGACCCAAATGCACGACTCCAGAGACAGCAGACAGTACAGAGGAAACCTTTATTCGGTCCGAGGTCTGAGATCAGGTAGACAGTCCAAACAATCCGAAGTACCAGTACAGATGGGCTTACGAGGGTGGTCAGTGGACAGGCGTGGGTCGGTGCACGGAGATCAGAAGTCAGGAAAGCAGGAGTGCGGGAACGAGGCATCAAGAGCAACGATCTAGCGGAGTATTTGTCGTCCCCCGGGTCCTATTTGTACTGGGTCTACTCAGTGTTCATGAGGCGCAGGTGTGCACCTTCTGATTAGCTGGCCACGCCCAGCCCTGGCTGGAATCCAGGAGCATGACAGTACCCCCCCTCAACGGCCGGCTCTGGACGGCCCAGGAGCATCAGGGTGAGCCACGTGAAAAAGTCCCTGATGAGGGAGTGGTCCACGACGAAGCGGGAGGGGATCCAAGAGCGGTCCTCCGGGCCATATCCCTCCCAGTCCACCAGGTACTGGACCCCCCTTCCTCTGCGGCGAGAAGACAGCAACCGGCGCACGGTGTACACCAACCCACCGTCGACCATGCGGGGGGGGGGGACTTGAGCGGAGGAGCCAGCGACGACGTGCGATTCGGGCGAAGTCTGCTGACGTGGAACGTAGGGTGCACCCTCATCGACCTGGGGAGTTTCAGCGAGACGGCGACCGGGTTAATAACCTTGGAAATCGGGAACGGGCCAACGAACCTGGGAGCAAGTTTGCGGGATTCCGTCCGCAGCGGGAGATCTTTGGTAGAGAGCCACACTCGCTGTCCCACTCTGAGCTCTGGTGCGGCCCTTCTCTTGCGGTCCGCTGCGGCCTTGTAGGCGCTGCTCATGCGCAGCAGTGTCCTCCAAGCTGCTTCCCAGGTCCGTTTGCAGCGTCGCACCACGGCCAGGGCTGACGGGACCGCGGAGTCTGTGACCAGTGGAGGAAACAGGGACGGAGGGTAGCCATGCACGACATGGAGTGGAGCCATACCTGTTGAGGCGGAGGGTAGAGAATTGTGGGCATACTCCACCCACTTGATGTGCTGGCTCCACATGCTCTGGTCCCTGGATGCCAGACAGCGAAGACCAGTCTCTAATTCCTGGTTAATCCTCTCAGTCTGGCCATTAGACTCTGGGTGATGACCCGATGTCCGACTAGCCGAAGCGCCGATGAGGTTGCAGAACTCCTTCCAGAAACGGGCGCTGAATTGCGGACCCCTGTCCGAAACGATGTCCTGGGGTAGGCCGTGGTAACGGACGACCTCGTCTAATACCAACTGGGCTGTCTGCTTGGCCGACAGGATCTTCGGAAGCGGCACGAAGTGGACCATCTTGGAGAAACGGTCCACTACGGACAGCAACACTGTGTTCCCTTGTGAAAGCGGCAGGCCGGTGACGAAGTCCAGCGCGATGTGTGACCACGGACGAAAGGGGATGGACAGGGGTCGCAACTCACCAACAGGCCGTAGGCGGGAAGTCTTATTGGCAGCACACACCGGGCAGGCGTTGACGAACTCCCTTACGTCCTTGCTGAGGTTAGGCCACCAGAACCTTTGTTCGACCACTGAACGCGTCTTCGCCATACCCGGGTGGCAGACCGTCTTGTTGGTATGGGCCCAGTTGATGACGTCTCCCCGCAGAGATGGGATGACGAAAAGGCGGCCCGACGGACAATCCGCGGGTGGTGGCGTCTCTCCCAGGGCCTCCTTCACCCGCGACTCGATCGCCCAGGTGAAACCGGACACGAAGCACACCGCTGGCAGGATAGTAGCGGCGTCTGAATCTGTGCGCCCTCCCTCGTGGATCCGCGAGAGTGCATCCGGCTTGCCGTTTTTGGAGCTTGGGCGGAAGGACACCTTAAAGCGGAAGCGGGTGAAAAATAGGGCCCACCTGGCCTGACGGGCATTCAACCTCTTCGCAGACTTCAGGTATTCAAGGTTCTTATGGTCCGTGAAGACAACGAACGGTACTTGCGAGCCCTCCAGCTAGTGCCGCCACTCCTCCAACGCGCTCTTGACCGCCAGCAGTTCCCGATCTCCCACGTCGTAGTTCCTCTCTGCCGGGGTCAACTTCCTAGACAGGAACGCGCACGGGTGGATCCTTCCTTCCCTGGGACTCCTCTGCGACAAGACTGCTCCGATTCCTGAATTCGATGCATCCACCTCCACCACAAACTGGTTATCTGGGTCTGGAACAATGAGAACGGGCGCAGTAGTGAAACTTGCCTTGAGCCTGCTGAAGGCCTCCTGGCAGGTCCCGGACCAGTCGAAGGGGGTATGTGGCGAGGTGAGCGAATGCAGAGGAGCGGCCACGGAACTGAAGTTCCTTATGAATTTCCTATAGAAATTGGCAAATCCCAAAAACCTCTGCACGTCCCTCCTGTTGGTGGGGGTAGGCCACCACAGCACCGCGTCGACCTTCCCGGGGTCTATCCGTATCTCTCCCTCAGCCAGGATGAAGCCCAGGAAGGACACGGATGCCCGATGGAACTCACACTTATCCATATTCACGTACAATTGGTGCTGCTGCAGACGCCGGAGCACCTCTCTGACTTGTTGAATGTGAGAGGTTAGGTCTGCTGAAAAGATGAGAATGTCATCCAGATAAACAAAGACAGATCTGTTCAGGAACTCCCGAAGCACGTCGTTAATGAAGTTCTGAAAGACAGCCGGAGCATTTGTCAGTCCAAAGGGCATCACAAGATACTCATAGTGCCCTGTGGGGGTGTTGAACGCCGTCTTCCACTCATCCCCTTCCCGAATCCGCACCAGATGGTAAGCGCTGCGCAAGTCTAGCTTGATGAATATCCGGGCTCCCTGGAGGAGTTCGAATGCTGTAGCGATCAGCGGCAAAGGGTACCTGTTCTTGACTGTGATGTCGTTCAGTCCTCGGTAGTCGACGCAGGGTCGCAGCGTGGAGTCCTTCTTCTTGACAAAAAAAAAAACCCGCACCGGCTGGTGAGGATGAGGGGCGAATGAGTCCGGCTGCCAGCGAGTCCTCGATGTAGTCCCTCATGGCTTGATGCTCTGGTCCTGTTAACGAGAACAGTTTCCCTCTGGGAGGAGAGGTGCCTGGCAGGAGTTCAATCGCGCAGTCGTATGACCGATGTGGCGGCAGAGACTTTGCCTTAGATTCAGAGAAGACCTCCCGTAGGTCATGGGAGCAGGAGGGCACCGCGGTCAGGTCCGGGGCGGTACTAGGTTCTGTTAGCCGAACCGGCGCGACTTGAATACCCCTGTCTTCCCGGACAGCGAAACAGCGACTGAGACAGTCCTCTCCCCAAGTCTTGATCTGACCCGTGGTCCAATCTATGTGCGGATTATGTTCTTTGAGCCACGGGCTGCCCAAGATGATGTCGCTACTACGTGCGTTGAAGACATGGAAGCTAATACGCTCCGAGTGAGCGTCCGGAAAGCTCATACGTAGCGTCTGAGTGCGATGTGTAACCCGACAAAGGAACTTGCCGTTGGCGGCATAGGCGTGACGAAACCATTGAGTGGGGAAGGTTGCTGCCCCCAGCTCTTCGACCACGCGGGGATTTATCAGGTTTGCTTCCGACCCAGAATCTCTGAAAGCTGTCACAGTGCGTGAACGGAAGTCTGTTCCCAAGGTGAGGTGAAGAAGGGACCTCCCTGACCCCGCCGCGGTGTACCGCACACTCACCGGAGTAGAGATCCTGATGTCAGAGTGCTCTGGTCGAGTCGGGCAGCGGGCGATCAAGTGTCCCAAACGCCCACAGTAAAAACAGAGTCCCTCTCGTCGCCGACGTAAGCGCTCCTCCGCTGAGCCGCCAAGCCCCTCCACTTGCATGGGTTCCGATGAAGCCGACAACACGGGTGGCCGGGAAGCGGAAGCAACCGGACTGAGACTCTCCCTCTCCTCCTCCCTCAGGCCCTCCATCTGCCTCTGCACGGTGAGGCGCTGGTACACCTTGAGGGCCAATGCGATGAGGGAGTTAAGCGAAGGCGGAATATCCATGGCAACGAGGTGGCCACGGATCTGTGGGGACAGTCCCTCGTAAAATGCGTCATGGAGGGCTTCCTCATTCCAACGGCTCTCGGCAGCCCGAATCCGGAACTCAATGGCGTAGTCGGACACGCGGCGACGTCCCTGGCGAATTGTCATGAGCGAGGACGCCGCCTGGCGTTCCGGAGCTGCGTACTGGAACACCTGGGTGACCGCGCAGACGAAGCTCGCCCATGAGCGGCAGGTCTCCGAGTTACGGCTCCACTCGGCGGTGGCCCATGCCTCCGCCCTCCCTGTCATGTGGGAAATGACGAAGGCGATCCGGGAGCGGTCCGTGGGAAAAGCGGATGCTTGCAGCTCAAAGTGGAGATCACACTGTGCCAGGAAGGGCTTGACGTTAACGGAGTCGCCTGAGAACCGCTCTGGTCGAGAGAGCGGAGTGATGGCGGCACGGGGAGGCACAGGAACGGCCGCGCTAGCTTGGGAGGCTAGCCACGGTTCCAGCTGGGCGCAGAGCTCCTGCATCTGGTGAGTCATACCCTGGAGAGCAGCCTCTTGTTCACCCAGGCGTTTGCCCTGCACTTGCAGCGCACGGCGAATGGCTTCAGAGTCGGCTGGGTCCATGTTCTGGCTAGATCGTTCTGTCACGATGCGGGGCTCAAGGGTGGACCCAAATGCACGACTCCAGAGTCAGCAGACAGTACAGAGGAAACCTTTATTCGGTCCGAGGTCTGAGATCAGGTAGACAGTCCAAACAATCCGAAGTACCAGTACGGATGGGCTTACGAGGGTGGTCAGTGGACAGGCATGGGTCGGTGCACGGAGATCAGAAGTCAGGAAAGCAGGAGTGCGGGAACGAGGCATCAAGAGCAACGATCTAGCGGAGTATTTGTCGTCCCCCGGGTCCTATATGTACTGGGTCTAATCAAAGGTCATGAGGCGCAGGTGTGCACCTTCTGATTAGCTGGCCACGCCCAGCCCTGGCTGGAATCCAGGAGCACGACACTATCACATATTCCAGATAATATTGGGGTATGTTTTTTGCCAAATGCGTCAGACTTTTCCAAGAGAGTTCTACAGAGAGGTCTCAACTATTTCACGCAAAGATATGTACACGGATTTAAGATTTTGGACGGAGCAGGACGGAATGTCAGAGTTACAGCGAAATGTTGGCGATTGATGCAAAAAAGTTTGACGCCTCACAAACTTCATATTGAAATCCAACAGGATACAATAGTGGATGGGACTGAACATGTAAAGCAGAGAGAGTACGTTTTGCTTGGAAAGATCACAAGTAATAGCATCGTAGTCTTTATAAATGAGGGGTGTATTCATTTGACTTGACGCGTAATTGAACCGAGTGCTCTGTCTTAAAAGTCTCATGTGATACAAATAGGCAAATAGACATTTCCCTTGCATGACATCGCGCATTTACGTATCACGAACCCAACTCTTCGGCATAAAACATGACACACATTCAGCAGTGATACACGAACAAAGTGAAAGTTGTTCTCCTGCAATGTACAAAGCACTGATAATAATTCAATCAAACTCAGAGTAGATACTTCTCCCTCACTTCGAACAAACAGCGTGTTTGTTGATATTGTTCACATTTAGTTGTACGAGCTATCTTCCGCAAGCCTTAATCCATCGTAGATACTTCGTCAACTGTGTTTTAGGCTTTGGAAAATGAATCAACTGGGCCCCTTGCAACATAACAGGATATCTTTCATCAGAATTGCACGCTCCCCAAGCGTATCTGAGGACCATTTTCTTCGTAACATTAATTTTTCCAAGCACACGCTACTGACAACCAGCATCGCTTGTGGGACAATGCGGTGACAATGTACAGACAATGCAGCTATCTGACTGGCTATGCTCCTCCCAACTCCACCTCAGCAGGGGCGTTTCCCAATTTGGCTTTTGACAATCAGGTGCGTAGCCTCAGCGTGTCCACAAAGTAAGCGGCTACTTGTTCCCAAGCAGCCGAGAGTGTGAAGGCAACGATACGAGACCTCTTCAACGCAGAAATAAAATGCATTTTCACTTGTGACACGAGTGTAAAAAGACGTTAACTGTTAATAGCTTATATAACAAATGTTATGGCACGTGTTGAGGCACGCGTGGTAGGTTAATTGAAAAATCTAAATTGCCCGCAAGTGTGAATGTGTGCGAATGGGTGGTTGTTTATGTGTGCACTGCGAATGGCTGGCAACCAATTCAGGGTGTACCACGCCTCCTACCTGAAGATAGCAAGGATAGGCGTCCAGCCATTATCTGAGGTGCTCATCCTCACAAGGGCTCTAGAATTAGAGGGATAAAATCAGTCACGTTCATATATACATGCATGTCTTGAATCTTCATACATAGCTGTGTTTTCCCTCTGGGTTAACTACAATAATGTAAAAAAAAATCATCTCCAGTGGGTTGCTTTGAGCAAGTGAAGCCAGCTGGAGGAAGAAAAGTGACGCTGCCAACATCTTTGTTGTGTTATTGATGTCTTATTCTTCAAGGCCGACTTTCCACTTGTGCCAGAAAGAGTGCCGTAAAAGGAAACATGTGCTCTATTATTTATTTGTTCCTTCTAAGAGGCACTTCACAGAGCTGAAGTGCCTTTATTGCTTTTATTCAGAAATATTTTTCATTTATTTATTTATTTTGGCTGTTGTCGTTGCCAAGCTGCTACAGGCAGAATTGTGTGGGGTGGCTATGAACCAACACACAAATGTTTTTTTGTTGTGGTGAAATTATTTTAAGTCGTTGCAGTGTTGCTCGAAATGCTCGAGGCATGCCCGTCTGCACGCTGGAACTCATTGCCATAAATGGAACACTTAGCACCAAACTCAAAGACTTTTAAGGGACCCTGACTGCTTTTTGAGGGGCTCTATTGAGAGCGTTAACATAAAAACTTCATGCACGTAATTAAATGTAAATTTCAAAGTGAAACAAAATGGCTTAAAGGACATCATATGCCATTTTCCATCCAGCCGCCATCATTTTTTTTTTTTTTTTTTTTTTCATTAGGTAGGCTCACAGGTTTGCTGGAGCATATTCCAGCTGACTTTGGGTTTGGCACACATTGTACTCGTCGCCAGCCAATTGCAGGGCACAAAAAGAAAAACACATTCAAACATGGACCGCTTCTCTGGAGTCGCCGCTATCGAGGACTCTGCTTCAACCGACCGGGTCAGGTTCTGAGAGAATCACTTTCCCGAAGGTGTCGACAGGCAGCGCATCATTGTACATTGTAAAGCACTCTACTATGAGATAAATGTTGCCCACTCGACATCCATTGTGCCCTGATCTTCCTGGACGGGGGGATCTCCCCCACCTGCAGTCCCTTCTCAAGGTTTATTTTTTCCCTAAATGGAGTTGGAAGCTTTTCCTTTCCCGATTTGGGGATTTAGATTAGGGGATGCCGTCAGTGATTACCACTTGTGGCCGTGTGATGCCCTTTGAGACACTTTTGTGATTAAGGGCTATACAAATAAACGTCACTTAATATCATCTCACACCTATGGACAGTTTAGTGTTTTTAATTAACCTAAAAAGCATTTCATTGGAAAGTAACTGGACAAAACACACATTCAGGTTTACAAATATTTCCAGATGATTAAGTCTAAATGTTGTTTTAGTGTAGGTTGGTGATACACTGACGTGTTCAGACAAATTTCGTAGAAACGGAACCGCCACATGAAGTGAGTTATCTTTTGTGGTCAAAGGCCAATGTTGTCGGACTGTTCCAATACTTTCAGAGTACAGTGAAACCCCACTTTTTTTGTTGAAATGCTATTCCCAAACCTATCCTTAGCTGTTTGCTGAAAAACTCCTCTTTTTTTATGTTTTTTCTGCAATGCACTGAGATGCCATAAGACCAAGGTCAAAGCCTTGGCTAAATACAAAAGTTGTCATCACTGTCAATTAAATATCTTAACGAGATCCATCTCGAATCAATGACAAACTTTGTATGCACATGAGAAATTCAACCTTTATTGTTGGTGGACGTTAAAAAGAATGTTTGTGGCGTGGCATGTACATGTATGCTTGCGGTATATTTTTTCAAAATCAAATCATGATAACAGATGTTAAAGTGCTTTGGGATCATAGTTTGTGTCATATTAGCATCTGTATTGTGGAATTAAACTATCAATACAGGGATTTCTTTTGATGTACAACCCACGTCTTAGACTAACCAAAAATTAGTACGATTAATCTGTGTCTTCAGATGCATAGTTCGGTACTCTGGCGTGGTACTGGAAATCCGGCGTAGGATTTTTTTTTCGGGGTACAACATGGGACTCTAGAGTGCAACTAATTTAGTCACATACACACTAATTTCTGGTCGTGCCTTGTCCAAAACAAAACTAAAACTTAACTAAACGAAGACAGTGAGGGTGCATACAGGTGCCCAGTCATTTGAGGAAGAAAAAAAAATTCGGCAACTTGAACACAGACGTACGATGTGTTTCTTCATCACCAAACCAAACGGACAAACAATGTTAGTGTGTGTGTGTGTGTGGGGGGGGGGGGGGGCAAGGGTTTTGTATATATCAAAGCCAAGTATATTATCCTATACTATGTTTGGGTGAGTGTTATACACAGTCAGTACGTTGGTCTACCAACTTCTTGGAAGTTGTTTTCTTATCCCTTATCCAGGTGTCTCTAGTCAACGCTCACAAGAAATGTGAGATGCTCCCATTTTGGTCAAACTACTGTGTTTACATGTAACCTAAACGTCAAGCCAATAATTAGATTTTCTGCAACACCATGTCATCACGCTGGCTGTGGAAATACATGATCCAACACCGGCTGCAATCCGACCGAGGTGCCTCTGTGACCGGATTGCGGAGAACGTGATATCAAAGGCTGTTCAAAGTATTCCAAACACCAGCGGTCCGTTAACATCCCGCAGTAATGAATTCCACGGCAGTCCCAGATCTCGCAGCTTAGCTAAATAAACCGTCGTCTGGACGAGTGGCCTCGCTGGTGTGCTGGGGGGGAAAGGCAGCCCTTTGTATTTGGTCCGCAGGGGGGGGCTTTCAGTGTCAATGACGACCATGTTTACCCAAAACATCGCCGTGACATCTGCATGCGGCAGTGCTGCCACTACTGGTCACGAGGCCACTGTGGGAGGCTTAACTTGAAAAAGTTTGTTTTATGAAAATCTACATCATACAATAGTAAATGACCTGAAATTGAATGTAACGATGAGACTCCATTTCGATACACACCAATCCCACAGCCTCACAAGGCTAGTTTGCTGTTGATAAAATTGAGGTCACCTACAAAGATCAAAAGGATTTTTTCCCCCCACTGCGGCACCAGTCCCATGTAGGCTGGATTTAAATCCCATGGTTCAAAAAGGACAATTCAGATTTTTTGTTTTCCTGTGGCTCGAGTAGAATTGGTATGCAAACAGTCCTCGTCATCATGATGTTCACATTTTTATGTCATGAGACCAAGAACAAAAACATTTTGAGTAATGAGAAAAGTAATGTATTACTTTCCTCAGGAAATCAGATTACAGTTACTTCTTTGCACCATCAGTAGTCCATTTTGCATCAACAATGGCTCTCACGTGCAAGTTTACGTACATCCACACACAAATGCACACACACACACAAGTTTGCAGTGCATTTAGATTAATACTAAAAGCCAAATACGGTATCCCCTTTTTTGTGATTAATGTATGTCGTTCCTGGAACACATCTGAGGACAAATGTTTGTTGAATGACAATGTATTCAATCAAAATGAGCACGAGGTTCAGCATTAGCGTGCTATAAACCCATCAAGTCAGTTGCTCATGGGTTTGGCGTGGCTGCAAAAGGGCCTTCGACTCAGATGAAGGGGGGCACCGGCCAGTCAACCTAGCGATGCGTTATGTGAGATGTTTTCCAAACAGTGGGTGTACTGACCCCTGAAGCCAGGTCACCGCATGATTCCCCCCAATGTCCAGGGCCAACTCCGCCAGAGCTTTTCACAATAACACAATTCATCTCCACGTAATGAAGTGGTGTTCCCATAGACAAGGGAGGCAGGTTGGGGTGGGGGTTGGGATGGGGAAGGTCAACGGTGATGTCATCCTGCATCAGGCACAGGAGGAAGTACACATGGAACGGCATTATTACATGATTTGTTGGGATTCAATGGGATTCCATTCGGCATTACACTCCCTTTTTCCCCCCCATACAGTTTTTCCTTTTACACCCATTGGTCACAACATTGGGTTATAGGCTAATTTAATAAGATACAGTATGAGATTAATCTGAAATTCTATTTTTATATAGTACAAAATACATAATACAGTACTTCAAATAGCGACAGACATTGTGGAGCAACTAGTAAGCACATCTGCCTCACAGTTCTGAAGGCCCGGGTTCAAATCCATTCTTGCATGTGTGGAGTTTACATGTTCTCCCCGTTCCTGTGTGGGTTTTCTCCAGGTGGTACAGTTTCCTCCCACATACCCAAAACATGCTTAGTATGTTCACTGAAAAATCTAATTTGTCCATACATGTGAATGTGAGTGCAATGGTTCATTGTTTATATGTGCCCTGTGATTGGCTGGTGACCAGTTCAGGGTGTAGCCCGCCTCTTGCCAAAAAGAAAGCTGGGATAGCCTCCAGCATCCCCATCACCCTCGTGCACGGAAAATGAATGAATGAATTAAAATAGCATTCAGAAGCACCGATATTCAACATAGGTAATTGGTTCCTCATAAAAATTGGTGTGTCATCGTTAGCTATGATTCTTTGGTTTGTTTCTCATCAGGTACTGTATATTTCCTGCTAGCCTCAAACGCAGCATAACTGGCTAACTAACTAACCTGGCTGAATGACTGCCTTATTAACTAACTAACTAACTGGAAGAGTAACCACCTTGTTTATCACATTACTGAGTCACTGAGTCACTGACTGACCAACTGACTGACAGACCAACAGAATGACGAACCATCTGACTAAATTCTCACTGAACTGACCAATCAACAAATTAACTGATTAACCTGACAACTGCTTTATGTCACAGTCTGTGTTTTGGTTTATTTCGTTTTTACGTGTTTTCCTGTATTCCATGTGTGTTCATTATTTTTTCCACCTGTTCTCATGAACCTCTTACCTTGTGTCGACCAATCAGCTCCCCCAGCCACTCCAGTTTTGTCCAGATGTTTCTCGTTGTCTCGTCAGTCTGTGGAAATGTAGCTTGCTAGTTTCTTTCAGTTCTTGTTATTTTGGACTGTTTAGTTGTTGTTTTTTTTAAATTAAATATATATATTTTAGATTCTCGGAACTCCTGCCTTGCTTCCCTGGACTTGGGTCCTGCATGTCTTGCCTCGCCTTTCTCATGTTCTCAAACTCCACCGTGACAACTTCTTGAGCAAATGACCGATTGACATTAATACAAAACTGGGTCCGAGTCCCGCTGCCTCAGGGAATACCTGCCCATAACGTCCATATCAGAACCACCAATATGCATGATTACTCGTGATAGAACAAAAACAAAGACAAGCAGACACTTCCGGCTATGCGCCAGTCTTTGTTGAGTGTTCTGAAAGAGGAATGAAAGTGGAAGTGAGCTAGATAAATAAAATGATTTGCTTTGTAAAATACTTCTTGTCTGGGGAACCTATTTTCTAACAGTAGGAAGTAAAAAACTATTAAAACATGTTTTCATTCATGGTCGTTTCCATGATCATCAGTCAGGGTGCTTCTTTGATTGGCTATACGCATTCCATTTAACGTTACAATTGACAGAGTCATGACTCGGGGAGAAGTTGGCTTTCCCAACGCAATTGTTTTAAATTACAAGTTACACCTAAGTGTGTATGGGGGATTAATTTCAAAAGATGGGACAAGATTCACAATTATGTTTTTAATGTTTATACTTATTATTAGTTATCATCATCATATACAGTACTTACGTCTTCTCATTGCAATACGGAAAGAAAAAGACAGCACTGCATGGCAAAAAGAAAAAACTAAGCAAAAGTACAAAAAAAGGAGGAGAAAAACACCTAAGCCCATGATTGCGAACATGGTCCACATGTGGGGCTCTAACAGAATCTCATCAGCAACATGCAATTGTCATCGCCCTCTACATGGATGTACCAAAGAGCATTTGCAACTTGTTCAAAAAAGCTTTGCTGATGTGCACAAATGACACACTGATGTGAAGATTGAACAAGTACTTTTCCATCCATCCATTTTCCCTACTGCTTATACTCACTATGGTCGCAAGGGTGCCGGAGCCTATTCTAACTATCTTTGGGTGAGAGGCGTGGAAGACACATAAACAATCAACCATTCACACCTACAGGCAATTTAGAGTTTTCAATTAACCTACCAAGGATTTTTTTATTTGGGATAGAGAAGGAAACTAGAGTACCTGGGGAAAACCCACACAGGCAGAGTGAGAACATGAAAGTTCCACACAAGCAAAGCTGGATTTGAATTCAGAACCGTGAGGCAAATGTACTAACCGGGCTGCCGCAATCAGTTCAGAGAATTTAAATTCGGATCTGAGAAATGTACCAAAGCCCCAGCTAAAAACTCGACCAAACATCAAAGCTAAGGATAATCTCATCAATCACAAGATCGTCTTGCATTTGACACCCTTGATGGCGAAGAGGCTACATCGGGACAAAAACAGTTCCTATTGTCTCTAGATGTGTAACTAACTGACTGAGTGAATGGCTGAATGAAAACTAAATGAGTTTGAGAGAAAAACCACCTCAATGACTAAAAAAACGAAATTAACTGACTAACAAACTGATGGACTGACATTGACTAACAAATAAATTTATTGACTAATCAAATGAATGATTGACTTACTAACTGGATGACCAACTAACTGACCAACCGAGTAACTAAACAGCCGACTGACTTACGGGCAAACATTTATTTATTTAACTTACCTGGAGAAAACATGTGATGGGCATACATGTAAGGATTCCACTATCACTAATTGAAACCCAGAGCTGAGGCTCACTCGAGACTAATAGTTCGCTCTTCACTGGGCCACAAACTCTGTCCTTGGTGGAGTGCCATTCTAACCTTTTCAAGAATTCAAGAACTGAAAAAGTACAGGGAATGGTCCCAGTTCTGGGACACAGTGTTGTGGCCACGTGCGCTCGTCGCTGGCTCCCCGTCTCCCATCACCCTGCACCTCCATCCCCACCACGTGTTTTCCTCAGCCGGGTTGACATCAGCGTGAAGGCACGTACGGGCCTCCTCATCTGCTCCCAATTACAGCTCAGCCCACCACTCAGCTGAAAGGACCGCTGGGAAAATGGCGAGGAGCAACCGGAAGACCTCCATGACAAACTGGGATGACAACGATTAAACCCCTACCATTAGCTGTGTAGCGTTTGTTTTCGGCAATCATTGTAGTTGGCGATTTGATTCATTTTGAATGACACGATAAAAAACGATTAGTTGACTGAAAGTCACTACAGTAACTTTTGAGCCGAAAATTCATCCAGTGCGACTGCAACATAAATATATGAATACTGGACAGTGGCAACGATAATTCTTAGATTCCTGTTGTTTCTTGTACAGGAATCAGGTAGACTTAATTATGGTAATTCAATATAAAAATATCCCTGATGTACTTGTATTGGTTTGCAATCAAACAATGAGCACAACAGCAAATTATTTATATTATTTTAGATATGATTTTACTTGTCCGGCGAGTTTTTATTTTCATTGAAAAGAGATGTTTAATTAGTCTTAGAATTATGATGGGTCTTTGGAAAACTGTCTCCACTGTAACGAGTCTTCAACTAGACCCAAAGTTTGAGAATCCCTGTGGTACATAGTTAAATACAAATGGCAACAAACGAAGCATTGGGGAGTTTTCATGAGGAACATCTTATGAATAGTATTAATTAGTTAATAAATTAATAATAAGTGTTAATAACCTAGGTGCTATCAAACAATTCAAAATGAAACCAGTGGGCATTCCAACAACTTCTTCCTTCTTGCCATTAAATTGCTAGATGCAGTCACTCACATTTGAAAAATGTACGGGTGCGGTCCACCAGTCATGCCCGCAGATATAAAGTTGCGAGTGTGATTAGGGATGGAATCTCGAGACCTTAAAATAACTTACTGAGTTGTTATACCCGAGTATGTAGTTGTTACCTAATGCCATAATCATGATTTATTGACACTGCACAGACTGAGACAGACATTTTTAAAGAGGTGAATAGAAATTCAATTTCAAAACTAAATATTCATATAATCAAATCATTTTATTTCATCATGACGTATTGTTATAATCTAGCGTAATTTAAAGCGGTATCTATTGTTGATCTACTGTATATCTTCCTAAATCATGTAGGGGGGAAAAGTTTTCAGTTTTCAAAATAACGCGGTACCTCGGGGGAAAATGACCGTTCGCATTTAGATATATGGACGGAGTATTCTAACGTTAGAGCTTAGATCAGGTCAAAGTAAATCACAATCTCATACTTATTATAGTTAGATACTGAAACATTACCTGTGTTATATCCCAGAAATGTTTTCAGTGTAACTGAATTTCCACATGGCTCATGATGTTGATGACTTTCGACGTAAATGCGCTCGCAGTACATGAAGCAACTCGGAAGATGTACTTTTGGCCTAACTTCCAAACATGCTCAGTATGGTTAACTTGCATTTTCTGTTTCCGGGTGAATAGTGATTAGTTAGGAGCAGGCTTGTTTTGTTAACAACGTTTATGAAATAAACACGTAAATTAATGTCAGTACTACACAAAATAAGCGATGTCTTTTAATATCCATCTACTGCTACTCGTAACAAATTTGTGATTTTTCATGCTCGACTGTGCAGATTTGCGAGTGTGATGGCGCACCAGTCAAATCACACTGACTGGCTAGATGCTAAGTGACTCTTGTGTGTTTTTTAGTTTTTTTACTGTTTGTCTCAAAACTATTTTCGGTCAAAATTGCTGTCTATTGTCTTACTAGAGAGGCTGCAACTCTCGTGAACAAATTCCGTGTGCATTTTGACATACTTGGCAAACAAAGAAAATTCTGATTGTGGTTCTACGTCAGGAATTCTCGGGTCGACTTTCCCCTCACCAATTCCGTGTTGGCTTGTCCTCCCACAGTGTTTTGCGGGAGAGAAAACAGGCCACTTGTACTGATTTATCTTCACAGCCCTCTGTAGTGCTGCCTGTGCCAATTCCATATGCTTCTCCCATTATATTTCTTTACATATTCATCTGGCATTTCAAAGCATTTCATCACACTTGATTGATGGCCATTTTATACCTTCTGCCTAATCTCCCAAATATAGCCTCACTAAAGTCTAAGTTCAATAGAAGCAGCTGACATTTTTATTGTTTTTTTTCAGGGTATGCGGTTTAAAAAAAAAAAAGTTTGGTTGGCTTGTTAACATGTAAACATACCCTTGGGTGCTATTTTTACCAGATTTGTGACTGTCTTGCCTGGAGTGTCGTTTGAACTTTACATTCGTTAAGTACTGTGCACGTGAAGGCCGACCGCTCCCCGTGGACCTTCAACTCGCTGCATGTATGCCATTTGCACAAAATAATCATCCCCCACCCCCAAATGCCAAAATGATCATCAATTAAAGCCACCAAACACCACAAGGAGCAAAAACAGCTGTGGATTAAAAAAAAAAAAAGCAGTCAGCAGTCTTCAAACACTTCTAAAGGGGACTTAAAAAAGGGATGCCTCGTACGCACCCAAGGCCGAGCTCTAATTAGCAAGGACACAAATTACACCGTACACTAATGGAGTGCGGAAAGATGATTTACGTGAATTTTGCTCATCATTAAAACCGAGAGGCATGGTGAGCATCTGGAAGGAAGAGGACGATGTACCCTGTTTTGTCTTCCTGACCTTGTACATCAAACGCTGCTCAAATCTTAAATCTTATAAGATTATCCTATAAGACTGTCTTTTGGTCTGTGTGTTAAGAGTGAGCTTGTCCCTGATATTAGGATTGAAAACTTCTTAAATCATGAAAGTTTAATATTTACAACCAAAAGTCTTCATGTATTGAGAACACCGACTTCTACCCAGTCATGATGCTGGGGATGGTGAAGGGGAGCAGATATTTTGACAAATACACAAGCAACCTTAAATGGAAATGAAAAATGTCTTACCCAGTGTTGTTTTATGTAGAAAAGTGAGTTCCTCATATAGAAGTATTTTCTATGTGGACTGTGATTGGCTTGCGACCAGATCAAGATCGCCCAAAGATAGCTGGGATAGGCTCTGGCACTCCTGCAACCCTTGTGAGCATAAGTGGATCTTAATGAATAAATGTCATGTAAAGCTTAGAGTAGGCATTTTACACACAGACTTGCTATATACACATACACGGATATGCAGACTTGCCTTGACTGTGCGCTTCTGCTTCCTCCTTCACCGTTTGTGTTGTGTGCACTGTAGCAGGCGATGCAATATTGGGTGTCAGAGCTGTAAGCAGCCAGACTGCAGTTCTGTCGCTCCTCATTGAGAGTAGACCTAACTCTGTAAAGGTATGTCAGCTTGTGTCGAGAGGAAATCGACAACTGTCTGTGTATCAGAGCAGAATTGGTGCGTGAGAATTAACTATTGCAATAAATCCATATTTTAAGGACTCCTGATTAGAAGAGTAAAATTGACAAGTAACATGTCCCTTGTAAAGACTGCACCCGACTACACCAGAAATGACACAGATGGCTGAAACAATCTTATTGTACTAATTCTATATTTATCCTGTTCATCAAAAACATGTGTAAAAATATTAATATCAAATAATAATGTAAAAAAAACATTTTTCAAGGGGCTTCTTTTGGGCTTTTTTCCTGATTAACAACAGGACTCTGTCCCTGTTACTGTAATCCATTTAGACTCTTGTTCCCACAAAGAGCTCCTATTTAGTATTTGCCAAGGTTTATTTCTGCCTCACCGACAGACAGACATTTTGTTTTCCCCTCCTGAAACGGGCCAGATTGCTTTTGGACAACACTCGCCTGACAGTGGTGATTGTGAAAGACATACAATGCAAATTTAGGAGTAGGAAGAATGATGCGGCCAGTCAGGAGTCCAACTAAATGCTTGTGGAGCGACTGACGTGAACGACTCGCGATCTCGCAGCAGTGTGTGACTGGTGATCAATCAGCATTTCAATTTTTAATTTGATTATTTCAATACCAAATAATAATTTAAATACTAATTATGTCATAAAACATGCAAACTCCACACTTGGGAGGTCAGGTTTGAACTGCCAGGCAGATATGCCAACCAGTAGGACACCCTTTATTTATTTGTTCAACAATTGTCTTTTCCTATGTAAAACTAAAAAATAATAAAACTAAATGGAAAATTGTTTGCAAATATGTATCTGATTATTTACAATAAAATAAAACAAAAGGATGGCATCGTGGATGACTTTTTGGCACATCCAGCTTCACAAGTCATGATTTAAAATCCATGGAGTTTGTTGTTTGTTGACCCCTTGAAAATGTGGGCCTTACTTCGGTACACTGGTTTCCTACCACGTTCCAAAAACATGTACAATTATGAGGAACAGTGAAGACTCAAAATTGTCCTTTGGTGTGAATGTGGTTGGAAATGGTACTCCGCCTCTCGCCCGTTCAGGTGGGACAGCACCAAGAGCCAGCACACCAATGACCCTAATAAAAATGGATGGATGTGACCAATTGTTAATAAGATATACTGTATCAATGAAAAATGAATACATTTTTTAATGAACACATTTTAGTGTACATCATATATCTAAAGGTTTCATTTAATCATGCAATATTACTCAATTTCTGGTAAATGTACACCTAATTTATTTATACAGCAATTATAATTAATAAAATATATATTTAAAATATTGTAGCATGTCATAGTTATAATTTCTCATTTTACTAATATTCTTTTGTTTTATTATTTACAAAGAAAACCCTGTTAGATTAATGAAAATATATATATGAATTTTTTATTAAAAATGGCTAAGTAAATCCCATTTGACCCTCAGGCCATACTTTGCCCACCCCTGTACTATGCCGAGCGACATAATCATGTTTTTTGTCTTGTAAAAATTGCCATGGCATTCCACAGCAGTGTGTGAGCAGGCTTGCTCATGCTAGACCAAGGGTCGCTAACATGATGCCCACCAGCACCAGGTAGCTCTCAAGGATCCAAGTAGGCCACAGCTATGTTTTAGACATAGCTTACCAGTTATGGGACATAAGTGAGAGTGATTTCCTCCAATTGGTGCGCAAGTGATCACTAGGAAATGTAAACAAGTCTGTTACAATAACGAGAAGCTAAGAAGTCCAGTAGTTCTGAGTTTCAAAAAGGTTGATGAACCTTGCACTAAAGTGACCAACACAATCAAGTTAAGTCACCTGGTTGAGGAATGTAATGCCAGTCCAGAGAAGTGGCTGACCAGGTTGGTACACAATTCTGTTATAGCGCGCTATAAAGGCTACTTCCATTGACAACTGCTTTTAAGACAAAACTGTGTAAAAGGTGCAGCTGGCACTGTGGTAACACTAGAATATTTACAACTTTTTTCTTCATTAGAGCTGGAAAAATTGTACTGTATGGTGAGTACAATACAGTATTGTCACTTTAGCCTCACTGATTAGGTAGAAGTACAGATGTGTCTGTTAAAAAATAAAAACAGTACTGATTCCAATTTTTTTTACTGTGAAATATATAAAATACCCAAATGTTCCTATGCGCAGTAAATTGTAGAAGTGTTTGGAAGGTGTAATTTCTAATACAAATTATCTTATCTAGCCAAAATATATGTTCAACTGTTCCATAAAGTGCACATCCTGTTCGATGTTTTACCCAAAAATACAAGTGTTTATGAATTAAAGACTGCAAACTTTGACCTACCTGCAAAACGACTCATTTTGTGGGTGGACCTCTGACATCACAAATTCTGGGATGGACTGTTGGATGGAACGACGATAAACTGGGAGTGGTTTGTATTCACGCTGAAGAAAAACCCATTAATTTCAAGAATTCCTCAGTGATTGTAAGATAAAACTAATCTGTTCAAATTATTTATTCTTATTTTATTTAATTATTATTATTATTATATTAAACCTTTTTTTGTGAAAATATACCAACATTGACCACATTTATCGGCTTCTGTGTGTTTTGGTGCAATAATAAGCATTTTACATGTAAAGTAGTTGTCGCGTACCAAATCACTAAATACGTGGGTTTGCATCATTCCAAAAAAAGTCCGAAAACCATATACAATATGGATATCGAAGCCTCTACTATTTATCAGTTATGACTAACTAAACCAAACAAGAACTTCGCAAATGCTTACCAGTCGATATTTCCAACATGAGGCATATCCTCCACGATGGATCTGACTGCTGTGTCGGCATCTTCATCGCCAACTATTTGTCTGAATTCGAACGTGTGTGCTGTTTGACTGGCTCAAATTGATAACCTTTAACGCCTTCATAAAGCTCGTATTCGTCACTGTCTTTGTGGGACACTTCAGAATAATGTTCATCGCTTGAATTATCGTAAAATTCATCAGCGTTCATAATGTATTCCTACGGGATGTTGTTGTCACAATGTCCTACATCACGCCCCTGATCGGCTTTCACCGCCACGTTTCCATCCTTTTCCAGCGGATACAGCAATGTGCAATCATTTGTTGCAGATTATCAAAAAATAAAAATGTTTCCTTCATAACGGATTTAAAATTTGTATTCAGCATAAAAACTGTATATCAGCAAAAAGGTGCACTGCGTTCCTTCCATTCCCTTGAAGTCTTCAGAAAAATACTCAAGGAATGTGCAGATACTAGAACAAAAAAGTACAGTAACAAAGTATTTGTACTTCCCATCACTAATATCCGCGTGAACAAAGTAAAAAAAAAAAGCTTTGATCTGATGACTTTGAGTAGGAATCTTCTTTGTAAAATGTTAATCTGCTCTCTACATTGCAGATTACCCTCCCCTACCCCCTACCGTCACCCCCACCTCTGAAAATGTGACTGCTCTCAGACGGTCAAGGTAATTTTCACCCACTTAGGCCGTCTTTGATCCCAAAACCCTTTTAACAGATCCTTCGCACAAGAAACTGATTTTGTCACCCCCTCCTCCCCTGGCCCCCGACCACTGCCTCCATTGCAAAGGCGCCGAGTCGAAGCTAAAGCTGCTAAGAGCTGCCAGAGTTGCTGACAGCCAGCAGGAGTTGAAAGCGCCTTCTAATGCTGACGATCAGTGCCAGCGACTTGCTACTAATGGCGTGCTCACCCACTTTTGCTTCCAGGGGTGGAGGGTGGGGGGTGGGGTTGGCATTCTGTCACTTTCCTTCCAGACAGGAATCTTCTTTGTTCCTTCACAAGGAAATTATTACGTTTGCAAATGATTCCATTTGCTCTCGCTTTACCACCGACTGACAGCATCTGGGTTGACACCAGCACCATTTTGTCACCAAAGAAGCCTCTCTCAGCTGACACCCAGGACCGGTCCGGAGCCAATCACAGGGGTCAAACAAGCATAAATACTCACATTTACACCTTTGCGTCATTCGGATTCATAAAGACCTTTCCTGACGCATGGGTCACTGCGCATGCCCAATGGCAGTACATGCTGTGCAACTCCAGCAAGTTAGCAAGTTCCCTTTTAAGCCTTCAGTTCATGTCATGCACTCTAAACTTAAGAAAGGGTATAAACGTGAGTAGAGGACCAAGAAAGAGGCTGACAAACTAACTACAGTCGAAGGAGGATTTTTTTTTTTCCTCGTCGTTTTTGAAGTAGTATTTGCCTCATCTACAATAAAAGTGTAGCATTGGAACAGCGAAGAATGGAAATGTCAAGCGGCATCCTTGGGCTATTCATAAAACTGCGACACCAACTTTTGTCTGAAAAGCGAACTGAGAAGGAGAAAGTTGAAGGAATTAAAATCCAAATTGTCCAGACATCAGTTATTTTTCTGAAAGCTAACGTCAAATGCAATGGCAGGCACTGAAACCTTGTTCCAGGTGAGCCACTTCCTTGTTAATTTCAATTTTAACTTTACCAATTTCATATTGATCACAAATAAATACATGTAATGAAGTGTGACCTTGTCTTGAGGGCAGTTTTTTTTTTTGTTTTTTTTTTTTGGTGTAAAACAAATCCGAGAACCAGTCAGCGATTTCAGTCTGAAATGAGCTTCCTCCACAGGGTGCCTGGGTTCTTCCTTAGAGATAGGCTGAGAAGCTCTGTCATCTGTGAGGGGCTCGTAGTAGAGCCCCTGCTCCCCCACACTGAGAGGACCTACTGTAGTTGAGGGGGTTTGGGCATCTGATTAGAATTGCTCCTGTGTGCCTCCCTAGTAAGATGTTCTGGGCATGTCCCAATGAGAGGAGACCACCGGGGATGATCCAGGACACGGTGGAGAGATCATGTCTCCCAGCTGGCTCGGGGCGCCAAGGGGATCTCCCTGGAAGACCTGGGCTCTTCATTTAACAAAATATACATCCAAAAAGGATTGGTCTGACAACTAATAAGTTTCAAACAAAAGCGAAAAACATTGGTTCTCAAAGTGTGGTATGGGCGGGGATCATTCTAGTACCTGGTACCGGAAAGAATCCAACGCCAATTCGAGGTTGAAACTACATGCTGTTACACCGGATTCAACTTCTTTTCTAATTATGTCTTTTTAATAAGCTTTAGTACTGTTGTTTCAGCGAGTGGTCGGTCATCTTTGCAAAAAACACACAAGGAATTTGTCTCCAGTAGTTGGAGCTGCTCTCGTATGACAGTCAATTGACAAAGATCTTCAATCTTTTCAGCAGTTTTGATTATCCATTGGAGTCGGAGTTTATCCTTTTTTGTAGCGGCACCAAACCAAACTGTAATGTAAGAACACAGTACTGATTCGTTGACTTCTTGTTTGAAAACTGTCTCAACAGCTTCTGGGGCAGGCTGTGTTTCCTCAGAAAGAAAAGGAAAGTATATTCTCTGGTGACAATGAAGATTCCAAAAAAGTACAACTAAGAATGGACATAAATTTGAAAAAAAGCTATATTTAATATACACAATAAATATCAAGGTAATGTTCAAGCCCTGCCGCGGATTAATACTAATCTTGCAACATTACCGTCAAAAGAAAAAGGCTAAATATATGTTTTTTAATAACTACTTAGCAATACTCATGCAAGGACGATGTGACATCTACTGACAACCTAGACTTAAAACATACAGAGAAACGTACTTTCTTGACATTAAATCAGTGTTTGTTTAGTATGATAGAAAAAGAAAAAAAAACACAGGGGAGTTTTTCAGAAAATACCAGTGGATAGTGAAGACTATTTTACTTTTATTGCACTTTCATTATTTGCTTAAATATGACCTTATACATTTAATCAACGGATAAAGTGTTGCCCATTTGCTCATCAGACAAGGATGTGTTGTAGAGCCTGTCACGTCCCAATCGGAGCGGGAGTAGGACCCAAATGCGGGACTCGGAAGATGCAAGGTGGTTCAAGGAGACACGTTTATTATATGCAGAGGTAGGGGATCGAGCAGGCAGTCCGGTGCAGCAGCGGTAGTTGGGACGTCGGGCGAAGAGAGCAGGTCAGCGGGGAGGCAGGAGTCGGTACACAGGGGAACAATCAATGCAGGCGGAAGTATCAAAGGAGTCAGGCTTACAAGGTTGGTCGGAGAACATGCGAAGGTCGGTACACACAGGTTCGATCAGGGATACCGGAGCACACGAACGGGACATGAAGATCAACAAACTGGCGCCGGCCAATTGTTATCGCGGTCATATAAATCCACAGCATAATCAGGCTGCATGAGGCACAGGTGTGCACCTCCCAATCAGCGCACCTGCGCGGGCACCCGCACAGCTCGTGCTGGAGCGGCAGGATCATGACAGAGCCAGTGGTTGTCCTTGATCTTTGTACGCAGAAAACCGGCAGGTGCCATCCTCCTCTCCCAGGCGTTGCCGTGGAGACGAACGACACCCGATAAGGAGCGGAAAGTTACCATCCCGGCCCAGGATCTGACTAGGGGGGGCAGCCACTTTTATCATGGGCCCATACATATAAAAACCTTGTGTTACTGGGCAGGTTTTGTCTTCTTCTTTGGCTTTCCTGCCAGAAGACACACGTCTCGTGTACGGCAGATACCGAGATAAGACCCGCACGTCTGTACTGTACATTCCTTTGTAATAAATCCATTTGCTGTTAACTTTTTCTAATCATTGGTCATATCTTCCTCGACTCGTGAACACGCGTAAGGTCCAAACTCGCAAATCCCTACAATAGGTTCATCAGAAAAAAATAGGTGAATTTGTATTTTGTTTTAAACTGTATATTCACGTATCAATTATAATCTACGTTTAAATTAATTAATATTGTTTCAAAAAAAGTACAAATAATAATGGATGCCTCCTCTAGTCGAATGCTGAGTAAATCAAATGTTTTTAATCTATTTTTGTATGAAAAAGTCAATTTCTCCTCTGGTTAACACTACAACACATTAAAAGCTATTTGCCGTGCACCCTCGCGATAATTGATTCCTATAGTGCTCCACGTGGCAATTACGCCTCTTTTTCTTCTTCTTTCCTTCTGTCTGGGAAAAAAATGAAAGCATACGGCGACACGCAACGCGTTAATAGCTGGATGCCGCACCAAGGGAGAGACCTGGTTTACAAGAGAAAACGTGTTGACGGGTTAGTAATGAACCTCTCGGCCTTGTTATTCCTGTTAAGTAACAGTAAGAAAACGGACAAAGACTGAAGATTGTCTGGGGAACACTCTTCATTCAAGGAAGAAAAAAACTGTTTTATGCTAATGTCAAACTTAATTGGTGGTGTGGAAAATTGGCGTGGCGCGGCGAGGACCAACGAGATTAGCTAGAAGAGAAAGAACAAGATAAAGTCTTCAAAAGGCTCGCTTCTGGAGGAATTAAAGCTCCCTTTGAACGCCGTCCAAGTTTTAAATGCATTAAAAGGCCTGTTGGCATACATGTAAATGAAAAGCTCCAAAGGATTCACAGTGAATATCAAGAGAGAGAGAGAGAGCGAGAGAGAGAGAGAGAGAGAGAGAGAGAGAGAGAGAGAGAGAGAGAGAGAGAGAGAGAGGGTGTAAGGATGAAGTGTCGAGAGTCCCTGCTTGGCCTCCTTTTCTTCTTTGTGTCGTTCTTGCCACTGCTCTGGGCCTAATGGCTTAAGGGGTTGAAAAGAACAACGAGTCGCAACCCGCTTGGCACCAGAACCGCTCTCCGCCCCATCCAAAGGTGCCAGTGATTGAGCTTTGTATGGCCATCAGATGCAAGGAGGGAAAAAACATATATGTTGGGCACCAATACAGGACCAGGACTGGCTGGAATGTTTTTGCCATGTCAACAAAGACCATGAAAAGAGTTAGTGTGGGTACTTGAGGGTGAGTTTAAGTGTGGGTTTATGATGATGGAGAGGAGAGGCGGTACTCGATCGAATGACACCGTGTGCAACTGTCATCAATTGAATGCAGGTGGGAACGTGGTTGGCATTTTCCTCCACACCAAACAATGTCCAATCCAAGTGGATGCATCCTGTGCAACCAAGGGGATGTGGTGGTGGTGGTCGGGGGAATCGAGGGTAATGTCCCTTTTATTTGCAAACCTGCAGTTTGACGTATATGTGCCATGTGTGCCAACCATAATTAGGCATAACTCTGGCCGATCAACAGTGGCAGCCACAGAATGCCGCCCTGGGCAGCTGGCCCAATCGGACCACGACTGATGGTGAGGTGGGGATTAGGGTAATGGCAAGTGGAGGGGAGAGAATTATTCAACTAAAATCTCTTTCGAAAGCACCCATAAAAACATGATAATGACACTTTTCTTGTTGAAATATACTGAGAAATAACTTCCGGAGAGCCTCCTGTCTTAGACCAACTGTCACATTCTCTACTTTATACTTTGCAGTATGTTAGCCGCGTTCTGGCACAATGGAACAACTGTAGAGCATTGGCCTCACAGTTCTGAGCACCGGGTTTCAAATCCCTGTCCCCCCTGTGTGGAGTTTGCATGTTCTCCCCATGGCTGCGTGGGTTTTCTCCGGGCACTGCGTTTTTTTCCCCACATCCCAAAAACATGCATTAATTGGAAACTCGCAATTCCACCTAGGTGTGATTATGAGTGCGACTGTTGTCTCTCTTCATGTGCCCTGCGATTGGCTGACAACCAGTTCAGGGTGTACCCTGCCTCCTGACCGTTGACAGCTGGGATAGGCTTCAGCACTCCAGTCACTCTTGTGAGGATAAGCGGCTCAGAAAATGCATGGATGGATAGCCGCCTCCTGCCCCCGAAGCCAGGTCTGTCTATCATGAGTACATCTACAAAATAAAATCTCAAGAAGTCACGCCTAAAATGACAAGTTGGCCATTTTGGAACAGATTTTTTATTTCCATTAAATTCCTATGTAAAAAAAAAAAAAATATATATATATATATATATATATATATATATATATATCACCAGAAGAACTTCTAGGTGCGATAAAGCAGTCATTCTTTTTTGACTTTGTTCAGTCTGTTTGAATCCAAATGAACGGGCAGTCTTCTCCGCTTTCATCTCGGCGAGTCCTGCGTCCTACACGCCTGTGAATTTGTGCAGCTTAGCACCGTGAAGGCTACGTGTTTTCTTCTTTCTTCCCCCATGTCCTGTGAGTGTATTTTTTTCTCTACCAACCCCCTTTCTAACCTTTTGATCTAAATCTTCTTAAGTTTAAACGAAGAACTTCAACCTCTTGAGGATTCACTGCTTTCATGTCATCTGCTCATGTAAATCCTCTTGAGGGGCGCGGTGGCTTGACGGCGCTGATCAAATGCGCTGACCGCTTAAGCAGGACTCTCTCTCATGTGTTTGACCACGTTGAAAAAACAAACTTGTCACTGATTCACTTTTGAGACCACGATCAAAGACCCCTTTTTTGACATCGTTGTTGTTGGATGTTTGGGTTTGATCTGGAGTTATACAGTAGAGAAGTGAGTCCACTTTTAAGTGTAAATTCTTTGAAATATCTCTTAGATAGGCCTAGACCAGGGGTCGGCAACCTAAAATAGTCAGAGACAATGTTGCAAAACATTTTTTTTCTTTGAGAAGATTTACTAATCAATCACTTCATTTGAAAAGCAGCTTTCTAATTTTCTAATTTTAAGCAAGGGTTTTATTAATATATCACAATATGATACAAACCCCATTTCCTATGAGTAGGGACATTGTGTCTTCTTTTCCTTTCGGCTTGTCCCGTTAGGGGTCGCCACAGCGTGTCATCTTTTGCCATCTTAGCCTATCTCCTGCATCTTCCTCTCTAACCCCAACTGTGACATTGTGTAAAATGTGAATTAAAAAAAAACAGAATACTATCATTTGCAAATACTTTTCAACCTAATTTCAATTTAATGTTTATAATGTTGAATGTTTTTTTTTCAAAATTTTTTATTTGAATTTACACAGTTGTTCACAAGCAAAGATGGAGCAACGTCACCACTTTGTGAACAACTGCAAAAGCAAATAGTTAAAGAGTTTAAGAACATTGTTTATCAATGAATAATTGCTGGGAGTTTCGGGATTTCACCATCTATGTTCCATAATATCATCAAAAGATTCTGTATTTGTATCTGCAAAAAGGTAACTGGAGAAATTTTCAAGGTTGAAAACCACCATTGAATGCTCATGACCTTTGAACTACCCCTCAGGTGGCACTGCATTAAAACTGGCATAATTGTGGAAAGCAGAGGGGCCCAATGGGTCAGTTGCGATATACCAGTTGATCTCCGAGGTAGTTAAGGTCGATCGCGAATGTGTGCCAAAAAAAAAAAAAAAGACATCATGCATCTAGTGGCTGGATTCAGGTATGGCCATTACATCGATCGGGTACAGATTGATTGACGTTCGGTTTGACCAATCCTGGCCTCTTCTGAAAAGTCACTTAAAGTCACATAAAGGCGTGTTCTAGCAAGTTGGCTTCCTATTTACTGTCTGTCTCTTGCTTTCTCCACGGCAGTGGCGGCGATGCCCCCCCGCACATCATCGCACTGACGAATCACCTAGGATCCCCCCACCACGTCGGTAGATCACAAGAGGCTTGTAGGTTGAAAAGTAATCCGAGTACCCCTGGTGTAAAGGATATTGTCACGTGGAGTCAGGAACACTTCAGAAACCATCCATCGATTTTCTGAACCACTCATCGTACACAGGGTCGTGGGAGTGCTGGAACCTATCCCAGCTGTTATCCGGCAGGAGGCAGGGTACACCCTGAACTGGTTGCTAGCCAATTGCAGGGCACATTGTACCAAACAACCATTCGCATATACAATCATACCAAATTTAGAGTCTCCAATGAATTCTTTCTCATTTATATAATTGAGTTTGAGCTATCAATATCTTGAAAGTCACCGCAAGTGGAAACCATTCCTGCCCTGCTGCTCCAAGCTCCCTTGTACCTTCCAACATGTGCACGTTAGGTTAATTCACAACTAAAAATTTTCCAAGGATATTAGTGTGAAAGCATGTTTGTCTATAAAATAGACAATGTGCCTTGCCATTAGTTGGTGACCAGTCCAGACCAGTCTTCCTGACTTTGCTCTCAGAAAGTCAGCTGGAATATCCTCCACATATATGTGTTCGGTTAAATGTAAACTAAATTGTCCATAGATGTTAATGGTTGTTTGTCTTGGTAATGGATGTTGAACAGTGCTGGGTGTACGCAGTTTCTCTCCCCCAAACATCAGCTGGGATTGGCTCCAGCTCACCCAGGACCTTGATGAGGAAAAATTGCTATTGAGAATGAATGGACGTCTAGGGGCCGGCAATATTTTGCAAATGTGTTATGGAGTAAGCCAGCGAAAAGACTCCACGTGTGCACTGCGACATAGCTGCAAGCACATTGTCAGAGCAGTCCGGCTTGAGGATCACACACATTCCACAGCTTTTGGCTCGGTGGCGCGCCTTTGAAAGCAGTCTCTCTGATAAGTTTGCAATGTTCCACCCTGTGATGTTGCACCTCAAAGCGATCTGGAACAAACTGAAGCGCCTCTTCCTTGCGAGTAAACAATAATAGGAAACAATATTTGATCAGACTGCACATCACAGAAGGTTTTGTGCCAGCTGGAGCGCTTCAAAAATGTCCAATGGCTTTAATTGACGTTGGCCGCTTCATCTTCAAACAAAGCGTCGATAACGCCGGCGACGTAATCACATGAATAAAACATGATGATCACAGTCCCACTGCAATCCGTTTGATGGAAGAAGACAATGATGGGTGCCATCTTCCATTCCATGCCACCAATTAGCCAACCGATAGCTTTTTATGCTCGGATGGGCGGCGGCACCGCTGTTCAGATATGCCCGAGGGACAACTGCCTGAGAAACTGAGCCCCACTTCTGAATGTCTGAGAAAGTATTGATGTTTAAAGCAAAGGAGGAAGATACTGTATGTCTTTCGGAATGCTATATTTGGCCATAAAATGGAGTATGCTACTTCACTGAAATGAAAAAAAGGCACTATTGATTTCACTACTGCAGCAAAGTAGACTGTGGTGTAAAATACTGCCACGTTCAGAGCTAAGGCATGGCATGTGTGTTTGATTTTGTCATTCCTAGATGTGTATCCTCAAACGAACTAAGACCACAGTGACTATTTTTAACATCTAACACACACTTTGTGTGGCATCTAATGATTTCAATCAAGCAGCATCGTCTGTTTACAGCTACATGCAAACCTACGCTCACAACCGTCAAGTGCCGATTTAGCGGGAATGTGGTCTGAAATGGGCTTATGATAGCTATTGTTTGTACGTGTTATCACTCGCACATCATCCATGTTTTCACTCCTCCTTCACATGTAATCACCAACATACTGAAGACATCTGCGGAGCAAAGAGGCTGCCAAGAGAGGGAGACAGACGACATCAATCACATGCAGCATTCCTTGCATTGTTCAGTGGGGGCAAAGTGGGAGAAGAAGAAGGCTGACTTGACTTCATTGTCAAGAATTGGATCTGGCCTTAGCTGGTCTGCTTTGATTAAAAAGAAAAAAACATCCACCAAGGTTTTCACTTCTTCCTTTTCTTTCAGCTTGTCCCGTTAGGGGTTGCCACAGCGTGTGATCTCTTTCCATCTAAGCCTATCTCGTGCATCCTCCTCTCTAACACCCACTGTCCTCATGTCCTCCCTCACAACATCCATCAACCTTTTCTTTGGTCTTCCTCTCGCTCTTTTACCTAGAGAAAACCTTTGGCAGAGTACCAAGACAGGAACTGTGGTACTGCATGCACAAGTCTGGCGTGGCGGAGAAATATGTTAGAATAGTACTGGACATGTATGAGGGTAACAGAACAGCGGTGAGATGTGCCGTTGGTGTGTCAGAAGAATTTAAGGTGAAGGTGGGACTGCATCAGGTTTCCGCGCTGAGCCCCTTCCTGTTTGCGGTCATAATGGATAGCTTGACAGACGAGGTTAGACTGGATTCCCCTTGGACCATGATGTTTGCAGATGATATTGTGATCTGCAGTGAAAGCAGGGAACTGGTGAGGAACAGTTAGAAAGATGGAGGTAGGCACTGGAAAGGAGAGGAATGAAGATTAGCTGAAGTAAAACAGAATATATATGCTTGAATGAGAGGGGCGGAGGAGGATACTATACTTGGAGTCAACAATACAGAGCAATGGAGAGTGTGGTAAGAAAGTGAAGAAAAGGGTCAAAGCGGGATGGAATAGTTGGTGGAAGGTATTTGGTGTTTTATGTGACAGAAGAGTATCCACCAGGATGGAGGGCAAAGTTTATAAAACAGTTGTTAGGCCGGCCATGATGTATGGATTAGAGACGGAGGCACTAAAGAGACAACAGGAACCAGAACTCGAAGTAGCAGAAATGAAGATGCTGAGGTTCTCGCTTGGTGTGAACAGGTTGGATAGGATTAGAAATGAGCTCATTCGAGGGACAGCCAAAGTTGGATGTTTCAGAGACAAGGCGAGAAAGAGCAGACTTCGATGGTACGTTAAGCATTTATGTGCATCTTCAAATGTTCCAAAAATGCTGACATTGTATCCAAGAAGAGATTATGGACAACAAGAAACAGGTGTGTTGCACCAATGTATAAACTGTGGACTATAATAGAACAGAAATTACATGGTAGGCTAACATTAGCATGTGTTCCATTTTTGTAATTTCTGGCTACGTATCTCTAATTTTGACTTCAGTGAAGTCACAATTTTAGTTTGGAAGAGACAGGTGGAATGCAGAGCACTGCATCCTAGTGGAGACTGAAGGTTATCTGTAGTGTCCAGAGCTAGGGGCCAGGAACAACGTAAACTTGCTGCATATCCTAAAATTATACAATGACAAAGCTCATTTTATTTGAGAGGAGACTGAGGGTGGCTAGCAAAACAAAAAAAAAAGTGCTACAGTAAAGTCGAGACTGTGGAGAACAGGGACAGGTGCTGGACGCTGGTCAAGCGGCATCGGAGCAGGGTCAAGTGGCAGCCATGCATTCTCAGATCTTACAATGACGCTGACATCTCATTGAAGAAGAAATAAAGGACAGCAAGAAACTGCATTTCACCCAAACAGAGACAGAGTATCACACTGCAGTGTACAGAACTAAAATTGAAGTGTCGACCTAAATTCACTGGTACAAAGTGTACCTTGCATGGTTAAAAAAAACAATGAAAAAAATTGCGTGTGATTTCCCTCCATCCAAAGTGTTTTTTATCACTTCTTTAATCCACAGAATGGTGAAACAAAGCATCTGGATTTTACAGTCTAAACATTAGTTATTCTGCTTTGGAGCTACTTTTAAATATCTGGCACAGTTGGATAAGACATATTGCCCAGCTCACCAAGCAGGGAGCGTCTTTAACAAGGTAATAGCATCAGTTACGTTACATGTGAGCAGCAGGGGGCCACATGACACCCTGTTGAGGCAGCATCAGACTCGCAAGTCTTTCCTCTGGGTTTGGCGTACTGAAGACAGGAGTAGCCTCGTTCAAGCCGAGATCCATCAGAGTTGTAGTAAAATCAAATACGAGCTGAAGAGGCAAGTATTATACTCGATATCACTTTACTGCAACAATTCTATTTTCTCAGTTTTGTTCTGGTCTCAGTCTCCCCAGTATCATTGCAGCATGTTAGTGTCCAGAAACTGTAGAAAAGGAAACCAAATAGCTGGTCCTTTCTGTATTTTACTTCATAGTTACCACTAAGCTGTAAAGGTCCGCTTTCTTCCTTTGCCATTATAGCATTGGTGAATTTCCAAAGCAAAATGATGCAAACACGCTTGCCAACATTGTCTTACCCTATTACACCTTTGCTCCTCATTCTCCCTGTCCTAAGTGTCCTGGAATGAAGTTGCCATGCTGTTGGAAGATTTGCAGCTACAGAGGTCAAATTGGAAAAAAAAAAAATTAAACATGTTAACATTAGCGCACCATGTTATAGCTCTAGATACTTAGATGTATTATACTTCACAGTGTCCACTTTGCTGCGACGGTCTGATTTTTTTTTTTTGGTTTTGTTTTTCCTGCCGCCAGACTTACACAAGAAAATGTTGCAGCGTAATTACAACATTTGAGTATACTTTGAAAGAAATAATGCAAATAAAACCACATCCTAGCATTGCTACTCACAATTAATTATGGATCCTGAAGTATTATTCTCCACAGTCTCCACTTTGCTGCAGTGGTCTGCCTTCTAACTGGCCATAGTCTCCTCCCAGATGAAAAAAGAAAAATTGTCAAGAAGTAAAAATTTTGTTCACCTTGATCTGATCGATGCGTTCAATGCTGTGTTTTTCTCACATTCCAGAGTCAGTGGTGTTGGTGGTAATTTCCACAAACCCACGTAAAGGAGGTTCAAACAGACATGAGGAGCCGCCTGCTGTGGCTTTACAGTGGCATGAATGCTCCCAGTGGACTCGCTAAAGGCATCCACTGATTGCCAGATTCACTAAATATGGACTTTGAGTCCAATATGTCTTCAAAAGGGGCTAAAAGGGCTCATTATGTGGGCTAGGTTTTTTCAAGACTATTAGAAAGAGAGACGTTAGTCACGGCTGCTTATCTCACAACCTTACGAGCGGGCGGATTAAAAGATCAAAGGCTGCCTTCGTCTTTAATTTTATAGAAAATGTAAGCTCCTTTTTTTTCCTTCTCTGATGCGCCTCGGACCACGACTGAGCCCTGAAGCTACTCACATGCTCACATCCATAATTTTAATATTCATTTGATTCAAGTGTCCACATGATCCAGAAGTGTGATTGACCTTTTGAGTCAAGCTCCCAAGATCCATATTAGTTTTGAAGTACAATACACAACCCACAAGTTCAAATATCATATAGATCCCGTTTGATTTTTGAGAAAGTGTCCTCACTGTCACATAATAACTAGGTTTTACATGATCAGGATTTTTGGGAGGGGATCACCAATCAGCGAGTTTAAAAAAAACTAACCGATCACAAGATGCAGCAATTAGTGTATTTAAATGAGCTGCTCATTTACTGCATATACTTGTGTACTCAATTGTTCAAAAAATATATATTTACAATAAATAATGTATATTTGTTCATCTATTTATGCCAGTGTGGCATAGTGACAGACACAACAAATGAATGGTCTTCTCTTAGATGCCAGTACGTAAATACGCCAATTAATGTCTATACTGTTTGTGACATTTTTGTTTTGTTGATGTGCCGCGAGAATTTTCAGTTGCAAAGTATTTCCCTTAGCTCCTTGAAGATTAGAAATCACTGCTCTAGTCAGATGATGTATTGAATGGAAAGACAGCATATTTACACACAACCACTAGCGCTAGCATTGGCTTGCTAAGCTATGTAACGTTTTGCTAGATGCTTGTTAGCCGTATCGTATTAAAACTACGTAAACATACCTCAAGCGAGCTTTACACGAATGCTGACTCCTGTCCTGAGTACCGGTGACCCATAAACACCCCCCCCCCCCCATTTTTCTTCTTATAATGTCGGCAAGTAGGCGAGATCCACTTTTGTTGTCATCCCCACGGTAACAAGTGTGTCCAATCGCTTTTGAGTTGACAAGACAAAGCCCAAGGATCGGTAAAAAAAGAAGAAAAAAAACGGGATGAGTTAATATCGGAATACAAGACTTAATTGCAGTCGACTGACATAGTCCAATTGTGAAAAAAGTCATCTTGTAGTCTAATGGACGGATTACGTGTCATCTGTCTCAGCAGTATTCTCTCTACCATACCACTGACGTATTTTTTCAATGACTTTATTGGCTGTTTGATATATACAGTACTACATCAAAAGACACGAGAAAAAAACTATTTATATACGACTGTGTAAAAATAAACTACCTTTTGGATTCAGATATACTGTGCACAAAGGCAACGTGGAGCAAATGTCTTACAGAGTCGATCAGTGACGGCATTGATCAGATTGGCGAATAATATATAAAAACGTAACTTAATAAAATGCCGATCATCGGCAGATCAGGTCGATGAAATTGGCGTAATGTAACGTGAATTGATTTTTAGAATTTGAGTGACCACACACGATGAGAAAAGCATTCTCTACTATACTTCTATTAGCTAATAAAAATGAGTTTGTAAATTACCTAAAAACTTTTATGTGTGCATTTTGTATTTGGCAACGTGTCCACTGCATGCGCCACACACACAGATCCGCTAAATAAAAGTAATTCAATGGCTTCGTGTGAGGTGCTGCCATTACTGTGGAAAATTACTTACAATTCATGGATTTACTGTCTGAATGAAGGCTCGTATGCACTTTAAGCTCATTTTTATACTCTGGGTTCAATACCTTGCAGTAAAGGCAGTTGAGGACTAAGCAGTGAGTCACTTCAGAGAGACTATAAAATTAGCGTGTGTAGTGTTTGTAAATCTTGATGCTTGGGATATTTTGTTGAAAGCCAATCGCATGCATGTCACCAAGCAACCTGGTGATAGTCTTTGCTCCTTTATGTGGACCAAAAGACTGAAGATTATTCAGTTTAACATTCTAAATAAAATATACTTGTTCGGGACTGTCAGCACATAGTAGCGTTCTTCTGTCTTCCGCTTGCCTGCTTCACTTTTCAAATGTTCGTTTTGATGTTGGCGCTTTAACGAGCATCGCCTGGAAAATGCTGACGGTCGAGAGAAGACGATGACGCCTCCCCTGTTGTGGGGACGCTGTTTGGATTGTCGCGTATCAACGATCAAAGTGCTCCTCCAGCAAGTCTTTTTGCTTCCTTTCATTCATTTGTGTTTTTTTCCGTCGATTCCAGTGTTTAATACTCAGCATAGATGCAATTACAACATGCATTGTCCTATGCAGGGGGTGTCTGCGTGCCTTGCAGTTCTGAGGTACGACTGGGTTTGAATCTAGGCTTCAGTCCAACTGTTTGAATTAGTTGCCTTGTTCTCCCCCTGCTTGTTGTTTTTTTTTTGGAGTACCCTCGCTCCCTCTCCACACACACACACACACATGCATTGTTAGCTTCATTGAAGATTCTAAACTGTCCATCGGTGCGCCAGTGTGGTTGTTTGTCTGTATATGCACCAGGAAAATGGTCCACAGTGTTCCCTGCCTCTACAAGCAGTATACGAAATGGATGGATGAAAATAGCGGACAGGATTTTACTTGGCTCTTTTCTGCCCTGACCATACAGCAGACAACATCTGACAGAACTCAATTACACTGAAAAGTTACAAGACGACCAGCGTCTTTCACCCAGCCTGTAGAAGCTGGAATTTCACAGTTTTTTTTTCCCCCATGTCACTGTTCTGTATAAAAAATACGGACATGGAATGGACTGGCAATTTTCCAGCTTCAGAGGTTGTATCATAGCCTCAACACAGGCAGAACGACGCTTGTGCATAAGGGATGGAGTCACAATATTGCCTTTTCCACCCCTGTTGTTGGTATCCAGCATGTATGTCTCAGCCTATAATCCGTTGATACGCTACCCAATATTTCGTAAATTAGATAAAAACAAGAAGAAGAAGAAGAAAAAAAAACACGATCACCATCAAAAGTGTGAATGTTCCACATGGATGACTCGGACTGTATGACTGGGTGTTGACAGCTTGGTGATTTCTCGAGGTGGGGGCTCATCACTTTACAGCTTGACTGGTTCAGTGGAGCGAGAGTGGATCTGTCAAAGACTGCACGGGCCCCACTCAGAGTCGAGGGATTTGTTAGCCCCCCTTTAATAAGCAGCGCACTCTTCATTTCAACACATTTGACCCCCCCCACTTTTTTTTTTTCTTGACAAGCCACTGGACTATGCAGCCCTATCAACACAGCTGGTGTGCACTCTCAAACAGTATACATGAATGATATACAGAAACTTTTTACTAGGGTTTAAACTGCAAAAACTATATAGATAATATTGCTGTACATTTAAGATAATATTGACACAATAAAGTTAAAACTGTTGTTTAAATACAAATCCCAATTCCAATGAAGTTGTGTAAAACATAAATGAAAACAAAAATTCTTTAGGAATCCTTTTCAACCTATATTTCTTGTGATATATATATATATATATGCTGCATGGAAGCCTTCCGATGCTCGCATTTAGCAACCCTGATTTATGGATTATATATTGGAAAATTTAGAAAATATACCTTTAGGAAGTGAAAAGTCTAATTTGATGTAAAAAAAAGTTGCAATTGCAGGTGGGTAGAGTAGCTAAATATTGTACTCAAGTAAGAGTAAAGTTACTTCAGAATAATATTACTAAAAAAACTAAAAAGTAGTAATACAAATATTCACTTGAGAGTAAGAAAGTACTCAATGAAAATAATACTCAAGAGTAATTTGTAATTCTTTTTCAGTCGGAACACGAACATGAAATAAAATAATACACATGTACTAATAGGTGACATGATGGTGCAGCTGGTAAAGCGTTGGCCTCACAGTTCTGAGGTCCCGGGTTCAATCCCAGACCCACCTCTGTGGAGTTTGCATGTTCTCCCTGTGCATGTGTGGGTTTTCACTGGGGACTCCGGTTTCCTCCCACATCCCAAACACATGGAACATTAATTGGACACTCTAAAATGCCCCTCGGTGTGATCGTGAGTGCGGCTGTTTGTCTCTATGTGTCCTGTGATTGGCTGACAACCAGTTCAGGGTGTATACCGCCTCCTGCCCGTTGACAGCTGGGATAGGCTCCAGCGCTCCCCGCTGCCCTCGTGAGGATAAGCGGCAAAAGAAAATGGATGGATGTACTAATATGTGGGAGTCGTCACACACTTGCCACCATTTTAATTTTTAACTGCCCGCAATTCAACAACACATACACTGGACCCGGCAGAATCTTTAGTTCTACTCGCTTAAACAACTTCATGAAGAAGTTTTCTAACCAGACTCAGTGAGCGTGTGCCTGCGCGACACCATAGAGACAGAGGTAATTTTGCCATATCCTCTCCCAAAACAACAGTAGAAACATCTACAACTTACCACAAGGTGTTTTCTGAAGTTTGAAATAATCTAAAATGTCCGAGTTTGGGCTGTCAAACTTTAAAAGCAGCGAAATAAAGCTTTGTTTTGTTTTGTTTGTTTGTTTGTTTGTTTTGTTTTGTTTTCCGGGGGAGTCTGTAAAATAGTCACACAGCTGTTTTCTGTCTACGTCGGAGTCGTATGACTCCCTTGTGTTGTCTGATTGGTGAATTGGAGTCAAATGACATTGGGGATCGCGTTTGATTGGCGTAACAGGCAGCCTATGCAGAAGTCGAAGATTGAGTTTAAAAATTGATGCGTGTGAAGAGGAATGAATAAATAAAAGTGATGAACAACATGGCGATCAGCTTAATGGAGTAAAAGTATGGATCCTTCTTGACATAAATACTCAAGTAAAAGTAGAAAGTACGGAGCATTTAATGTACCGGTACTCTGACGCGTAGAGTTTGTGGAAAGTTTTATTTTGTAGCGCGTGAGAAAAGAAGTCGGAGGCGGAGTGTCGGACACAGGAACAGAACTTGCTTTATTGTTCGACATCAAAACACTACTCGCATAACGGCGGGAACTCTGTTAACCTTTTCTCCGGAAGCGCAACAACAACAGTCCGTGCGGAACCCCGCACCCCAACTCGAGGTCCCGCGGGTGAATTATGTAAACACCACACAAGCCCCCCCAGAATTCACCCATAGTCAAAATCCTTGTGCTGTGGAGGGATGACGACCCGACCCCAGCGGGTGTGCACAGTAGGGGCCGAGGGGGGCGGGGCCGCACTGTCCATTGAGTCACGGGACAAGGGCCCAGGCGGGGTCAAGGGCACTCCGGCAGGCGCAGGGGCACAGGGAAAAGGGGGACGACCACGGCGCGGGGGGAGGGCCAACCCCAAAGGCTGGGCAATGTCCAGGTGCACGGGTTTGACCCTGTCCACGGAAACAGTCTCGGGTCTGCCGCCAATGTCCACGAGCAGGCTCTTATCCCCGTGCTCCAGGACCCTGAATGGCCCGTTGTATGGGGGGCGGAGAGGTCCACGGTGGGCGTCATGACGAACAAACACAAAATCCGCAGAGCGCAGGTGACGGGGCAGCCGGGCAGCTGGGGTGCCATGTTGCGACGTGGGAACTGGCGCGAACCCTTTTGCGGCCTCCAGCAGGTAGGACCGTTGCCTGGCTGCTGACCAGGGCGCTGTGGATTCGGCGGGGACCCGCAGTGGCTGGCCGTAGACGAGTTCGGCGGATGAGGACAACAGGTCCTCCTTGGGGGCGCACCTGAGGCCGAGCATGACCCACGGGAGCTTATCCAACCAGTTGCCGTCCGTCAAGCCGGCACGCAGGGCTGCTTTCATGGAGCGGTGGAACCGCTTGCAAAGACCGTTCGCCTGGGGGTGATAGGTGGTAGTGTGGTGCAGCTGGACCCCCAAAATCTCAGCGACTGCATTCCAGAGTTCAGAGGTAAACTGAGGGCCACGATCTGAGGAAAGGTCGCACGGGGTCCCGAAGCGCGCAACGCACGTGCCGATGAACACCCGGGCCACGTCTGACGACGTTGTCGAGGAGAGGGGAATGGCTTCGGGCCAGCAGGCCGTCCTGTCCACCATGGTGAGCAAGTAGGTGAATCCGTGCGAGGGAGGAAGTGGACCTACCAAGTCGACGTTGACGTGGTCAAACCTCCTCTCGGGAACAGCGAAGGGCTCCAAGGGGGCTTTTGTGTGGCAATGCACCTGAGCCCGCTGACAGGCCACGCACGAGTCGACCCAGGCCTGCACATCTTTCTTGAGACCACGCCACACGAACTTCTGGGCCACCAGCCTCACGGACGGTTTTCTTCCGGGGTGGGAGAGGTTGTGGACCGCCTCGAAAACAGCTCTTCGTCAGTTTGCAGGGACCAGCGGCCAAGGCTGGTCAGCCGAGAGGTCGCACAGCCACCTGATGCCCGAGTCACCAATCGCGACTTCCTCCAGGCGCAAACCCGTGTCAGAAGTCTTGAGGTCCTGCACCCCGTGGTCCGAGGCCTGGTCTGCGCTCATGCGGTAGTAGTCGAGACCCAGATGCACAGTGCCGACGATCGCCCTGGAGAGGCAGTCCGCGACCACATTGGATTTGCCGGCGATGTGTTGGATGTCCGTAGTGTACTCCGAGATGAACGACAGTTGGCGTAGCTGGCGGGCGGACCACGGCTCGGCCACCTTGGACATGGCGAAAGTGAGGGGTTTATGGTCCACATATGCCGTGAACTCACGGCCTTCCAAGAGGGAGCGGAAGTGGCGGATCGCCAGCCAGAGGCCGAGGTGCTCTCTATCGAACGTGCTGTATTTGCGCTCCCTGGGGACCAGCTGACGGCTGAAAAAGGCAAGCGGTTGCCAGGCGCCGCCGACCCACTGTTCGTATACAGCTCCAACAGCGTAGTCCGATGCATCGGTAGTGAGAGCGACAGGGGCCCCGTGGGTCGGGTGGGCCAGCATAGCGGCACGACTCAGCGCGGCCTTCGTAGCCTCGAAGGCTTCCATCCTCTCGGCCGTCCATTCAAGGTCCCGGTTGGGGCCTTGTCTTTAAGAGCCTCATAGAGCGGGCGCATGATGTGGGCCGCCCGGCGGATGAACCGGTGGTAGAAAATCACCATCCCCAGGAACTCCCAGACAACAGGATTTTGCCCGCCAGGTGGGCTGAGAAGTCCTGAATGTATGGAACAGGGTAGCGGTCGGGCGTAGTGGCATCGTTAAGGCGGCGGTAGTCACCACACGGTCGCCACCCGCCACTTGGTTTAGGGACGATGTGTAGTGGCGAGGCCCACGGGCTATCCGAGCGCCGGACGATGCCCAGACACTCCATGTTGGCAAACTCGGACTTATCGACTGCTAGCTTCTCGGGGTCAAGCGGTCGGGCCCTCGTGTGAATCGGGGGGCCCTTGGTCTCAATGTGGTGCTCGACCCCATGTTTAGTCGTGGCAGAGGAGAAAGTGGGCCGTGTCAAGCCAGGGAACTCACCAAGGAGGAGTTGGTACTTGGTGCCGTCCGAGAGCGAATTGGGGAGACCGCCATAAGTCACCTCATTACGGACGCAGGCGACCGTGGAAAAAGTCAGTGCATCCACCATATGGCCCCTCTTAACATCCACCAGCAGCCCGTGGGCACAAAAAAAATCAGCACCGAGGAGAGGGAATGAGACATCGGCAGTGACAAAGTCCCATGTGAAGCGCTGACTCCCGAAACACAAGTCCACAGTCCTCATGCCATAAGAGAGGATAGGAGAGCCATTAGCGGACAGTAGGGGTGGCCCATGAGTCCCGCCAGCGGCGTCCTCCGCAGTGGCCGTCAGGACGCTCCTCTGGGCGCCGGTGTCGCAAAGGAATTTGCGCCCGGAAAGGTTGTCCTTGACGAACAGCAGCCGGCTCTTCGCACCCACGCTCACGGCCGCTGCGAAGCGTGGGCTTTGGCGTTTCCCGACGCGTCGTAGTTGCAAGAGGCGCGGCACCTCTTCGCTTTCGCACTGAAACGGGCATGGAAGTAGCACAAGCCTGTGCCAGCACGGCCGTCGGTGGGGATGGGGCCCCTGCTGGATGCCACCCCCGCGCCCGGAGGCAAGTAACTGCACGTCGCGGCCAGCGTCTCAGGGGAGAAGCGCTGGGTTGCCAGGAAGAAACGGTCGGCCTCCTCGGCCAGGGCCCGGGGCTCAGTGACAGTACTGTTCGCGAGCGCCGTCTGCACATGTGGTGGCATATGCCTGAGAAACAGTTCCATGAAAATGAAATTGGGCTCTTCCGTGCCCAGCAGGTTTAGCATCATTTCCATGAGTTCGGAAGGTTTGCTGTCCCCCAGCCCATTAATAGCCAACAGACGTCGGGCACGCTCCGGCCGTGAAAGCTCAAAAACCTTGAGAAGGTGAGCCTTGATCCCAGCATACTTATCTCGGGCCGGGGGAGAGGTGATGAAGTTCACTGCTCTGGCCGCCGTTGAGCTCCCGAGTGCTGAGACAACGTGGTAGTCACGCGTGGAATCATCTGAGATCCCGCGGAGGGCGAACTGAGCCTCCGTCTGTGCGAACCACGCTGCCGCGGACGTCTCCCAAAACTCCGGCAATTTGAGGATGGCGGTTGCCATGTTCGTTTCAGTCTCGAAAACGCCGGGACTGACGTCGGGGTCACCAGTGTAGCGCCGGAGAAAAGAAGTCGGAGGCGGAGTGTCGGACACAGGAACAGAACTTGCTTTATTGTTCGACATCAAAACACTACTCGCATAACGGCGGGAACTCTGTTAACCTTTTCTCCGGAAGCGCAACAACAACAACCCCGCACCCCAACTCGAGGTCCCGCGGGTGAATTATGTAAACACCACAATTTGAGAATATGTAATTGAGTAAATGTAGAGCATTACTAACTACCTGTGGTTACAATATTGCAAGAAAAGGTGAGAAGAGTAATAATATTACATAATATAACAACAAAAAAAGCAGAAACTCAACATGGATGATGTGGTATTACAGGAAGACAAAGTTTGAGCTCATGATGCCCGGTTGTCATGGTGAGAGGAAGCCTTACAGTATTAAAGTTTTTGCATATGTCTGTGTGTGTGTGTGTTTGAGAAAGAGAGATCGAGAGGTGGTACAAAAAATATGTGTGTGTGAGAGACCAGTGATTTGTGTCGATCACAGCCTCAATTCTCCTCCCAAGCATCTGAAGACAGTCGGGGATCTCGGGGGCGACCAGGTGAGGGTGCGTTCAAAGCAAGCGACTGAGCGGAGCGACGACGTTGTATCAGATCCCTTCACAGTTTAAAAAGTTGATACGAGAGCAGAAGAAACCCTTGAGGAAGAAAAAGTAAGGGGTCCAAATGCGTAGCCTGTTATAACACCTACGCAGCCACCCTCTTACCCTTTTTCCAGGTTTACCAGATCCCCTTTCTATGTTCCCTCAAAAAAACAATCTGGGTCTTTGACAATCTCCCCATAGGACCACATCGAAAAGAAAAGAAAATGTATAAAATATACTGCACTAGTTCTGTCTTACTTTGGCTAATCATCATTCTTCTCTTTTCCGGTGCATGTCTCCACCTTTCTAACTGTTCCTTCTCCTGCTCCCTGCTTTCACTCCAAATCACAATCCCACCCACAAAAATCATGGTCTACTGTGATTCCGTCATCTGTCAGCCAATCCATTGACACTGCAAACATATACTGCCAAATTGTCTGAAACGCCTTTGAAGATGGCTTATGGTATAGAAAATTCAGTTCACCGGCAACAGCTCTCGTAGACATTCCTGCAGTCACATATTTTTGCGCCTGAAATAGGTATTCAAGATTTAACACATCACTGTTTTTCTCAGTATATATTGGTGATATTGACATGAGACTTTCACCAGATGTACGAAACAACCCAAAATAACCAACAACCAACAACCCCAATAATCCACACATACAAAGAAAGTACAACAAATAAGAACAGAAATCAAGTTCTGTGTAAATGACATGTGGAAAAAGTATTGAACAAATGATGAAAATGACATGCAAAAAAGTGTGGAAAACCATGACAACGCCTAAAATCTACCAATAATCAAATGACCATCCAGCCCCTCAACAGTGCAAATTATAATCCGCTGGTGCAGTCTTAGTTGATGGTCTATTAATAGGTCTTATTCCCAAGGTATAAGTGAAGACACATCTCATGATGTGTAACAGCAGAGACCTGTCTCAAGACCATTGCAAATTAATCATTGAACTGACAAAGTGAGTCAGAACTGAAACTCAAAGTCCATTGAAGAAGCCCACGGAACCTTCAAGAGTTGATAACTATTTGTGTGGAGTCAAAATCACATCAGTCATGCAACTGGTTTCTCCATAATGGAGGCACCTATAAGCTGTCACTGCATACAAATGCTTTTGTACAAAAGAAATACCAGTTGGCGTGTTCACTACTTTTTCTATACTATTTAATTTCACATGATTACATACAGATTAATTTCTGAGCGCTTATTTGTTCTACTTTGTTTCTATGTATGGATTACTTGGGTTGTTCCCAAAATCTGGTGAAATTGACGTTAATGGCACCTTCGGAAATATATTTGAGAAAAATGTCACTTTAAGTCTTCAGTGTCAAAACATTAGAACTTATTTCTTGTCATGTTACAACTTTCTTCTTGTGACTTTTTGGACAACTAAACAAAAAAAGGGTCCCATGATCCCGCAAGCGTCAACATCCTCCCTGCAGGTCGGAATGAAACGAGCCACGTGATCGTGAAATTCCAACATAGGAGGAAACGGAACATCCAAAGCAACGGGATGACAGTAATTGTGTGGTTTGGGCCGGGCGACGCGCGGCCAGCGGGTAAAGCTCAATTACGAGCGGCCATTATTGTCCTGTGCCTGTGGCGCGAAGGAACGACATTACAAAAGGTGCGACTGGACAAAAGCGAAGAGTGGCAGCAGGAGCCCCCGTCACGCTGTCTTTTGCTGTCAGCTCTGACAGATGGTGAAGGCTCTGTGTGAGGCCTCAGCAATGAGCATCTTCAAAGGGCCTGTGTAATCTAATGCTACATCACAGTCACATAAACTAACACACACACATAAAAATATAAAATAAAACATCAGGTAGGCTTGCTTGTTTGGCTTCTCGCCCTTTGAAGGAATCTAGTGATAATTGTCCCTTTTATCGCTGCTGAATAAGAACATCTTCATGTGCAAAGCTCTGGCCCCACATTGACTTGTTTTATGAGAGAGCTTCCTGTTTTTAACTCATTTCATACTGCAAGCCGAAAGAAGAATTATATACTGTGTGCATGAGTCTTGATGTCAAAGCTGTCAGTTGTCAGTCACAACAGCTGGCTAAAGTTGCAAATGAGTCACCAAATTGTTGTAAAGTTATCAAGCTGATTTCTTCTATATGCATGAGTTTTAATTGAATAAATTTTGCATTCCACATTATGGTGCACAACTATCCAAAACTGTTTTACTGGACAATAGCTGTATGCACAAGCATTGATGCTGAAGATACACATCAGTCACCAGAGTCCTGATTAGACCTTTATTTGAAATACCTAACCTCAATCCTGAGCTTCACAGCAACAGTTGATCGTCAAAGATCGCCTTTATCACCAAAATTCCCAAGAAAAATATTATCCCAAATGATTAATGATCACATGGCCTCTACCAATTGATTTACGATTTCAGCCCGAATTCAGGGCAAGCCACTCTACTGAGATGGCTCTCACAAGGGTGGCTCATGATCTTTGACGAGATATGGACACCGACACCTTATCAATAGCATAATTATTTGACCTCACCCATGCCTTTAGTACTACAGTCTTGATATTAAGGGCTTAGCACTTTCCTGTGACAGATCTTATCTCTCAGGGAGAACACACGCTGTAATTTATGAAAATGTGAACTCTGTTTTTGGGTTGTTTTTATGCCACTTGTAGAGCCCCACTGAGATCCATATTGGGCCCTTTATTGTTCAGTATCTATTTGCTGGCACTGAGAAATATGACATGGGTTTCACTGTCATGCTGACGATATTCAACTACAGTACACATACCTTTATAACTAACAACAGCTGTAATCCAGTGTCTTGTTTTTTTCCAGATGAAACTCTGGATGCCCAGTAACGTTTACCAGTAACATTTTCCTTTTTAACTTTGAGAAGGCTGAGAAGCTGGTTAGTGGTTCAACTAGACACAGGCACTTTTTTCAGGACACCACTCTGGGTTTTGAGAAAAGTACCATTATCCAAAGTGAGTCACCCAAAAATCTCGGGGTTATATTTACTCAATACCCCCACTACACCTGGACATCAAGAACACTAAAAGAACTGAGTTTTTTTTCAATCGTAGTTACGCTTCCTTAATCACGTGACGTCACATACTAAGAAAACATAACTGGATTGGCTGGCTGTTTGGTTCTGACCTCAAGTAACCCTGCTTGGTAGCACAGACGGTGAATTTTAGACAGCGAATTGTAGCTAGTTGAATTTCAGGCAGCGAATTGTAGCCAGTTAATTTGTTAACATTGAAAAGTTCCACTGAAATACAACTATTGAAAATGTGATCACTTTACATTTCATATTCAAATCCTGTTTTCTGTGGAGTTTAAAATTCAAATCCTGGTGGCAGATATTTATTTCCCAATGTAATTCCGCTAATAGAGCTACGAACGAGTTGATGGTAAGTACAAGTGACTCACAAATGCACTGAAAAATAAAATATTTTCGTGTTTGAGTCATTGACTTGAAGTATAACATCCTCCACCAGGGGTCACCAACGCGGTGCCCGCGAGCAAATGGTAGGCCGCGAGGACCATATAAGGTGCCCGCGAGGTATGTTCTAAAAATACCATGGGCCACAAATAGTTACTATTATTTGTGCTTTAAATTCTGAATCTGACTTGCTTGCATGAATTAAAATTTACCTGTAATGTCATTTACTCCAATAAATTAAAACAAAAATATTTTATGTCCGTGTAATTAATGAACCGAGTCTGAAAGTTGCCGCAAACAGGTCACGTAGCCCTTCATACGATCGGTGCTCACGAAGTAGCCCTCAGCCTCAAAAAGGTTGCTGAGCCCTGTTCTATGCACTTTATTCTGACAAGCGGTATAATGCTGCGAAGCTGTTCCTTTGTTTATGTCCACTGTTGTGTCAACGTGCACTCATGGGCAGTTGTAAAGTAGCTACTAAGTCCTGTAGCTGATCATGAATCACACGATAATCTCCGGATGTTGATGGGAGGCTGAAACCGCGGAGGAATGAATTTGATATATTTACCAAGATTCATTAAAGATGTCACAGCAGATGATCGAAGAGAGCCAAGGGGATAAGTAGCAGCCAACTAGCTGCTTGTGAAGAAGCTCTTCCCAGCCATCGTGGTTTTACGCTTTTTACACCACTGAGACCAATGCAAAACAGACCATCGTCAAAATCTGGAAAGGGATCTTGGTTAAAGTAATCAATTAGAAACTAAAAATAAGAGTTTTGGTGAGAAGCACTTGTCAGAACACGCCAGCCAAAAGCCAACAGCGTAGTCTCTACTTCCTTACACAATCTCCAACATCCAAAAAAGAAGAAGAAATATACAAACGGGACATAACCAGGGTGGGGACAGATAATAGTACAAGGACTAATGATTCGATTGTTGTTTGCCAGTCAGTCATTACTGTGAAAGGGTATTTAGACTAGATTTAGTCTGAGCCCTTATGACTAGGATATGGCCCGTTCTATTAATGAGTGATGCAGAAACCATAGATCGGCCATTTGTCACTATGAATTTTGTCTTGACTATTAAGTGCCAGCAGTTAGAACTCAATGCTGGGAAAAGACTCTTGAGTAGGTGTAGAAAATGTCACCATGTTACCCCAACGGACAGCCAACTTGCACTGGCTCCCTCCCACTCTACCCTTAAGGTTTTGTCACTTACTCAAAAACTACAACATGGCTTAGAGCGTTGCTATTTTGCTGGCTTTAGGCTAATTCATATTTTCTGTCTTGTGTGTCCACAGCCAGGCACAGGAAGAACATGCAAACTCCATGCAGTAATTCAGAGTGAAGATTTAAATTCAAAACTTGTGAACTGTGAGGCAGATGTGCGAACCAGATACCCATCATGCAGCCGCTATGGATACCACTTTTGGTTAAATACTAATTTTTGTATTTTTATTGAATAATATGGTTGTATGCCATTCTATGACAAGTGTACCCGCACAGTAGCATAAAGCGACACGTGGCGTGACATTTGTGGGAGCTGTGATATATTGTAAATAAAATTTTTATTATCATACATTTGTTCATTTGGGTGAGGGTTTCATTTGAGCCAGAGTTTCATTTTGCGCTGCTGCCCTTATTCCTTGCAACCAATCCCATGGTCCCACTTGGATGAATACAGTGCACTGATGGCAGCAGACAAGCCAGTCAAGAATCCTCTATAAATTGGCTAAATGAAAGGCGAGATACCAAAAACACGCTATTAGTGAGTAGTTGACTTAAAGATTGAAACGTCAATGCGAAGACGTAAAGTCGACTCGTTGCCTAATTCGTTCAGCCATGACTGTGAAAAACAGTTTCCCAGAAGTGTCAACCTGTGGTGCATAATTTTCTTCAATAGATTCTCACGCTGTATAACTTACATGGTACCATATCATGTAATGTGATTAATGTTGGCCAATCGGCAGCCATTGGAGGTTTGTTATCCTGGAAATGGGTTTCCTCTATCGAAGATCTCTTCTCAAGGAATCTACCCTTTTTTTCCCCACCAAATTAATTTTCTCAGTTTTTCCTTGCCCGGATGTGTGGTTTACAGTAAACTGTGTGATGTCATTTATTTTTGGTAGCTGGAGGTTAACCTAGTAAGCCCTTTGAGATGCTTTTGTTATTAAGGGCTAAGCCTATAGAAATACATTTGTCTAAAGTGGACAGCTAAAGTTCCACATCAGTCGCTGCAATGGTCAGCTATTCAAAAGCTATTCTGTTTTTTGACATCAAAGTTAAACATCAGTCATTATAAACAGCTACTAAAAAGCTCTTTGCTTCTACATTTTTGAGGCTTGATGTTGTGGCTGTACGGAAACGTGGCGGAGAGAGCCGATCAGGGGCGTGACATAGGACGTTGTGACAACAACATGGATCCCGTAGGAATACACTGTAAGAACGCCGATGAATTTTCAAATAATTCAAGCGATGAACATTATTCTGAAGTGTCCCACAAAGACAGTGAAGAATACGAGCTTTACGAAGGCGTTAAAGGTTATCAATTCGAGCCAGTCAAACAGCACACACGTTCAAATTCAGACAAATAGCTGGCGATGAAGATGCCGACACAGCAGTCAGACCCGTCGTGGAGGATATGCCTCGTGTTGGAAATATCGACTGGTAAGTGTTTGTCAAGTTATTGTTTGGTTTAGTTAGTCATTAACTGATAAATAGTAAAGGCTTCGATATTCTGAATGTATATACGAAGTTTTCGGTCTTGTTTTTAAATTATGCAAACACCGTGTATTTCGTGATTTGATACGAGACAACTACTTTGCGTGTAAAATGCTTATTATTGCACCAAAACACACAGAAGCCGATAATGTAGTCTAAGTTGGTATATTTTCACAAATAAGTAATAATATAATAATATAATGCTGCTTTCTTTCGGCTTGTCCCGTTAGGGATCGCCACAGCGTGTCATTTCAGATGAATGCTCATATCTGTTTGACACAGTTTTAATAATAATAATAAAATAAAATAATACTAAATCATTTTTACGGATTGGTTTTAGCTTACAATCACTGAGGAATTCTCGAAACGAATGGGTTTTTCTTCGGCGTGAATACAAAAGACTCCCAGCAGATCATTCCAAAACAGCCCATCCCAGAATTTGTGACGTCAGAGGTCCGTCCACGAAATGAGTCGTTTTGCAAGTAGGAGAAACTAGGTATAAATTCACGGACTTTAATTCATAAACACTTATATTTTTTTGGTAAAAACATCCAACAGGATATGCATTTTATGGAACAGTTGAACATATATTTTCGTCTATATAAGATAATTTGAGTTAGAAATTAGACATTCCATACACTTTAAAACTTTGACATCGACATACAGGTATATTAAAAAAAAACGGCACTTAAATGCACTGGACCCCATATTATATCGACTATAGGCACCACTAAGTGCTTTTATGAGGACTCTTTCGATTTTGTTGAGCTCTCAATTGTTGACCATTTTGAAAATGGGAATCAGCATTTTGGAAGGGAATTCACCCCACCACAACACCGAGACTGTCAATAATGCTAAAGCTTTGATCACTGTATCCCTGGTCAATTTATATATTCATGTGTCAACAACAGTCACACATACGCCAAGTCCTGTGTGGATTGTGAATCAAAGGTTGTGGAATTGGTGCGCCCATCAAAGATAGATTTCGAGGAAGAAGATAGGAAGAGGAGAGGATGAGGAGGAGGGATGTGTGACTTCAAAACCTCACATGAAAAGGAATGAATAATTGCATGCGCTGTTGTTTTTGGGTGCTTACGATTGAGATCGGTGGAGCCGGAAAGCTTTGATTACACCCAGCTTTCCTGAAGACCACCCCTTGTTAGTCCACTGAGAGGGGGTAGGTAGGGGTCCTGCTCCCCTCCAAGGAAGGAATCCTTCATTCCTGTTCAAAATTGTCACCATGTGGAGAGTTGACTATAATCAAAAGAGTGAGCATTAAAGCATTGGATGATGCTGGATTCTTTTATTTATGACAGCTACCAACATTAGTCCAAATTCAGGATAGTGTTAGTTTTGAATAGCTGTCCACAGTAGTGACTGATGCACAACTTCAACATTAAGATTCACGAATACAAAACTATAGTAAACCTCTTGAGTAGCTGTAGAGTCTAGGAACTGGTGCACACCTTTGACATTAAGAGACATATACAAGAAAGGAATACTTGAATAACTGTGAACGAGTGATTGATTTGCAGGTTTCACAAGTCTTGTGTGTGATGTGTAATAGAAAAGAGCTTTGGAGCAGCTATCCACTCTTGTGAGTGATGTGCAACTTTGACATTGAGACTTTACTATCTAGAGGAAAACAGCTTTTAATTTGATTATTTTGACAGATGAGGTTAGACTGGAATCGCCTAGGACTGTGATGTTCACAGATGATATTGTGATCTGCAGTGAAAGCAGGGAGAAGGTGGACGAACAATTAGAAAGATGGAGGCACGCACTGGAAAGGAGAGGAATGAGGATTAGCCAAAGTAAAACAGAATATATGTGTATGAATGTGAGGGGTGGAGGAGGAGGAGTGAAGCTTCAGAGAGAAGAGATAGCGAGGGTGGACGACTTGAAATACTTGGGGTCAAGTCTGGCAAAGATGTGAAGAAACCGGTCCAAGCGGGGTGGAACAGTTGGCGGAAGGTGTCTGGTGTTCTACGCGACAGAAGGGTCTCCGCTAGGATAAAGGGCAAAGTCTATAAAACAGTGATGAGGCTGGCCATGATGTACGGATTAGAGACGGTGGCTCTGAAGAAACAACAGGAAGCAGAAGTGGAGGTAGCAGGAATGAAAATGCCGGACGTTTTCGCTCGGAGTGAGCAGGTTTGATAGGATTAGAAATGAGCTCATTAGAGGGACAGCCAAAGTTGGATGTTTTGGAGACAAGGTTGGAGAGAGCAGACTTAGATCGTTTGGACGAGAGAGTGAGTATACTGGTAGAAGGGAGGAGCTGCCAAGCAAAAGAGCGAGAGGAAGACCAAAGAAAAGGTGGATGGATGTTGTGAGGGAGGACATGAGGACAGTGGGTGTTAATGAAGAAGATGCACGTGATAGGCTTAGATGGAAAAAGATGACACCCTGTGGCGACCCCTAACGGGACAAGCCGAAAGGAAAAGAAGAAGAAGAATTTGATTTTTTTGAAATTAGTTTTACATTGTGACTGATGCACATATACAATATTTTAAGTAGCTTTCCACTATTGTGGCTGAACTTTGGCTGTCCATTGTCGTGACTGATGAGCAATTTTGACAGCAAGGCTCACATAGATGAAATTGGCTTTTGAATAGCTGCTCACGTAATCAAATCAAATTTAATTATACAGTATAGCACTTTTCATTCATTACAATCCATCACAATGGGCTTCACAGTGACTGGGACTGTAATTAAAAGAAGTAAGAAATATACTTAAAACACACACACACACACACACCCCTCGTCTCCACATATAAATGCCAGACACACCCACAAAACATGCACACGAGCACACAGACATGCATACAGAACATAATTTTAGTGACTGATGTGGAACGTTTCTCTCAAGGCCCACCCATATGCTGGAGAAGAAAACAGATTTTTATAGGGCTCGTGGACCTACGTCACCGAAATCACGTGATTGGCCATATTGCCGGTCTAGCAAAGCATTCTTCAATGTTAAGTCGGTTGGAGACAACACAAAAATATGTCTTATAGCATGACGGCCAGACTTTTTTCCGATACTGTTAAACATTTAGAAGGTGACAATAAACGAAGCTACGAGGAAAAATGACACACTTGCATAGAGGACCCATACTTAACTCCGAAGTCGATGTTTTTGCCGATGTTTAGCAGACTGTTAACCCACTTCCGCTTGTCTTGGACAACTGGATCTACATATGGATCTGGTGAGTAAGTCACTGAGGTTTACACGGAAGAGTTTGAAAGCGTATAAAAGTCTGGATGCATACAAATACTTCATTGCTGGGTCTGTTCTCAATCAAGAATAAATCCCACATAACAATGGATCCACTCAGATTTTCTCAATACAAATACCAATATTTAAATTAATGACCACGGTTTTTATACAAACTCGCATACATTAACTGACTGGGAAAAAAAGACAGCGAGTCGGCTGGTCGTACTTGGAAGCAAGTTGCAGCCACACGTTAAACTTCGGTAAACCTCTCCGTGACAGACGTTTTTTTTAAAATATGCATTGTTCTCAAATGAGTCCCATGCGTTTTTAAAAAAAGAAACTAAAACGCTGGGATAGGCTTCAGCCCCCGTACACTGAAGCGTGTTGCGGCCACACGTTAACCAATGTAAAGCTCTATGTGATAGACGGTTTATTTTCTTTTTTTAAAACGCATTGGACTCATTAGAGAACAATGTATATTAAAAAAAAAAAGAAGTCTGTCGCGTAGACGTTTACCGCCCCAACACGCTTCTATGTATGTTGGAGACAAATCCCTGTCGTTTTTTTTTTTTTTTTTTTTAAATACGTATTGTTCTCAAATTAGCCAATTTGGCATTGTAAATACTTCTTGGTAATTTGAGATTGAGAAGAATAATTCCTACCCAAAATTAAGTGATTACTACACAGTCGTGTGTATTTGGTTAGGCACCATCCATCACATTTAATTGCCGAAATCCATCGATCTTTTCTCGTCTTTTCAGATGGTATTCTATAGAATGATCTCTTTGAATATCTGTCTAGTCTGTTGTAACAACCGACCACACAACAAGTGTCGGGCATTGTGAATGTTCTGCTCCGGTTCAATGTCCCCCACACTGTCGAGCAGGCAATATGGCGCTGTGAAAATGGCGACGTCATGTGCACGAGCTCGATAGCTACCCATGTTATTAGACAGGTAGCAAGATCAGACCAAACCCCAGAAACAATGCTGTTATATTTTGGCTGAAGTAGTGTTGGCCCTAAACGTGTCAGAGATCATCGAAGAGAGTTTCAGTTATAGTGATGCAAAGATGGTGGCTGGCGTCTTCGACTTGTATTTTCATGTGCAAGCATAGAAGGGGCCTCTTGCATTTTCAAACCATGTTGCCACACTGACACTTGGGATGGCTTTAATGGCTAGTGTTAGGGTTTGAGTTTGGGGCTACTAAAAAAATAATCACAAATTATGCTAACATGCAAGCGACGAGTGCAGGCTCGTAAACAAAAAGAGAATCAGGCGTCTTCACAAAATTAGGAGCCTACCTCATTTGATGGCCCCTGGAGCACGCGGAGTGGGAAGTGGGGGGGGGAACAAAATTATTTTTAGGGTCATTCTGCTCCCTGGCGGCGAGAAAACAAGTATTGTCAAGCGCAGTAACGCCGCCTGGCCTGTAAGTGGCGACCAAGGCTGCACCTCTTCAGTACTTCCTGTCCGTGGGTTGCCAAACAACAAGTAACCAACGGACACAAGAAACTCGCTGGTGGTTCCTGAACGAAATACAAACAATGGGAAAGAAACACAAGAAACACAAGTCGGAAAAACACGCATATGAAGGTCTGTACTCAACCTATATTTTAACACTTCATGACTTACAAATGGCCTCTTTCTAGACGCTTTTGTTTAAATGTTTAGATTGTCACCGTTTTGCGCGAAGCCTCACCAAGGGCTGAGCTTCTTTGCTAATATCACTACCTCGCTTTTGTAAACATGCTTATGTTGTTTTTTTTTTTTTACTAGATTTAAAGCAAGCGATGGTGGTTTTAGAGCAAAACTTCCAGGCGTAATACTTTTGGGAAATTGCATCTCGTTTTTCTGTCACTGTATTATCACTACTAGTTAGCGGGGTGTTAGCATGTCAGTAGGTTGCCGTTCGTTTGCCAGTTTTCTTTTGCTGTGAGTGGAGCTCGTTTACTAATCATATCCAGACTGTTGCGACCTTTTTGATCCTATAGGACAGTTTTTTTTTTTGTCTAAAAAGCAACTAGTGATTTTATTCTCTGTATAAAAAAAGAAAATACTGACATAATTTGGCGTTGTTTTCCTTTTAACAATGAAGGAGCGCAGTGAATAAAAGAAAATTACGATATTCTACATTTTATTACGTTATATTCATGATTTAAAGTGTTGCTTTATCATGTTTACATACATTAACAAAAGTGACATTTTTCCATGAGGAAGCCGTTATTTTCATATTTCCTATTATTGCATTAATGGATGCAAATGCGCGCCACAGTGGATCAGCTGATAAAAGCGTTGGCCTCACAGTTCTGAGGTCCCGGGTTCAATCCCACACGCCTGTGTGGAGTTTGCATGTTCTCCCTGTGCCTGCATGGGTTCCATCCGGGCACTGCGGTTTCCTCCCACATCCCAAAAACATGCAACATTAATTGGACACTCAAAATTGCCCCAAGGTGTGATTGTGAGTGCGACTGTTGTCTGTTTCCATGTGCCCTGCGATTGGCTGGCAACCAGTTCAGGGTATACCCCCCCTCCTGCCCGTTGACAGGTGCGATAGGCTCCAGCACTCCCTGCGACCCTGATCAGGATGCGCGGCGAAGAAATTGGATGGATGGATGCAAATGCAAGTAAATTGGGCTAAAAACATTGTTTTGAGGCTTGTTTGGTATCAGGAGGAACAAAGCAAATTAGAGAAAATGGAATGAAACCAAAGTTTGTTTTTGAAAAATCTCGGTTGTGGTTTGTAGTAAAAAGCTTGAAATTTTATTTTAAGGCCTAATGGCCCAGTACTCGCATGTCTCTTATTTGTGTTTTTGCAGAATACACAGAGAGACCCCTCAAACTGGTCTTGAAGGTGTCTGGCAACGAGGTGACCACAGGGAGCTCAAGTCGGGACACTTTTTACGACGAGCAGTCGCCAGACTGCGATAAGGCCAAAGACAAGAAGAAGAAGAAGAAAAAGGACAAAGAGAGGAACTGCGGCACGCCTGATAGTGACAAAGGAAAGAAGAAGGTAATCAAGCTTTGTTTCTTTTGGTGATTGATTTTAAGCGAGTGATTGAATGTTTGAGTAAGTAATTGGCATTACGAAGGTGATCAAAAAGAAGAAGGGCCACGAAGGCGATGGAGAAGATGAACGGGAAAACTCCAGGACTCCCATCAGATCGGAGCTGGATAAAATGGAAGGTATCCTAAAACCAACACATATTGTATACAGTTCTCTATAGTGATTTTATGATATTTTTAACACCCTCAGCAGAGAAAGAACAAACCCCTCTGCAGGAAGCGCTGAACCAGCTCATCAGACAGCTCCAAAGGTACACGGTCATTTTCTAGACACATGCTCATGGTTATTGATCTCCATGACAGAAGTACCATGACCAATTAGTACCCATACTGAGTTTTTTTATTTATGAGCTGTCAGTTGATTTATTTCGTTTTGCTTTGTGTTGCAAACCGCAATTTGAGTGTAAGGTAGCGTCACATATGCTGCCGCTTGACTGAAGTAGGAAAATTGGAGCAATTACAGTCCTGAAATACCCTTACGTGGGCATGGAGAGGCGGCACCATCACATCACTGATGCAGTTTCATATGTTTATTGAAGGGTTATATTTAATTAATAATAAATTCTACCAACATTTTGTTTTTGGGGAATCTTTTACACATTAATGGCATTTCTATTCATTCAAAAGAAAAGGATTCGATATTCAAATAAATTGTGTGACAAGCTTAAATACAGAAGCGGCATGGTCGACGACGATCATCTGGCTTACAGTTCTGAGAATCAGGGTTCAAATACCGGCCCTGCCAGTGTAGCGTTTACATGTTCTCCATGTAGCTGCATGGGTTTTCTCCAGGCACTCCGGTCTCCTCCCACATCCCAAAAACATGGAACATTAATTGGACACTCTAAAATGCCCCTAGGTGTGATCGTGAGTGCGGCTGTTTGTCTCTATGTGTCCTGCGATTGGCTGACAACCAGTTCAGGGTGTATACCGCCTCCTGCCCGTTGACAGCTGGGATAGGCTAATTGGAGACTAAATTGCCCGTAGGTGTGATTGTGGGTGCAAGTTTTTGTTTGTTTTTATGTGCCCTGAAATTGGCTGGCAACCAGTTCCAGGTGTACGCCGCCTCCTGCCCGAAGACGGCCGGAATAGGCTCGAGCACTGTGCGACCATTGTGAGGATAAGCAGCCTAAAAAATAAATAGATGGAGGGTTAGTTACTGAACGAATTAAGTCAAGGTAATCACTGCATTAATAATGCTATGTACTCTTTACTTCTTGTTGTGAACAGGAAGGACCCCAGTGCGTTTTTTACCTTCCCAGTGACTGACCTGATCGCACCAGGCTACTCGACCATCATCAAGCAGCCCATGGACTTCAGCACCATGAAAGACAAAGTGAAGAAAGAATGCTACGTGACTTTGGATGAGCTCAAGGTTGGAAAATTTGACACACACACTATTCTTCCGGGAAGTATTTCCAGTTCTTAACTTTTTCCACATTTTGTTATGCCACAGCCTTATTGCACCTTTGATTATCCATTTTTGTGCAAATTACACAACACAAAACAGTACACTGTACAATAGGGGTGCTCAATGTGTCAATCGCGATCGACCAGTCGATTGTGAGGCAGTTTTGGTCGATGGCGTGATGACGTGCCCAAAAAAAAAAAAAAAAAAAGACGCCAGCCTATCATCCATCTCAGCGCTTGATTCAAGTGTGCCAATTCGTCGATTGCACGCACATAAAGGCACGTTCTAGCAAGCAGGCCTCCTATTTAGGTCTCTCTCTCTTGCTTTCTCCACGGAAGTCGCGGCGATGTGAGCGTGCGGGGGTTACATTCTTTACCACCTCCACAAATAACGAAAACCCATGAATAATGGATGGCATATTAAAATACCAATGTACCATCCTAAAATTCTTAAATTTTCTCCAAAATGGAGAGTGCACTGTTAGTGCAAAACGAGTTCCATAATCTGTAAATGAGTGACTAGACCAATGAAGTACACCTGAACACACCGGTTACATTGTTAGCATGCATCCTAGCATCTTTTTTGGCATGTATGCAAGCTACGATATGATACGAATATGAATTTTACACTTGTAAGCAGAAGAAGCTTACATTGACTAGTTTAGTTTACTAGCTTACATTGGACTAGTCACAGAACAACATTTAGAGATTTAGGAACTCACCATGCGCATAAGGCACACCACTTTTTAAGACACCATGTCTATTTAGGAGGAATTTTAACACTTCTAAGTGGACCTTGTGGTTGTGAAAATACGGTACATTATGAAAAAAAACTGAAGCAAAATCTGGGAACAGTGAACTGCGAATGGCAAGGGAACACTGTATATGTTTCTAAATTAGCACATTTTTGTCAAAAATCCTACTCTCAAGTGCTCCTTACAACTTGACCTAATCCTTTGACCTTTCTAGGTCACATTAAACAATTCCAGGTCAGTTCATTCAAGACATCTTTGAAGCTATTTTTCACATTACAAAATTTCCAATTTCCCCAGAATACAATATTTTCACTTTTTGTCCATGTACATTTTTCAACTAATTAAAGCTATCCTTTCATTAAAAAGTTCACAAAATTCAGAACACTCTGGATCCATCTTTCTCCTTCCTAAATTTTATATTTTCCCTACAATTTCAAAATTTCCCTGAAAATAAATCCAGTTGTCATGTACTGTACTAAATATTTTACAAAACCTAATTCCAATGAAGTTGGGACGTTGTCTTAAATAAAAAAAGAATGCAATGATTTGCAAAACACTTTGAACCAGTATTTAATGGAATGCACTAAAAGATATTTGATGATCAAGTACTAATTAACTTTGAATTATATGGCTGCAATAGGTTCCAAAAAAGAAGGCACTGGGTCATGTTTACCACTGTGTTCAATCACTGTTTTTTTCTAACAACATTCAATAAATGCTTAGGAACTGAGGACACTATCATTGTTGAAGTTTTAACTGTAATACATCCAGAATATGGTTCGGCATTGTCTTGCTGAAATAAGCACGGGTGTCCTTTAAAAAGACGTTGCTTGGATGACAGCATATGTTTCTCCACAACTTGGATGTATGTACCTTTCAACAAAATGGTGCTTTCACAGATGTGTAAGTTACTGATTCCATTGGCACTAACACATCCCCATACCACCACAGATGCAGACTTTTGAACTTTGTATCCATAACAGTCTGGATGCTGTCACATCTAAAGAGAAAATCTTGATTAGATTTATTTCACAACATTTTGATTCAGTGATTGCTCCTCAGCATTCACACTCGTTTTATACAGAAAATGCCTTCTCTAGCTGTCGATGTTGTCGTAGGCTGACTTCAGGACAATGTGCGAGAACGCCATGGTGTACAACAAGCCTGAAACCATCTACCACAAAGCTGCACGTAAACTGCTGCACTCGGGAATGAAGATTCTCAGCAAGGTACACAAATGAGATCCGCCACACTGGGGCATTAGAGTGCTTTTCAATAGTGTGTCATTCCTCCACCTACAGGAGCGTCTTGAGAGCCTGAAACAGAGCATTGAGTTCATGTCCGGTCTGGATCCATCTGACAAGGCCGCCGGGAAGCGCCAGGAGCAAGGGGTGGCTTGCTTGGTGACCAAAAGAGAAGCCAGCACGGAGGGCAGCGAGCGCTCGCAGACACCTGGCACACCAAGGTTCACTTCAACTGTTACTAGAGTACCACTTTTTTTTTCTCTGAACTGAGATCACAGAACATCTGCCATATTGTTTGTTTTCTCTGAGACCCCTTTTAAATTTTGTTGCGTGGAGCCACAGACGGAGAACGTGAGGAATGTCTTTCAGCATGTCCTGTCTCTTTCTGTGACGTCTTTATGTGCGTCTTTGTAATTCACCTGCTACTAAAAATCCAAGCTGCTATCAAAATGGTAGCCTTGCAGAAACCTTTTTCTCATCAAGATACTCTGACCTTTTCCTCATTAGATCCATACAGTACAAATTGTTTTTAATCTAGAACAAAAGCACGCAGTGGTGTGAAAAACTTGTTGCATCATTCCCCAAAGACTCTTCTAAATACTAAACAAAGGGTTGTAAGACTATACTTCTGTGTTTTTTTTTCTTGTTTTTTGTTGTTGTTGTTTTTTGTTTTTTTAATCTGCAAACATCTCCTACACGGTTGTAGAGATTGGCACAATCAAGCCACTGGATCGTTGTGTCAAAGCTTAACTTTTTCTCAGTTTTTTTTAAAGTAGGATTTGCGTTTTTTTTTTTCTTGCCAGTTGTAAGAATGTTGGCATTCAGCTGTTAAGGGTAACTCATTGTTTTACGTTCCCATAATGAATGTGTTCAGGCATGTTTTGAGCATGTATGATGTTAGCAAACTGGGAGCATACTACTCATGAAGTAGATGTTAAAGTTCTTTTTTTTTTTATTTTGATCTTTTTATCACAATAAGTTGGAATGATGCATGTTAAACTCTTAACAGACTGAAGGTTAGCACAAAAAGCTGAAGCATATTTTAACCCCTTTCATTCACTGGCAGACCAGATAAGGATACCAAGGAAGAAGAGGCAGAGAAAGAACTTGAGGAAATTCGCAAGGTCATCGAGGAGTCCAGGGGGAAACTCTCCAACCGAGTGCTGCAGTGCGACGTGAGCAAACAAATGTCTGACACAATGCAACAAAGTCCTTGGTGGTTGTCTGTCTTGAATGTCTGTTTTGTTTCCAGTTAGAGTTTAGCAGGCAGAGGCAGTCGGATGGCTCTACCACTCTGGCTTTTGTTAACCCGGCTGATCCATCGGCGGGAGGTAAATTCATAAAAACAGAACAGCAGTGATGCTATAGAATTGCTAGAAGATGAAAAAACTTAGTAAGCCTCCAATCAGATTTGTTTACTGTCATGTGTAAACGACTTCCAGGGTTCGCACGCGGCCCTAAAAGTCCCTAAAAACCCCTAAATTTTCGAAGGTGCATTTAGGGGCTCCTAAAAGTCCTTCAAAATCCGCGAAAACCGGTCAAGCCCCTAAAAAGGTCTTAAATTTAAAAAAAATAAAATAAAAGGGAGGACCTCTACCGCCAAAATTCTCCCTAAAAAAATTAATCTTTTATTTTAAAAAAATAGCGATCCGTCTGGCGTCCAAAACAGCCGGAAATTGTCAACGGAAGTCACCGTGTTGACAACTAGTCGCCATCTTGTCGATATTCCATTGTTTGTTTCCGTGAGTAGGCAATTCACTTCGTCTTCATTACGTCTTCATTACGACGTAGGAGTTTGGGAGCTGGGTTCGTCGAGATCCAAAAGATCGGCACATGTTTTACTGTGCAAGCAGAGTTACCATCTTGAAAAGATGGGCGTCAAAGCGCTGGAGTCGCACCGGAAAAACAGGAGACACGCTGATTTGGCGAAGACTCATCTTCCGTTGGTATGAATCTGTTTCTAAAATATCAAGATAGTGACGCATCAACTTCAGGCAGCGGTACTGGCAGTGCATGCGCACCTACAGTTGTCCAGTCATCGACTTCAACCAGCCAGAAGTCAGGCTTTATGAACGTAGTTCACTACACGAAGACGGACTCATTAAAGGCAGAGATCGTGTGGACTTTAAAAGTGATCTGCAGCCATTAAAATTACAAATCTTGTGAAAATAATTTGAAAGTGTTTGCAGTCATGTTCCCAGACAGTGACATTGCTAAAAACTACCACTGTGGGGAAAGGAAGATTTCGTACCTAGCTACATTTGGCATCTTTTCCCATTTTTCATCTCTACTGCCTCAAAGCCAAAAAAGCCCGAAAAGAGACTGACACATCTACATTTATTGAGAAGGCTGACAGGCTGTGTGAGGAGGCAGAAGAAAAGAGGAAGCTGAGGTTTATCACCGAGGCCAATGCACTCAGAGGCAGAGCAAAGGACAAGAGAGCCACTTTGGCACCTCTGCAGCAACAAATAGAGGAGGCACTGGGTAGGCTCAAGGAGCCAGAGTAGGGGTGCTGAGACAGACATCAGTAGAAGACATTTGTGTGTATAGTTGCAATTGTAGTTAGAATCAGTTTTTCTGTCTACTGTTATGTGAAGACGTTGACAATGGTCATATCAATGAGAACTACCACAAGGGGCGACAGGTGATCTCTGTCACAGGTATTGCGATACTGGAACATTTGATAAACCAAGAACGGTTGATGGCACCATTGGGTGAGTCTTTTTTCCCCACTCATGATTTTCCACGATGGCCCTAAATTTTTCGTGTCGGCCCTAAATTTTTCGTGTTAGCCCCTAAGAATGCCCCTAAAAAGCCCTTAAATTTTTTAGGTCAGACAGAGTATGAACCCTGTAACTTCAAACCATTGGAAGGCATATATACAAAATATTGGGGATGTTCAAATCCTATTCACAACACAGATCCCACAATGCTGGGGTAATAGATATTTTTCCGCAGAACCCAGCAAAGGTGATATAACCCACCACGTTCTAATATGATTGCGTCCACAGAGGCGGGATACTGCCCTATCAAGCTGGGCATGATGTCCACCCGCCTGCAGAGTGGCGTGAACTGCTTACAGGGCTTCCGGGAGGACAAGAGGAACCGCATCACTCCTGGTACCCCCTCAAAAATATGCAATCTTTTGGGGCAGATCGAGTTTTCTACAGACATTGACATGCCACCATCTTGCTGACCCGCCAGTGTCCTACATGAACTACGGACCATTCACGTCCTACGCGCCCGTCTATGACTCCAGCTTCTCCAACGTCGGCAAGGATGATTCGGACCTCATTTACAGTTTCTACGGGGACGAGTCCAGCCTGCAGGGTTCAGACAGGTGAGTTTGCGCTTCCATTGTGATGGTGAGGGACAGAATTCACACGACTTTACTCAAATCAGACTTTATTCGTGGGACATTTGCGGACTCTGGACTTCTTTGGCAAAACATATGAAAGACGGAACTTCACTTTGACTTGGTATTCATGTTTCTCAACTTGATTAAGAGTTGAACTTTATGACAAGTTTTTCCTGTTTGCATATGTAAATCAACATTTTCAAGGTAATCTGCCAAATGTTTTTGAAAGACCTGCCAGCCCACCAGTAAGTTGTGGGTTACTTCAAGTTTGTTGGAGTGAATGATGAAAATGAATACATTTAATAGCAAGAATTGTATTTAAAAAAAAAAAAAAAAATCAGGAAAAAGAGTGACGTTTGCAACTCATAAATGACAGACCACGTTTGCCTCTAACTGTATCTGTCACATCCATGTCAAATGTGTCAACGTTTTAGTTGTTCTACTTCTAGTCTACACTAATTAGCAGTTTGATATTTTTTTCAGACTGATAGTAGGATGAGCATTCACTCTTCAGTACTCACCAATGTTGAGTACTGATACTGCTACTACTTTTGAAACAAACTTCAATTACTACAGAGATACAGTATAACTGATGGGCATGATAATAGACAGATTGCTCAGATAGCCGCAGTATCACGCCAACTACTGCTGAGGAGGACTTAATGTTGTTATTTTCTGCCGTAAAGATCAATGTTATTGGCAGTCTTCATGAACGAGCACCCGATACCTTGAAATAAGGGCGATATTGATTAGATCGCGATTCCTCATATAGGTAGTTACAAATCCCTCGTTTTAACGAAACATTAAAGTAATAGACCATACAGAAACTGCTTTGAATGTCATCATGAATGGGCTCGTATAGCAAGCTAACTAATGCAATTAGATAGCATTGACGCTTTATGCTATATTGAGTGCAAAATTCCGATGTGCGACTTAGCAATATTGTATGACTTAACTTTTCACTTGCTTGTTTTTTTTCCCCATAGTAACCTAAGCCTTGCTTCAAACTTGAAAGTTAAGACTTAATTGTGATATGAGACTTCCTCCCGATAGGCACTCATTAATCAGTGAACTCAATACGTTTGGTCGGCAGCTTGTCGGAGTTCCTGTCCAAGTCAGATGAGTACACGTACAAAATGGCCGATAACCTTCTGGACGCACTGACCAATGGCGAACATTCGAAGAAGCTAAAAGAGACGGAACCTGTAAGCCACTTAAATGTGTGTGTGTGTGTGTGTTTGTGTGTGTGTGTGTGTTGGGGGGTTAGACAGACAGATCAAGTCCTAATTAGTAAAACACAACAGGAACTTTATACTGTAGTTTGTGTGTCTCCAGCAGGTGGAGGAGCCTTCACAAGAGGACAAAACTGATACAGAGGTGAATTGTGTGTATGTATGGGTGGGGAGAGCATTCAGTTGGTTCACACACCTGTTCTCACCACCTCTCACATTCCAGTGCGAAATGTCAGTGAGAGGGGCGGGGGGGCAAAGCCTCAGTAGCATGTAATGTTTGAAAATCAAAGCACGTGTTCTACTGCACAGCTGTGTCAACATGGCAGCAGTTCAATGTGATCCAAATGGAAACATCTTCAAAACACATCTGAGAGCCCATAGGGGAGTTTTTGTTTTCATTTGCCGCCTGCTCAATGGCCCCCTCACTGCGCACACACACTTAGTCTGTCTTGTTTGCCATTCTTGGCCTTCCTCCAGTTAACTCTCATCCCCTCAGGTCGGCAGTTACAGCTTATTACGCATACATTTCTGCCAGGAGGGTTGCCTGTAAGTCTCTTTAAAACAAGGGCCCTTCATCAGGTTTATGGTTTGCAATCAAACTTCGCTGTTATGATCTAAGAATTGAAATATCTTGTCATTTAGTATTCCCCAGCTGTCAAGTATCTGCGTGGTTCAAATGCGGTACCAAACAGAGAAAATCTCAAGGGCAAGTTCCACATTTAAGGACACCTGGAATGGGCAAAAATGGCTCTAAAATGGTGGTTTTTAGCTCAAATCGCTGAGTTCAGTGTCTCGTGGGGAGGCGTCAATGTTGCCCACCACCATGCTCTGCCCTCATAAAATGATCACAACTTACAGTGCATATGGAAAGTAAAGACCCCCTTAAAATGATCTCTGGCTTATATTGAGTCTATTTGCTAAAATCATATTATACAACCCTATATTGGCAGAAAAAAATGGAATGTTTGCAGATTTATTAAAAAAAAAAACCCTGAAATATTACACACCCATAAGTATTCAGAAACTTTGCTTAGTATTGAGTAGAAGCACCCTTTTGTGCTTATCTAGAGCAGCGGTTCTCACACTTTTTTACCCCAAGTATCACCTAAAAAATACTTAAATGGCCAAGTACCACCATTAATGAGCCGCTTTAAGATATAGTAGCATAGTAGTCTTTATGGTTCAGCAAGTATTAGATGGCTTTTATTTCTCAGAAGTATATTTAACATTTTTTGCATTTCACTGTAATGTTATGCACAGTTTCAACATTACCTGCAAATGTTTCGAAAAAAACAATGTAGTAATAATTCAAATCAAATGTATTGCACATGTAGGGTAAATAAAAAGGTGGGCTTGATATAAAATTAAAAGTAGATCTGGATTAAATGCAACTGGATTGTACTTAAAAGTCGAATACGAGTTACCTGTACTTGGAAAGCGATTCTTTCATGTACCAGTTTAGAGAAGCCAGTATTGGAGAAACGCTCTAGTGTATCATATGCAATGACAAAGAGGGAAAGTATTCACAATTTAGTGTCACCCATCTGTTTCGTATATGTATTCCTTTAATATCAATGAGACAGTATCTCTTAGGCAACTCTGTGGGAACCCTGGGAATGACCAAAATGGGCGTTTGAGCTTTCATCATTGAACGTGGGCAAAGCATTGTGTTAATATTTGATGACTTACTCTGAAGTCCTTACTCTGAAGAAAATAATAGATTCTCCCTGGTAAAAGAAATATATAAATGTAAATATCTCTCGTAAAATGGCCGACTTCCTGTGCTTTTACAGTCTTGGCTTGTTGTGAGTCTGGTCATGTCTACATGGCTACCAAACTGGGAAACTGCCTTCAGGGGCTACATTTTGACAAAATTCCTTGAATGGCTTCCCCACCTTGCAATTAAAGAGTGTTTCGCCACTAATTTCAGAGAACTTTCACTGTGTTCTGTCAGCTGTGTTACACGGAATGCTTATTTTTCCGACCCATATCTCTCCCCCCTCTTGAGGCACTCCAGTCTGACGCTTGGGGCTCCAGTGAGACGGAGCTTCCCGCTGCCGAGGAGCTCTCTGGAGGTAAAAGAAATAAACAAACACCAGCACAAGAGACGTCAATCAAAGAGACATGATGTGCCTCATTGGGGATCGATAACATCGATTGAGTGCATGTCTTTGTGGCAGCAGACGTCCAGCAGAAACTGGATGAGACCACGTGGCTTCTGCGGGAGCTGCAGGAGGCGCAGAGGGAGCGTCTGAGCACCAAACAGCCGCCCAATATGATTTGCCTCCTGGCGCCCACCACCAAAGAACTAGAGCTGGGTAAAAAAAATAAAATTAAAAAAGACATTTAAATGCCGTGTTATTAATTATTTTTGTAATATTAAACAAAATTCATAGTCTCTCATTTTTGTGGAAGTTAACATTCCAGATTGATCCATGATGTAATAATCTGCAAAACCTTGTTTTAAAAAAACAAATTCCTTCTTTTTAAAACTATTTTAAGACTCAGAATATCTCATCAGTGTGCAGGGTTCCTACAAAAGTATGGAAGTGTATGAAATTCGATTTCATCAATTTCCAGGTCTGGAAAAGTGGTAAATGGAAACTATTGTATGGAAGAAATATTAATGTTTCTAAAATTTATGTTACTAAAATTCTGTTTTCCTAAAAGAACAATTAATGTCTGAAAAAAATCTAAAACAAATACACAATCATCATAAAAATATCACAATACAAACATTTGTTGAATTGTCTTATTTTTTTACTTACTGTCAACACTTTAAAAGCATTGTAAACATTTACACCCAAAAAAATTCAACAAAAAAGTCTACATAGCAGGTATTACTGTCAATTAATGATGTAAATGTATTTTTATACCAAATTTTTCTGCAGCTGAGAAGGTGACTGGCAACCTGGCCGAGCTCACGGGCCGAGTGGCCCCGCGTGACATCAGCAGCATTTGGGCCATCAGGAAGGCCATGGGCATCACGCTCCCTGTGGAGGCCCTCGTAGACCTCACGACCGGTAAATAGTTGCATCTGATTTCTGACACACACGTACACAGCCAATCAGAGTTCTTCACTATCTCTCATTGATTTAGAAATCACAATAATAACCAATTGTGTGTCTACTTTCAAGACATTTATAGACGACTCAGCACCTGAATCTACTGTTTGTTTTTGTTGTTGTTTTTGGCCTTTTAGAATTAATCACATTGTAGAGTTCTGTCTTATCAGATAAATTTGCTAGCTTTGCAGTACCAAGCCATATTTGTGTCAGTAGACACAGCTTGATTGTACTTTATGCATCGTGCATTTTCTTTCGTTTTTTTTATGTTAAATTTGCAGAACAAAAAACTGAACATCTGAATGCCGGGTACGATATGAGCAACTACAGAAACATTTTCACAAACCAATGCTAATACTAATTTTAAACAGTGACTCTCCAAAAGTTGTGTGTCAGAAGGCTTCAAAGGGAGAGTTGTTGAAGTTATACCAACTTACCCAAATATTGTACTGTTCATGTTTCAGTGCGGGACATGGCGGAACCAATGGACACCGTGCCAAGTTGTCAGGATGCACCTCCCATTGCTGCAGTTTAATAATTTTTTTTTTCTTGTAAAAAAAAAAAAAAAAAAAAGTGATATTTGATTTAAAAAAAATGTACAAACCAAATGCTTTTTGTGAATAATTTATTTAGGATATTTTGTTCACACGCAAGAAAAGTCCAATATACAACAGTGTAATTTAGTCCGAATATCCTCACACGACAAAAAAGATTGTGGTGTTGTTAGACCACGACATGAGTCAGTCCTGCTGGAGAAGCGACATGCCTCATGGGTAAGCAAGTAACAGGCACGTTGAGGACACTGGAAAGAATTACATGCTTGTTAACGAGCTATACAAATTCTCCCACTAAAAATACCACCCCCAACAATCCACAGCACTTGTCTTGCTCATTACACAGTAACAAAGCTGACAAAATGATCCATAGACGGAATCCATCGTTTGTTTGTTTGTTTGTTTTTTAGTCAGACACAACACGGTGTTAGTACAGCACCCCCAGTCAAAGTACAAAAGTGACAGGTGATTTTCCTACCACGTCCTCCAAGTGCCATAATATATTTTAACAAGTACATGCAACCTGGTGGAAATGTGCATTCACAATTCCATAAAACTGATATGACATTTGGGGGGAAATGACTCAAAGACTCATTTCCAGAATATAAAAAGTTACAGTGCTGTACTCTTATGGAATTTACCCAGAATGAGGCCCAATCAGAAGCAGATAAGTCTTGAGACGTGGGCGACCTTAAATGCACCATTTAATATGTGCAGAACTTTGTATAATTTGGGAGTACCAGAATAACAAACTTGCACAAAGGGGTCCCATTATTATGAATCAATTTTCTATAATGCTTATCCTGTTTAGTGTTGCACGAGCTGGATCCTATTCCAGCACATTTTGGCAAAAGGCAGACGAGGGCACATTTAGGACAGATAATCACAAAAACACCTGAACCAACAGTCAGCCAGCCGTACCACTAAATTATTTGTGAGGTCCCCTTCTATCAGTTTTTTAAAATTATTATTATTCGAGAACCTTAATCATGTTCAACAAAATGTGACTAAATTTTGCAAACATGAATGCAGGCAACATATTTTGGGTGTACCAGTGTGGATGTTCATGTCAAGACACCAAAAACAATGAAGAAACTACTGTAAAATGCGCATAGTGGGGCATTTTTGTTTGAAGGTTCAGTTTTTCAGGTATTTTGGCCATTTCCAGTTTCTTTGAATCACAGTCATGATCGCAACCAGCGCGGCAACCCTGTACTGTATTTCCTTTAGTTGCAGCACCTCCCGCAGGGCCAAGTCTGTATTACAGTCACTTGCTGGGTGGTGGGTGTGTAAATACTTGGCCTCGGCGTTCAAGCAAGCGTTGCGTTTTCCAAGGTTGAATCTCCTGACCTCAACTGAGGCCCATGCCTTGCTGCTTGCTTGAGTCCGTGCACACAAAGAAGGTCCTGAGCTCGCCTTTCCCTTTCACGTTGATGAACCCGCGACACTCGCACAAGTAACCCAGCCTGTGCAACACGTCCGACGTCTCCTCCGTCACCTGCCAGTCAAGACACGTCATTAACTCCAAATTTTGCTGAAATGACTGAAAATGTGGCAGTAACAAAAGAGGAGTTGATCTTAGTCATACTTGTATCTTTCCCAGCTGGCCGGTGCTCTCCATCCTGCTGGCCACGTTGACTGTGTTGCCCCAGATGTCATACTGAGGCTTCCTGGCGCCGATTACGCCGGCGATTACGGGACCGTGGTTAATACCTGCGGGTACACGAACCAAGAAAACATTTGCTTTCACCACGATGCAAAAACTGCCGCCGTGCTCCGGTCACAAGCAACGACCGAAACTTAAAGGTCAAGTATCATCCCTAAAAACATTCTAAAATAGATATTGAAATGAAAAATACATATTACATTATTCACTTCAATCTCCATACAAAAAATAAATATGAGCGGAGAGCGCATCATCCATGCGCAAAGCTGCGGAAGTGTCATTTGACATCAGTCGCCATATTGGATGTACCAACTATCCGTGATGTCACACCGGATATTTGCCATTGAAAACACGCTGTGGCCCCGACGATGGGACATGCCCCTTGCATGCGTACCCCCCCCCCACCCCCACTCAAGGTTTGAGTGTTTAGATACGCACACACTCACCCACGCGCAACCTGAAGCTGTTGAAGGAGTGCCGGTTGATGCCGTCCAACTTGCCGACAAGCGCGACCGCAAACTCCACCATGATGCCAATCTGCGCCTGCTGACGCTCTCGATCCTGAAACACGGGTGCCACGCATTTTGTCACTAAATGACTTGTTCATTTACTGTACTGTATATACATGTGTACTGTACAGTGAGTCTTGAAAAAAATATTCTCTTGTCAGGTCATGTATTGTAATAGGTCGGGCCAACATTACAACCCGACAGAAACAATGGATCCTGACTTATTGTAATCAAATTAGTGTAATGAAATTATTTCACACACACACACACACAGAAACTTGAGAGCTAGATTCAACAGAATGCCGGCATGTCGTTAGTGCTAACAGTAGCTTCCTTGGTTAAAGTGAAGAAAATAAGTATTTGAACACCCTGCTGTATTGCAAGTTCTCCCACTTAGAAATCATGGAGGGGTCTGAAATTTTCATGGTAGGTGCATGTCCACTGTGCGAGAGAATCTATAGAGAAAAATCAAGAAATCACAATGTATGATTTTTTCAACGATTTGTGTGATACAGCTGCAAATAGGTATTTGATTACCTGTCTATCAGCTAGAATTCTGACCCCTCAAAGATCTGTTAGCCTTTAAAAGTCCACCTCCACTCCATGTATTATCCTGAATCAGATGCACCTGTGTGAGGTCGTTAGCTGCATAAAGACACCTGTCCACCCCATACAATCAGTAAGACTCGAACTTGTAACATGGCCAAGATCAAAGAGCTGTCCAAAGACACCAAGGACACAATTGTACAACTCCTCACAGCTGGAAAGTGCTACGGAGAAATTGCCAAGCAGCTTGGTGAAAAAGGTCCACTATTGGAGCAATCATGAGAAAATGGAAGAAGCTAAACATGACGGTCAATCTCAATGGGAGTGGAGCCCCATGCAAGATAACACTTTATGGGGTCTCACTGATCCTTAGAAAGGTGAGGAATCAGCACAGAACTACACGACAGGACTTGGTCAATGACCTGAAAAGAGCTGGGACCACCGTTTCCAACGTGACTGTTGTTAATACACTAAGACGTTATGGTTTGAAGTCATGCATGGCACGGAAGGTTCCCTTGCTTAAACCAGCACATGTCAAGGCCTGTCTTAAGTTAGCCAATGACCATTTGGATGATACAGACGAGTCATGGGAGAAGGTTTTGTGGTCAGATGAGACCAAAGTGGAACTTTTTGGTCATAATTCCACTAACCATGTTTGGAGGAAGATGAATGATGAGTTCCATCCCAAGAACACCATCCCTATTGTGAAGCATGGGGGTGTTTTTGTGCACATGGGACAGGACGACTGCTATGTGTCAAGGAGAGGATGACCGTGCCCATGTATTGTGAGATTTTGGGGAACAACCTCTTTCCCTCAGAAGAAGCATTAAATATGGGTCGTGGCTGGGTCTTTCAACATGACAATGACCCGAAGCACACAGCCAGGAAAACCAAGGAGTGGCTCCGTAAGAAGCATATCAAGGTTCTGGCGTGGCCTAGCCAGTCTCCAGACCTAAACCCAATAGAAAATCTTTTGAGTGAGCTGAAACTCCGTGTTTCTCAGCAAGAGCCCAGAAACCAGTCTGATCTAGAGAAGATATGTGTGGAGGAGTGGGCCAAAATCCATCCTGCAGTGTGTGCAAACCTGGTGAACAACAACAGGAAACGTTTGTAATTGCAAACAAAGGCTACTGTACCAAATATTAACATTGATATTCTCAGGTGTTCAAATACTTATTTGCTGCTATCACACAAATAAATCATTAAGGAAAAAAAAAAAAAAAAAAAATCATACATTGTGGTTTCTGGATTCTTCTTTTTAGATTCTCTCTCTCACAGTAGACATGCACCTATGATGAAAATTTCAGACCCCTCCATGATTTTTTAAGTGGGAGAAGTGGCAGTATAACAGGGTGTTCAAATGCTTATTTTCTTCACTGTACATCACGTTTTGTTGCCTGCTTGTGGCCCGTATTGTATTAAAAATAAGTGAACATAGCATAATCAGTCCTTGAATGAACTTTTCTCCTGAGCACCAGTGACCACCACCACCACCGGATGTTTTTCCCCATTTCGTTCTTATTTTATACACGTCCGATCCATGGTTGTCGTGGCCTTGGCAATGAGTGCATTTGGTCACATTTTGATTTTACAAAGCCCAGGGATTGTAAATGAGGTCAAAAGACACACGACAAGGCTAATAACAAAATAGCTTTTGGATTCAAATGTACCGCATATGATGGGGAAGCGGATTATATGTCTTTTTGGGAGCCGATCAATGACTTTCTTGATCCGATTGAATTATGACATTAAAGCCCATCAGCCGATTAGCCTAAAACACTGACAGATAAAATCGGGATAAAGTCTACTTTACTTTTTTTTTCCTCCCACATTTATTGTATTACTTATTCTTGTCATATTTTCAATTAATATTCTAAATGCCTTTGTTTTTTAAATTTTAGTTTGAAAGTATTTTTTTTGTTAGAAATTTTATTTCGTTGATTAATTTCTTTTAAGTCATATTTGTTCCCTTTTCCTTATTTTACTCTTTACTTTTCCCAAGTTGTTCTTCATGATCATTTTTTTCCCAGATTTTACTTTTGAAATCGTATTTTTTTAATTTTCTTAAATTTTCTTCCCTTGTATGTCATTTTTAATGTTTGAATTTGTAAAAAAAAAAAAAAAAAAGTTCCCACGAATTCATATAACGCTATATTGTTTGTATTTTATGTACAATGGGAAGACCACGTGTAGCATTTCCTCCAGTGTGTATGAAACCCCCCCACTCCTTTCAGCCACTCCACCTGATTGTTCTCCTGGCCAGGCGTCCCGCTGAGGCCCGCCGCCGCCATGTACGTGCTGCCGATGGTCTTGATCTTCTCCACGCCGCTGAACTTGGGCTTTGACAGCAGCTGTGAGGCGAACAACGGGACAATCCAGTCAAGCGATGATTCGTTCAATTGGCGTTTTTTTTGTTTTTCTTTAACCGCACGGACGGTTCGATGAACGAACCTCGTCGAAGTCGGCAATGATCTCGTTGAGGAGCCTCAGGCACTCCAGCCCCTCCTTGTTGATGTCGCACTCGGTGTAAAACTCCTTGAAGTCGGGCACCGAGGCAAACATCACACACACGCAGTCGTACGACTTGTAGTAGAGGTCCTGTTGAGAGATTTCAATTCACTTTTAACCATTTCTGGCAATCTAGTGCATTTTTGTACTTTTTTTTTTATTACTTTGAATTACAAAGTTTTATATTTTCCTCCATGTTTGCTTTTTCTTATTTCAAAAGGAGACTTTTTTCTTCAAAATTATGAACATTTCCTAGGTGTCTGAACATGTCTGACATGCATATATCAAAATACAATACAGTCGACCCCTTCCATGTAACCTTTCTAGTAATTTGGAACAATGTTCCTTTTTTAACTTCATTTCTTATTTTTAGTTATTTTTGGCATTCCTCCTGGCAGATCCTCTCCACTTCTGACAGGTTCGATGGTGAGCATTGGTGGACAGACATTTTCAGGCCTCATTTGGGTTGAAGTCAGGGCTACCGGTGGCCCATTCAAGAGCAGTTGTTCTGAACCCAGATCTTTCTTTAGGGCCATTGTCTTGTTGAAAGGTGAACCTTTGGGCCAGTCTGCGGTCTGGAGCACTCAAGAGAAGGTTTTTGTTCAGGATATCCTTGTACATGACCTCCTCCATCTTTCCTTGGAGTGAAACCAGTGGTCCAGTCCCTGGAGCTGAAAAACAGCCCCACAGCATGATGCTGCCACCGCCTTGCTTCACTATTGGACAAGTAATGCTCAGTGCCTGGTTTTCTCGACACATACCACTTAGAAATAAAGCCAAAAAGTTTTATTTTTGTCTCTCCAGACCAGAGAATCTTATTTCTCATCATCTTTCATGTGTCACTGAGGAAAGACTTCCGTCAGACCACTCTGCCATAAAGCCTAGACTGGTGGACAGCTGTGGTGATGGGTGACTTTCTAGAACTTTCTTCCATCTCTGGACCTCAGCCACATTGTTCTTTGGGTTTTTTTCTTTACTTCTCTCACAAAGGCTCTTCTTCCCCGCTTCCTCAGTTTAGCCGAACAGAAAGCTCTAGGAAGAGTTCTGGTCATCCCGAACGTCTTCCAATTAAAGATTATGGCCATTGTGTTCTTAGGAACGTTAACTTCAGCAGAAATGTTTTTGTAACCATGGCCAGATCTGTGCCTTGCCACAGTTCTGTCTGAGCTCTTCAGGCAGTTCATTTGACCTTGACATGCACTGTGAGCTGTAAGGTTTTACTGTATATTGACAGGTGTGTGGCTTTCCTAATCAAGTTCAATCAGTACAAACAAACACAGCTGGACTCTGATGAAGGTATAGAACCATCGTGTGAGTGACCAGAAAAAAAATGGACACCACCCGAGTTAAATAAGTGGCACAGCAAAGGGTCTGAATACTTGGGGCTGGGTAATAATTTCAGGTTTTCTTTTTTTAAAAATCTGAAAAGATTTCTTATTGGGTGCTGTGTGTTCTTTAATCGTAAAAAAACCCAAACATTTTAGCTAATGGCTACAATATAACAGTGAAGAATTTAACGGGGTGTGAATACTCTCTGTACCTACTGTACCCGTCTACCTTTCAATCAGAAAAGTCACAGAAGCATTGTTGGTTCCATAGTAAGACTCCACACAGCCATTGCAGCATTGTGCATCGTCATAATTAGAGTGACAATTGCTCGAAATATGTACGCGGGCTTAGTGGAAAAGTTGCTGCCGGTGCGGAATCGACCTCGTTTTTCTTGTTCTCGCCGACAAAGAGCGAGGCCACATGAGCGGGCAGCACGTTCTCCAGCAGCAGGCGGTTTAGGTTCTCCCGGGTCTCGATCTCATCCTGTTCCGTGTGGTTCTTGTACTTGAGCAGGAAGTCCTGGCGGAAGCATGACTCGTTCTGGAACAGCCAGACAGACACACCAAGATCAGTTTAATAGCTTTGATGACGCCGAGTGAGACTTGAGGAGCAGAGTCGGCAAGCACCTGCTGCGAGATGATGAGCATGGTCACCAGGAACAACGTGATATAGATGCAGCTCATCACCTGGGGATGCTTCACCAGGCCCACCAGCCTCACGACGGACTCGTCCACCAGGCTGCATGAAACAAACTGGGTCACTTGGACACTGTTTACCGTTACCTCCTATGGGTGTCAATATTCGCATTCATCCAGATCGATTCAATTCCGAGGGTATTCAATCAATCGCATCTGCAGTGTTCTGTCTCAGAAGATATTTCCCCTCTCATCCGAGCAGGCTTCACTTGTTCCTGCAACAAAACTTAGTTAAGATGCACTATCCCAAATTTTTTTATTATTATTTTTTTTTTTTTTCCAACTACAAGAAACGTGCTGTGAAATGTCAATTCACCTGAGAGACCTTGACGTGCTTTGGCAGGTGCTACTAAATTGGTTAGCAATGTAGTTAGTGTCCATGAATTGAGACAGTTACACTTAATACCAGACGTATTTCCAAGAGATGTATCTTCGTCAGTCAGTGTATTTGGTTGTTTTCACTGGATTTGTTCTTAATTTTTATGCACGTTTTGAAAGTGTCTTCAACATGTCTAACATAAGGTTTTTTAAAGCTTGTCAGTCCGTCAAAGGAAAGCTTGAGTAACTCTATTCCTACGCAAACAAATGGGTCTAAATCCCCTCCTATGCGACCCGAGACCGTCGGCTTTTTTACGACCTTATCGTCGAGTCCCACCTGCTGCAGTTGCCCTCGCCAGTAATCTGAGCGCCGAGGACGTCGGCGTAGGCCACAAAGAGCTGGCTGTTGGTGCTGAGGATGATGATGTAGTACGCGCTGGATGCCAGGATGAGGAAGAGCACTTTGAGCTCCAGGCTGACCCGCAGGAACACGCCGCAAGCGATCAGGGACAGGATACAGCAGTACACAGAGTACTGCAAGGGGGAACCGTAATAGTGATCATTTGAAGTCATTCCGACTGCATCTCTAGAATAACAAGGCCATGTTTAAATCCTGCAGAGGTGTTACTGGTGACTGAATCAGTTTATGAAAATGGCAGAAAAATCAATTTATTGCCTTTTGAATACGACCTTGATCATATTGCTTTGCTTTAATTGGGCTAGGTTTCAGCGTCTCTTGGTTTATGCATAATTCTGTTCATTGAGCACAATTGGCATATACAGTAAGCAGTGCTAAAACATCAACATCCCCATAAATCCAAATATAAGGGAAAATAACATGAAAAAAAATCTCTTACTTCTTCCTACTCCTTTTTGAATATGTATAATCAAACCTTGTTTCCATTTTGTGTTCAAATTTTGTCAATTTGCCTTTTCTAATCTCCAAGACAAAGAATTGAATTAAAATATACCTGAACAATTAGATCTAAAATACATTGAAATACATTGTTTCAAAAAGGTACAAATGTACAAACGTCAAAAAAAAATTTAAATCATTACCTTGAAAAAAAATTTGGTAAAGAAAAAAAAAAAATCCTGCACAATTCTGTTAAAAAGCCAATTTGAATTTCCAAATAAAATTATTTGAATCTTGGATTTTAAAAAACTGAATTCTGTTGCTAGTTGCATAAATAAGAGTCACAATCAATACCAAATCTGTTGAAAATATAAAGATTTAAAATGAGCTAAATAAACAAAATACATTTATAGTGGCAGAAAATACCTTCAGAATTATATTGAAAAACTAATTTCAGTTGAAAAAAAAATGGTTTGAAGAATAAAAATGATTACTAATAAAATAATCTTGTACGTTTACTCGATTTAGTATACTTTAGTACAATTGTGTTGAAAATAATTAAAATCCTTTAAATTCAGATTTAATTGGAAAAAATACAAAAATAATGTGTAATTGTGGTCACTAATAAAGTGTACTTTAAAAAGAAAAAAACTTGGATGACAGAGGAAAAACTAATTTTCCTTAGAAAACGAGGAGGTGGCGTTTGATAGGGAGCGCCTGGCAGCCCCTCAAGAGACTGTCTCTCTTGGTCGGCCTGGCAATGCCTCGGGATCCCCCTGAAAGTGTTGGGCAAAGTGGGTGGGAAGTCTGGGCTTTCTTGTTTAAACAATAACATCCATCCATCCATCAATCTTCTTTGCCACTTATCCTCACAAAGGCTGCGGGGAGTGTTGGAGCCTATCCCAGTTGTCAATGGGCAGGAGGTGGGTACACCATGAAATGGTTGCCAGCCAATCGTAGGGCACATGGAGACAGACAACAGCCACAACTCACAATCACACCTCGGGGCAATTTAGGGTGTTCAATTAATGTTGCGTGTTTTTGGGATGTGGGAGGAAACCGGAGTGCCCGGAGAAAACCCACACAGGTACGGGAAGAGCATACAAACTCCACACAGGCAGGGCCGGGATCAAACCCTGGTCCTCAGAACTGTGAGGCCAATCCTTCTACCAGTTGAACCACCGTGCTGCCCTAAACAATAACAGTGACTCAACAAAAACTGTTAAAACCAAATAGTAAATCCAAAACAATTTAAGAACACGTTTTATATCCAGTGCAGAACATTTAATTTTTTTTTCTTTTTTACTCATTATGCTTTTTTTCCCCCAATTAAATTTTTTTTTTTTTTTTTAAACAAATAGCATGTCAAACTTTTCTTTCCATTACAGCCATAAAGAACTCATCCCCTCACAGGCAAACAGAAGAGTCCTCCCTGCGATCCCAGCCGCCGGGAATCATTTGCATGACCCTGAACGTGAACGGCACCACTGGAACATGGTCGATAATGTGGCCGGACGAAGCACTGGGTAATAGAAAAAATGGAAGATGGAAAACTGAAATAAGCCAAAGAGCAAGATGTCTTTTTTAAGAATGATAAAGAGAAACTTCTTGTTCACCAGGTTGAAGACTGCCAAGAGAACTATGACGGCGGTGGTGATGGCAGCCAGGGGGAGGCGCACACAGGGCTTCTTCACCACTGCCTCAGAGACAGACGGCAGCCACTGGCACCCGGACAGTTTCTCTGGAAACATCCGCTACATTTACACAAACGCGCACACACAGGCAGAGAAGTGATGGTTGAGAAGATGACATCTGACATTCATTGTTATACATAATTTGTGAGGGTTGATTATTCCGGTTAATGACACAAGCCACTAGGTTATCTATAGAAAGCCCGGGAACATTTTGTCATTTGGGTGTCCAAAGCAAAACACGGTCACGGGGCCTTCCATACCTGTGTACTGCAAAAATATGGAATATTTATGATCAAATAATAAGTGCGAATTTAAGCAATTCAAATTCGTCAACGGAGGACACTAACGCACGCCCCACAACTGATGCTGGTTCACAGCCACGACCAAGACATGAGAAATAAATGGCCTCATTTGTACAGCGCTTTTCTGAATAAACAATTTTTAAACTAAATTATGCATCCCCATTTTAAATATTTCCAATTATTTTTGTTTTAAAATGTATTTCTATAAATATTTTAGCAATGTTAATGCGATACTTTAATTATTCTAAATAATGCAAAGGAATGTCAAAACACTGACCTGTATGTGAGCTGCAAAACAGATGGCCAGCGTCAGCAGCAGGACACACGCCAACGCCGCGAACGTCACTCCGAGCATCTGCCGACTGACAGTGATCAAAGCGACCGCTCGTCAGTCAACGGCCATTTTGGGCACTTTTGTCATTGCCGCTCGCGGTGTTCATACTCACTCCCTGGTGACTAACATCTGGATGGAAAAGATGCAGAGGAAGATGACGGCGGCGCAGCCCACGTAGTGCTTGAACATGGGCAAGTCCAAGGCTCGGTACTTTCAACAAGGAGACAATGACAGCGCATTTGAACGGGAACCAAAATGAGGACAATGGACCATTCCCCCTCAACTTACCTGTTTTTCTAAGTCTTTCTTTGGAAACCATATGGCTAAACTACCGCTCTCCTCAGACTTGTACCATTGTCTTGGAAGGAAGGAGAGAGAGAGAGAGAAAGAGAAAAACAGATTTTCGCATTAACTGCTATCTATAAGCAGCATGATCTTATGCGGAAAATAATACAGTAGAGTGTCCAGCGATAATCAGGCCTACTGAGCCTTTACTTTTTCCATTTTTATTATTGCATGGGTTAATTAAAATTCCATATTTTCACAATTATTTCACACATTTAAGAATTGGTTGATGGATTTTTATGTTTGGGGGGAAAAAAATAAAAAAATTAAAAAAATAAAAAATTCACAAAAATTAGCTGACTTGGTGTCTTTTTGGTGATACACAATGAGTCAAAATTAAATTTACATATGCATTTATCAATGTTTTGTTTTGGAAGAAATTGGGTAATTTGGGAAATTAACTTCATTGTTCATTTTACAATTATAAAATGTTTATTTGTTATTACGGTGCACAGTGGATCAGCTGGTAAAGCGTTGGCCTCACAGATCTGAGGTCCCGGATTTAATCCCGGACCTGCCTGTGTCGAGTTTGCATGTTCTCCCCATGCCTGCATGTGTTTTCTCCGGGCACTCCGGTTTCCTCCCACATCCCCAAAAACATGCAACATTAATTGGGGACACTAAATTGCCCCAAGGTGTGATTGTGAATGCGAATGGTTGCTTGTCTCGATGTGCCCTGCAATTGGCTGCCGACCAGTTCAGGGTGTTCCCTGCCTCCTGCCCACTGATAGCTGGGATAGGCTTTAGCACAACCCGCAACACTCGTGAGGATATGTGTCGAGAAAATGGATGGATGGATGGGATTACTTTTTAAAAAAATCTATGTAGAATGATTGGTTAATTGCCCATCCATGCATCCATCTTCTTAGCTGCTTATCCTCACGAGGGTCGCAGGGAGTGCTGGAGCCTATCCCAGCTGTCAACAGGCAGGAGGTGTGGTACACTCTGAACTGGTTGCCCACCAATCGCAGGGCACATGGAGACAAACAGCCACACACAATTTAGAGTCTCCAATGAACGTGTGTTTTGGGGATGTGGGAGAAAACCTACGCAGTCACGTGAAGAACATGCAAACTCCACACAGGCGGATTTGAACCCCGGTCCTCAGAACTGTGAGGGCAATGCTCCAACCAGTCACTCCACCATGCCGTGTTAGTTAATTAAAAAAAAAAAAAAAAAAAAAAAAAAAAAAAAAGAAAAAACGAGGAACTTATTTCTTTAGCAAAATACTCAAAATCCAAAATGTACATTAATTTATTTTAAAAATAAATGCTAAATTTGTTTTACACAAAAAATATTCATATGCATGAACTGAGCACATGTATTAAAATAAAAAAAAAACTACATACATTTAAAAGGATTCATTAAAATGAATAGTTCCAACTATTTCAAAATATTTGCCTCACAGTTGTCAATTTCTAGTTTGGAAAGCCGGCTCAAGGCATCCTGGTACAATGTGGACGATTATGTACAGTGACAACGTGCCTCAGTAGTATCACATCGGGGCATTTGCTTAGGAGTCGAGAGGTTCCGGGTTAGAAACCCACACAGACCATCTGACCCATTGTGAGGAACTGCTGACGGTTGATACTTCGGAAAGGCTTAATGATGGTGTCTGTTTGAACATGGAATGGTTTAATTCAGTTTCCCTTATTTGCTATGAGGCCCGTGCTTTTTTTTGAAGGGGGGGAAATTTTAAGGATATTGACCTATGGAATGGACTTACTTGCTGCCCAGTTCATCTATGGTGGTGGTCATCTCATTGTGCAGCTCCTCATCAAAGCGACTTTTCTGAGACTTATTCCTGCGCCGGAGAAGCAGGCGCCAGTAAGGGGGAAAAAAAAAAAAAAAGACATAAGGCCAGAGATGGGGGTTAATGGCCGCCGTGTGCACATTAGTCAGCGAAAAAAAGGAGATTGTGCCCGTACAGCTCATGCCCGTGGTGCACAGTGAGGGGGAGGGAGTTAACCGGATGCTGTGAGTTAGATGAGATTTTCAGGGGGCTCTGGAAAGCCCCCTAAAGCTATGTGGCAGGAAGGAAGCCGCCGCACATATGTACACATCAGACACAAACGTGCCCCGCCCCAGTTAGAGCTCACGAGAACGTTTCGGCAGGATCCCGAAAGGAGGTAAGCGTGGTGAGGGAGCAAAACCAGTTCCGTTGAGGTTAGTCTTGGTACGTTAGGACTCGCCGCTCAGCTAGAAGTTCTCACCCAACATCAAGTCAAAGACATTTTTTTTTACTTTAAGAAAATGATTGTATTTCTTTTAACGTATCTCCTCAAATAGTGGCTGTACATCTAATACAGTTTTTTCTAACGTTGGTTTCGTAAAAAGTTGTTATATGCAGGTCAGGTCAGTATGGCAAATGAGAAGCTGATCTCAAATAGCTTACCTGGATAAGTAAAAATTAAATAAAAATAAAGTTCAAGATACGTGACTTTCAGGAGGTGCCTAGAACACTGAATATTGCATTATTGCATATTCACAGTTTGGTATTTGCAACCAGAAAAACGATTTATTTGTGTGATACAGCTGCAAATAAGTATTTGAACACCTGAGAAAACCAATGTTAATATTTGGCACAGGAGCCTTTGTTTGCAATTACTGAGGACAAATGTTTCCTGTAGTTGTTCACCAGGTTTGGACACACTGCAGGAGGGATTTTGGCCCACTCCTCCACAGAGATTTTCTCTAGATCAGACAGGTTTCTGGGCTGTCGCTGAGAAACACAGAGTTTCAAATCCCTCCAAAGATTTTCTATGGGGTTTAGGTCTGGAGACTGGCTAGGCCACGCCAGAACCTTGATATGCTTCCTATGGAGTCACTCCTTGGTTTTCCTGGCTGTGTGCTTCAGGTCATTGTCATGTTGAAAGACCCAGCCACGACCCATCTTCAATGCTTTTACTGAGGGAAAGAAGTTGTTCCCCAAAACCTCACAATACATGGCCGCGGTCATCCTCTCCTTAATACAGTCCAGTTGTCCTGGCCCATGTGCAGAAAAACACCCCCATGCTTCACAGTAAGGATGATGTTCTTGGGGTAGAACGCATTATTTGTCTTCCGCCAAACACGGTTAGTGGAATTATGACCAAAAAGTTCCATTTTGGTCTCACCACAAAACTTTCTCCCATGACTTCTCTGTATCATCCAAATGGTCATTGGCAAACTTACGACGGGCCTTGACATGTGCTGGTTTAAGCAGGGGAACCTTCCATGCCATGCATGATTTCAAACCATGACATTTTGTGTACTACCAACAGTCACCTTGGAAACGGTGGTCCCAGCTCTTTTCAGGTCATTGACCAAGTCCTGTCATGTAGTCCTGGGCTGATTCTTCACCTTTCTAAGGATCATTGAGACCCCACAAGGTGATATCTTGCATGGGGCTCCACTTCGATTGAAATTGACAGTCATGTTTAGCTTCTTCCATTTTCTCATGATTGCTCCAACAGTGGCCCTTTTTTCACCAAGCTGCTTGGCAATTTCTCCGTAGCCCTTTTCAGCTGTGTGTAGTTGTAAAATTTTGTCTCTGGTGTCTTTGGACAGCTCTTTGGCCTTGGCCATGTTACAAATTTGTGTCTTACTCATTGTATGTGGTGGACAGGTGTCTTTATGCAGCTAACGACCTCACACAGGTGCATCTGATTCAGGATAATACATGGAGTGGAAGTGGACTTTCAACGGCGGACTAACTGTTCTTTGAAGGTAAGAATTCTAGCTGATAGACAGGTGTTCAAATACCTATTTGCAGCCGCATCAAACAAATCTTTAAAAAAAAAAAAATCATACATTGTGATTTCTGGATTTTTGCTTTTTAGCTTATCTCTCTCACAGTGCACATGCACCTACAATGAAAATTTCAGACCCCTCCATGATTTCTAAGTTGGAGGACATGCAATATAGCAGGGTGTTCAAATACTTAATTTCTTCACTGTATAATCGCATCAGCGCCCGTGCTTCTCCTTTACTACACATGCAAAGGCATTACTGTAACTAAGTAAATACTATAAAATCCAACAACGAGAATTCTGTGGGGAACACTATTCCATAAATGTACAAATGAAAGCCACCATTTGTGAAAATACCAGAAACGATTCATCCGTTCATTCTTAAAAGACTCAGTAGAGGTTTTCTTAATTGAAGGTTGAGAACTCCTGCAGTACCCAAACTCACTTAACGTTGCTGAACGAGGGCGTGGACAAGGCGAGCCGCTCTTCAAGTGACTCATCAAAGCTGTCGTAGGAAAAGTGCGACAAATAATAACACAAAACATCACAAACAGCAGCTAGTCACTTTTTAGGTCAATGTACGGAAAAATCGTAATGACAAGACAAATAAGAGGTTGTTGACTGGCTTCGGAGTGCACCTGATTTCATTTACAGCATAGATTACATCAACTGTGGTGCAGTACAGCCTTAAAATAGATACATGGATTTTTTTTTATTTTTTTTTACCTTTCAGTAAGCTTTGAGCTTGGTGCTGTTCGCAGTGGGATGTCCTGAAAATAAAAAAAACATTTTTAAAAACTAGGAATTTGTCAGAGTTTTGTTTTTCATTTTGCTAATAGTGCTTATTGTGAAATAATCATGACTGAATGTGGATTTATCCTTTTTTGTTTAACATTATGGAATGTTTACAGGCATTCTATTTATTTCAGTTCAATGTAACAATGATCACAAATAATTCATCATGAGTAGCTTTTTCTGCAGTCCCGCTTACCTTGCCGAGCGACTTGCCGTTGCTGAGGGCGTCCGGCGCGAAGCCCTCTCTGCACTGCAGGTGGGCAAAGGGCCTGACGGCCCCCCAGGACTCCAGGTAGCGTGTCATGCGCACCGACGCCCGCATCTTCAGACCATCGTTGACGCGAGGCTTGGGGACGCTGCGGCCGATCTGCATCGGATCTTTGGACTCATTAAACGTAAACGGCAAGTTTGAAAATGTTTACCAGTGATAACTCGAGTTACAAGTTTTTTTTTTTTTTTTTAATATATATATATTCCGCATCTGACTCGTACCTTAAATTTATCTTCCCTACTGTTATGAACAGAACACTCGTGACACTAGTGAGGATAAGCTGTACAGAAAATTCCCGAAGGGATGAAATGCCTGAAATCTGTTCCAACCCCGGCCAACAACAAAAAAACCCAACACATTTGTTAATTAAAAAAAAATGAAAAAAAATATACAGTAATGTCGTACAACTTAAGAGAACAAAGAAATACTGTTTTTACAGGAATTCTACCAATTTATTTCCACTTCCCTTTTTGCTGAACTTCATCTTTCATTTCTTGCCTTTTTTGCCATACTTTCCTTGCTTCAATTCTTATGCTATTACTTGTAAGTTCAGTTTCTATTTTTCATTTTATGTCCATTGAATTTCTATGAGAAAAGCACTATTTAAAAATACAGTGGGTATGAAAAGTATTCAGACCCCCCTTCGGTTTTTCATTGTTATATTGCAGCCAGTTGCTTAAATTGTTGAGGTTTTTCCCCCAACCCCCACCCCATATTGACAGAAAAATCTGGATTGTTGAATCTTTTTGCTGATTTATTAAAAAAGAAACTAATAGAAACTGAAATGTGCTCAATATGTAGTAGAAGCACCTTTTTGAGCTTTTTCGGCCGTGAGTCTTTCTGGGAATGATGCAACAAGTTTTTCCACACTTGCGTTTAAGGATCTAAAGGGTCCTACTTATGCCCGTGTGAAATTGCAGTTTTTCTTTTTAGAATAAATGTGCAAATATTAGAACAATTAATTTTTTCCCCATCAATATGGGGTGCTGTATGTAGGAAAAATGAACTTAGTATTTTAGAAAATGGCTGCAATATAACTGAAAATTTAAAGGGGGTCTGAAAACTTCCCATACCCACACCATATAGTAACAATATTTTTTAAAAATAGGATGTATAGAAAAAAAATAGTTTCTTAATTGCTCCCATTTTCTTTTCCACTTCACCTGGGGCACTCGGAAGTCCAAGGACCACAGTATTTGTGGAATTTAACATGACAAGTACTGTAGATCCAGATCATCCTCCACACACCCACACGTCACGGATATATTTACAATAATATTCATTTTAAAAGTTATGTTTTCAAGCCGTTGCCTAACAAATATTTACGTGGCTTTTTAGGCACGGCAGGAGGTCACAAACTCACCCGAGGGTCAATAACGAGGTAGGTTCTGACGTTGAGCTCCTTGAGGTATTGATCCCGGAGCTGCCCGTCGCCGTCCTCCACCTCGTACGCCTTGTTCAAGTGCTTCAGCGTGGCCTCGGTGATGTGCACACGTCTAAAAGGGTCACAACTTTTTATTTGGGGGGGGGGTTCACTGTTTTTGGCTAAGGTTGAATATTTTGTGAAAAAGACTCCAAGAAAAGAAAAGCTTATTGTAGCTGTCGAGTGAAAACATTTACACTCATATTTAGGAACAAACAAAAAAAAAATTGTTTTCATTAAATATTGAAAATCAAATACTTCAATATAACATAGCATCTCTCTATTTTGGGGCACAAAAGAATATTAATACATAATTTTAACTAATTATTGGGTTTAATAAATTTTTTGTAAACAAAAATTTACAAAAACGTGTACCAACAAAGACAAAATTCTGTCTTTTGATTCAAAAAATATACAATTTAAAAAATCTGAAAATATTCCTCTTGTATAAAGAACTTTTTTTCATATTGTAGGAATGAAAGAAAATTACATATTTGGCGAGGAATTTTATTGTAAGAATTGTAAGAATTCTAAATTTTAAATTTTTTCCAATGTGTTTTTTTTTGGGCGTACTGTGTGTATGAGACTAAAAAGTTATTTAATTTTTGGGAGGTAAAGCAAAACGATTCACAGAAAAAAAAATTACAGCAATGTAATGTATATCTAGTCGGTATGGATCCTAATGTACCCTATATATCTTTTTTGACTATGGAAAAATGTTACGGTCAATCACAGTAACATACATTTTCTTTAATTACATTTTAGATTTTTTTTTTTTTTTTAATGATTGCAGCCAAGTAGTGCACTCATAAATTCCACATACACCAATGAATTATTTTGCCCTTTCACAAGTGTCAGAGGAGATTTCCCTAATACATACTTGTACATTTAGTCAATGACCGGGTTGCCTCGTACTGGTCGCACTCACCCTGGAAGGCCTCCCGACTCCATGTGATTGGCCAGCGTCACGTCGTGTGACCACACGTCAAACTGCCACTTACGAAGGCCAATCACGCCGCAGAGCACGTTGCCCGAGTGCACGCCCACTCGCATGTTGATGTCCACGCCGGTGGCTTCTCGGACCTGCCTGCCGCACATTCAAATGCGTCAACAAAGGCTGTTGTTGCTCCCAATGTCAAAAGTATTCAGCGTATTTTTGCCACAACTCGCTGCTCCCTGGCACGGATCTGAACGTCACATCAGGTGTTTGATCCATAAAAATTTCCACAGACTTGCGTACCTTTCTGTGACCCTACCACTCTCGCTGTATCTTTATTACAAACTGCTAAGGACACACTTCATCTCAGTGGCGTCTTCCCTCTGAGAACATCCTGTGTTATTTCAAAATGTGACTAAAGAGGACGCCACATATTTATGCACCTTTTGGTCATGAATACATTATTTACACACCTTACGCACTGTCTGCATTGGGCTGTGCACACACCTTACATACGTACAGTATGTGACAAAATTAAGTTTACCTGTAAAGTAATAGTGTATTTTAGGTCCATCTGGAAATTTCTCTTGAAAATCAAATACAATCAACAACTGTTCACCACAGCCGTGTGTGCACCTTGTGGGTAAAGTCAGAAACATTATCAATTAACTTCTGACTGAAGGAACCCAAATTCTGCTCTCCCAAAGCTGCTTGCATGTGTTTCCATTTTGTATTTGCGCGTTTTGATTGTCCCGTTCAATAAGCGCGCAAAAGTGCATCAGCGACTGTGAGTCTCCCCCCTGTACCCCTCGCCCCTTGGTCGAGCAGCAATGTAGTTGAACGTCCTTCGCAACTCACATTTTGGCATAAAACTCAAGGGAAAGAAACAACCAAGCAACAGCTCGTCACTTGAAAACTCACAAGTCAAGGTACCACTGCATAATCTTGTTATTAATGGAGTCCCTTCAGTATTTTAAGAACTCACTTGATGGCTTCACACATGTCCAGGCCCATTTTCACACAGTTCTTGGCATGTTTGGGCAAAGACACCGGCAGGCCCGATACACAGTAATAGCAGTCACCCAGGATCTTGATCCTCATGCACTCATTTTCCTGGAAAGACGTGAAATATATAGTGAATCCTCATTTGTTTTAGGATTTCCAGGCCTGACCAGCCCGACTGCCACTCATATTAGGTGGAAAAAAATGCAATATACAAAGATCTTATAATAATGGACCTTTCCGAACTGTCACTCACTCGTGCAATAACAGCCAATCAGATAGCCGCATTGTCTTAACCCCTGGTTTGACCCGGCCCTCTTGTCGTCATGTCCCACAAGCAATGCTGGTTGTCAGTAGCGTGCACTTGGAAAAGTTAATGTTACGAAGAAAATGGTCCTCAGATGCGCTTGGGGAACGTGCAATTGTGATGAAAGAGATCCTGCTTGGTTACAAGAGGGACCCGGTTGATTCATTTTCCAAAGCCTAAAACATAGTTGAGGAAGTGTCTACGATGGATTAAGGCTCGCAGAAGAGCGTCTGTACAACTTGTGTCTGGACAACAACAAACACAAGGCTGTACGTTCAAAAGTAAGTGAGGGAGAAGTAACTTCTCTGAGGTTGGTTGAATTATCATCAGTGCTTTACACATTGCAGGAGAACAACTTTCACTTTGTTAGTGTATCACTGACCTGATGAATTAAGTGTGTCATGTTTTATGCCGACGTTCATGATACGTAAATGCGCCACGTCATGCAAGAGAAATGTCCATTTGCCTATTTGTATCACATCGGACGTTTAAGGCGTTGCGCTGAGTTCTATTACGAGCCAAGTCAAATGAATACACCCACTCACTTATAAAGACTACAAAGATATTACTCATGATCTTTCCAAGCAAAAAGTACTCACACTGCTTTACATGCGCAGTATGATTCCACTATTTTATCCTGTTGGATTTCAATATGAAGTTTGTGAGGAGTCAAACTCTTTTGCTGTAACTCTGACAATGCGTCCTGCTCTGTCCAAAATCTTAATTCCGTGTACATATATTTGTGTGAAATACTTGAGACCTTTCTGTAGAACTCTCTTGGACAAGTCTGACCCATTTGGCAAAAAACCTACCCCAATATTATCTGGAAAATGCGATAGAGGATCCAGTTCAAACCCATTATGTTCAGTCGCCATTTTGGAAGATTGTGGGGCATGGCAACTGTAGCTAAGGGGGGGCGGAGCTGAAGATCACCAGTCGGAAAGGTCCATGGTAATAAAAGTTAATAATGTAGGTCAAGTGAAACCGGAGTCAAAACAAAAACGTGAAAACAAACCTTTGCAATTTGGTCAAACTTTCCGAACAGTTTGTTTAGCATGACCACGAGCTCCTTGGGGGAACAGTCGCTGGCCAGTCGAGTGAAGCCCACAATGTCAGCATAGAGAATACTGCAAGGAAGAAAACACTACCATAAGAAACATTAACGCAGTAAACACCGTTGCATACCTCGGAGGTTGAAAGCCCCAAAAGCCAAAACTGTCCAGAATTGAAACAAAATTTTAAAAACATCCTCTCAAGTTTCCTTTCACTTTGACTTGCAACACTGTTTAAGATAAAGATTAACATTTTACCCTGATGTGCAATACCTTATCAAATTGCGTAAGACCTGAGTGTATCTACCTCAGCTAGCATAAAAAAATAAAGCTTCTTTTTGGATTGTACGGAAAACGAAAATGTAACTGGGTACGCCGATTTCTTCCCAATTGAAAACTTTCAATTGCCCTTAGGTTGTTTGTCTATATGTGCCATGCGATTAGCTGATGACCAGTTGGAGGTGTACGCCGCATCTCGCCTACAGTCATTGGGATCGACTGCAGCACGCCCGCTACCTTTGCAAAGACAACTCAGAAAACGGCAACAATGACAGTAGAACAGGAAAAACAACTTACTGCGACACAGGAAAGACTCGCTAAATATATTGCCACAAAGTTGCTTCAAGTTATTGCACGTCTCTTCATGATTGTATAATACTGAACTCATTTCACCATGGGGATAAATGGTTTTATGAATCTCACTTTACGATAGTTATTTAAAACAAAGACGTGACTAATTATTTGGCCTAATGTTTTTTTTGTATTTAATTTTTTGAATATTAAATAAATTATAAACACTAGCATACCACACAGACACACGCGCGCACACACACACACACACACACACACACACGTGAAGAAAGCAAACCCCATAGTGTTAACTTGAAATCTGACAAAATCTATTTAAAAAAAGAAAATTAACTAATGAGCATCAAACATCTTGAGATTGGCTGGTGACCAGTCCAGCAGGGTCTACCCTGCGTTTCGCCCAGAGTCAGCTGAGATTGATAGCAGGACACCCACGATCCGAGGAAGGAATTTGCCAAACTACGTGTTGACAAGCCACAAAGGTTCTGGGAGAATGTCCTACGGAGAGAGAGGACAAAACAAACTTTTTGGGAAGACAAAAGAAGTTAAATTAAACAAAGGGGGAAAAAAAAGAACACTGTCCCTACTGTGAAACACTAAGGAGGCCCCATTATGTTCTGCGGTTGCTTGGCTACAACTAATGCAAGGTATCCTGAATCTGTGCAGGGTACAATAAAAGCTCAAGTGCTCTGGAAAGAAATATGCTGCCTAGTGTCAGGAAGCCTTGTCACAATCGCAGATCTTGGAACAGGATAATGACCCAAAACACAGTTAAAAACACCCGAGAATGGCTAAGACCAAAACGTTGGACTATTCTTACTTGTACTACGAGTCCTGATCTAAAGCCTATTGAACACCTTTGGAAGGAGAAAGGAGAGAGGAACCTGCAGCAGCAGAAGAAGGGGCAAGAATACCCGCTGAGAGGTACAAAAGCCTCATTGAAAGTTTTTAAAATCCTTTGATGGCATTACAAAAACAAAAAGGTGTTATGGTGGTGAAGGTTTGACACGGAAATGGATTATTCCCATTACTTTCTGTGGGAAAATGTTGGACTCTTCTGTACGGTACACTTTCTATATTAAACCCGTTGTCAGCCTTGGCCGCTGGAAGGACAAAAAACACATTCCGCCTGCTCCTTCTCCATTATGACTTGGACAAAATAGGCCAGTTGCTTGAAGGAGACTCACTCCACAAAAAGCCGCAATGACTGCTTTGAACAGTTATTTATAAGGTTAGGGTCACGGTTTCAGCCTCTCATTCAACACCTTGTCACTGTGAGACGGCCTGATTGATGCCTACACGCGCGCACGCGCACACACACACCTACTGTCGTGCAGAGCAACTGGTGAACATGAAGAAAGGCCAGACTTAATGAAATAAAGTAGCACACCCTTTTTCCATATAGTAATTGCGAAAAAGTCCCATGAATACATTTGTTAGACAAGGACCCAAAAAAAATAAAAAATAAATTAAAAAAAAAAAATTTAAAAAAAAAATGGATGGATGGATTTTGGTCCAAGCGTACCGGTGAATTCTAAGTGTTCGTTTCCATAAATGGAGCATAGTGAAGGACACTCATCTGTCTAGCATTCACCAAAATAAAAAAAAATATATATAACAATTGTTTACAGGGTGAGCCAGGATGATTGTCGTCTGTAAGTGGGTCAGTTGTCTGGAAGCAAACAAATCCGTCATTCAGGAGGGAAATCTGCTTTGCGGAACAATTTGATAAAGTGCTGTTTCGTGTGACATCTAATGTAAAAACGACTTCTGAAAGGCTTCGATATGAATGCTTGGCGCTCTGGGGCGCCTGCCCACTCATTAAATGTACAATTCAACGATCTAAGAACATGCAACATCAAGTTTATCTTCCTTTTAGGGAAAAACAACATGAATACCACTAAGTTCAGGGTGTACCCCGCCTCCTGGCCGAAGAAAGGCTCCAGCAATCCCGTGACCCTTTTGAGGATAAGCGGCTCAGAAAATGGATAGATGGATGGATGGAAAACATGAACAAAGTAGTTTTGAAGAAAGTGCAACATCTGCAGTTTGTCTTCTTACAAACTTGCAATGTCAGTAGTTTGGCTTTTTGTTTTAAAAACGTATACCAATAGCTTCTCTTTTGGGAAGTGCAACATCGATTTTTTTTTTCAAGAAGGTGTGACATTTATTGTTTGTCTTTTTTTTTAGGAAAGTGCAAAGTTAATTGTATTTGAGTACAATTTAACATCAGTAGTTCTTTTTATGGAAGCGCAATGCAAGTTTGTCTCAAGAAAAATCACATCATCCATTCCCATTTTAAGAATGCGCAACACAAATTATTGATCTATTAAAGAAAGTGCAACCTGAATAGTTTTATCCTTTTAGGAATGTGCAACAAAAACAAAATGTCTTTATACGAATGTGCAAAATAAATAATTCGTCATCTTACCAAAGGTCCAACAAGTTTTTCTTCTTTTGATGAAATGAAGGATATAGTCAAGCACAATAATAACAGTTGGAGCAGTGTCACTTAAGCTGCGATAAAAAGGGGTAGGGTTAGGGTTAACCCTCAGCCTGCAATAAAAACACAGCGGCGTTTGTTATTGCTTTGGCTTCATCTGACGAGGCTGGTGGAGACGGTTTAAAGTCGTCTTAGCATCGCGCTTGTTTTTATTTTGGCGCTGTGCTAATATTCACATTTGAGTTGATGTCGTTTTTAAAGTTGTTAAATTTAAAGCCGCACTGACACAAAAAGCATGATTTTTTTGTATGTTTCTTGTCAAAACAAACATCCGTTTTTTCACCACACAACATGACTTGGACATATATGTCTTTCTGTAACTCCCACCATGAAAATCCTCTCAGGAGATTTGTTTTGGAGAAGAAGCAGGAAGTGACGTTATTAACAGACGCCCACTCAAGCGGCTTCATGTGTTTATACCAGTTTTACGTGCGGGAAGGTAGCTCGTTGTTCTTTCGTGTTAGCCAAAATGCCTGCTCGTTGTATTGCTCGAACACTCGGGAGGATGGATTCACTCTTCGTACTTTTCAAAAAGACCCGGTCCGTCGGGAAAAATGGATTGTACGGGTGCAAAGGACGAGAGCTTTGTGGGTTCCAAATGACAGTCAGGGGTGCTAAATGTGTCAATGTGCCCCGTCAGTTTCGGCGGCACCGCGTCCGCCAAGCATGACTTCGGCCAGGATGGCTCATTGCGGCGCCGCAGCGGTGGCTCCTACATACAGTCAGGAAGTCTATTGTTAGTTAGAAGTGATCCGCATATCATCTCAATATGGCTCAAAACGATAGGGTAATATCGACCCAGTCACTTAACTCTGTTGTGAGATGTTCTCTTCTTTGAAAAGAGCTTCCGTGTTCTGTAGCAAGTTGCCACTACGTGTTTTCAATGGCGAATGTCCCGGTGTAACATCTGCTGATGACGATGTAGGCAATAAGGCTACCACTTGGATGTCGAATGAGACTTCCGTCCGCAATTTTGCGCATGAATGACACGCTCTCCGCTCATATTTATTTTTTTCGTATAGACATTGACGTGAATAATGTTATATGTAATTTTATTACTATATATATATATATATATATGGGATGTCAGTGGGGCTTTAATGTACTGTCAAAAAAAAAACAACAACAACAGAAAACAGTATTAGCCATGATATCCACTAGCCGTGACGTTAAGTTGCACTGTTTGTTTATTGAGTACATGTGACTCGAGCACATGTATAATGTGTGTGTGTGTGTATGGGGGGGGGGGCGTCTGAAAAATCTTATACCCGCCAGTCATTGTTTCAACAAAAATATGACGTATGTCGTCAGCCAAGCACAACAATGGGATGCATCTTTCTTGTCAGTGTCATTTTGTGTTTGGTACCTGACATTTTCGTGGCGTTTGACATAGAGGCTGTGGAAGTTGTTGTCTTTGACGAGCCGCTGTTGCTCCTCCTTGTCTTTGCAGTCCTGCAGGCGTTCCATGATGGCCAACTTCATTTTCATGGAGATGTAGACCGGCAGCACAGACTGCAGGAGGTTCTCCTGAGAAAGCCAAAACGCATGTAAAACTTGCATGATCTTGAAGAGCACACACACACACACACACACACCACACACACACACAAGTCCACAAATGTAGCATTTAAGATCCAATGCTGTTAATAGTCTTTGTAAATGAGAAAAAAAATGAACTGTTTCAAAAGAAAATCCAGTGGAGGCAGAAATTTTTAATTAGCAAGGGCTGGGCTGTTCACAACGACAAATATTCTGGAGCAAGGTCACCCGGCGGCCAGCCAAGGATGGGGCTTTGCGGAGATCAACCAAAAACCTCGCTGAATACGAAGCGGACCAAAAGTAACGATACAGTACTCCCCACGTTTGCCTTCAGTGTTTTCCTAGTCTGGTGAATTTGAAGGCGCAAAATCTATTCAAAGGACACAGTATGTAACTTAATTTCGTTTACCTTCAGACAATTTTGACGAGATTTATTCAGGAAGACAGTGGTGCCTTGAGATAGGAGTCGAATTTGTTCCATGATTAGGCTTATAAATCAAACCCCCCCACCCCCGCAACCCACCACGGTGTCCACAGCATCAGAGAGCAATCGAGTTTGTGCCATTTAACAGACGCACGTTAATCTATGCATTGAAGTCCAGCTCTGCCTACCTTTTAGGTTTGACATGATAGCTGGGGTGTCGCATATGTTTCTGCACGACAGTGAAATTAATATCCAACATTGTTGTCTAAAAGACCCACACATTTTTAAAAGTTCAATTTCAAGGTCTATGGTTTTTAATTTTTTCATTGTTACTATCAGTAGTCACGAAATATATTGACATAACAAAAAGACACAAAAAAAGTTGACAACCCATTTAAAATTGAAAATGCTTGATGTTAGCCCATAATGAATCCAACAAGTTCTACTTCCTGCTCTTGGGTTATTGTCACACTTTTCATCTTTGACTTCTCTGATACCCTCCTGTAAAAAAATACTTTCAAAGAAAAAAGCAAGGCACTTTTGTGAGGTTTAGGTGAGTTAACGCGTTTGTGTTCAAAAACGTTTTGTGTTGCATTTTTGACTTTTTGAAAAGGACACATGGACCTAAAATTAAGTCAATATAAATGATAAAAAAGTATAAATCATAAAATGACAGAAAATTTAGAATAATCCATCCATCCATTTTCTTTGCCGCTTATCCTCATGAGGGTCACGGGCTATTTAGAAAAATTAAACTATATGAAATTTAATGTAAAAAAAATTTATTCATAAGTTAACTCAATGTTTTGATTTTTAAAAAGTACAAAGACTTTAAATGTTGCCTATTATTTTAATATTTACAATAAATTTTAAATGTGTGAAATGAAAATGGAAAATAGTATTTTTTTTATTACTTACTAAATAAAAACACTATTTTATTACATCAATGAATAGGGAAAAATATGAATAATGAGGAATAACTACGCTTTAACCTACCAATTTGAGGAAAATATGGCCAATTGAATGCAGTATGTACAGGGCCTTGTGAATGTATTCGGCCCCCTTGAACTTTTCAACCTTTCGCCAAATTTCAGGCTTCAAACAAAGATAAATTTTTTTTTTGGGTCAAAATCAACAACAAGTGGGACACAATCATGAAGTGGAACGGAATTTATTGGATTTTATACTTTTTTTTTTTTTTTTTTTTTTTTTAAACAAAAATCTGTAAGTGGGGCGTTCAATATTATTCAGCCCCTTTACTTTCAGTGGACCAAACACACTCCAGAAGTTCACTGAGGATCTCTGAATGATCCAATGTTGACTGATGATGATGATAAACAGAATCCACCTGTGTGCAATCAAGTCTCCGTATAAATGCACCTCCTCTGTGATAGTCTCAGGGTTCCGTTTAAAGTGCAGAGAGCATCATGAAGACCAATTACTGTTGTGGAGATGTTTGAAGCCGGATTTGGATACAAAAAGATTTCCCAACATTTACACATCTCAAGGAGCACTGTGCAAGCAATCATATTGAAATGGAAGGAGTATCAGACCACTTCAAATCTACCAAGACCCGGCCGTCCCTCAAAACTTTCACCTTGAACAAGGAGAAGACTGATCAGAGATGCCGCCAAGAGGCCCATGGTCACTCTGGATGAACTGCAGAGATCTACAGCTGGGCTGGGAGAGTCTGTCCATCGGACAACAATCAGTCCTACCTTGCAGAAATCTGGCCTATAGTTATGGAAGAGTGCCAAGAAGAAAGCCATTTCTCAAAAATATCCATTAAAATTCTCCTTTAAGGTTTGCCACAATCCACTTGGGAAACACGCCAAACATGTGGAATAAGGTGCTCTGGTCGGATGAAACCAAAATCAAACTTTTTGGCCACAATGCAAAATGATATGTTTGCCGTAAAAGCAAGACAGCTCATCCCCCTGAACACACCATCCCCACAAACATGGTGGTGGCAGCCTCATGGTTCGGGCCTGCTTTTCTTCAGCAGGGACAGGGAAGATGGTTCTAATTGATGGGAAGATGAATGAAGCCAAATACAGGACCATTCTGGAAGAAAACCTGTTGGAGTCTGAAAAAGACCTAAGACTGGGAAGGAGATTTTGCTTCCGACAGGACAATTATCCAAAACATAAAGCCAAACCTAGAATGGAATGGTTGACAAATAAACATATCCAGGTGTTACAATGGCCAAGTCAAAGTCCAGACCTGAATCCAATAGAGAATCTGTGGGCAAAGCTGAAGATTGCCGTTCACAAACGCTCTCCATCCAACCTCATTGAGCTGTTTTGCAAGGACGAATGGGCAAGAATTTCAGCCTTTCGATATGCAAAACTGATGGAAACATACCCCAAGCGACTTGCACCTATAATTGCAGCAAAAGGGGGCGCTACAAAGTATTAATGCAAGGGGGCCGAATAATATTGTACCAACTTTTGAGTTTTTTTATTTGTTAAAAAAGTATAAAATATCCAATAAATTTCTTTCCACTTGTTGATTTTTGACAAAAAAAAAAAAAAATTGAAATTTTATATCTTTATGTTTGAAGCCTGAAATGTGACGAAAGCTTGAAAAGTTCAAGGGGGCTAAATACTTTCACAGGGCACTGTAAGGAAGAAGGAAGATAAATTGTGGTTGGGCTGGATTAAAGGACAGCGTGGGGATGCATGTGGCTTCGCTAACCTGCTGTCGCTTTTCTATCTCCAGCTTCATGCGCATGCTGAGGCATCGCAGCGTGTCCTGAAAGGTCTGCCTGAGGGTTTTCTCCATGAGGACCTTGTGGAAGGCCCCCACCACGCTGCCGCAAAGGAACACCACCGCATTGGACAGCAACTACACACAAAAGCACAGTTGAAGCAGACTCAACCATTAGAATAATGTCCAGTGCTAAAACATTTGATTTTTTTTTTTAATGACCAATTCCATTTTCCCCACTGGAAATTCTGTAAATTTGACATCATCAGGCCTTTAATTTTTAGCCCGTCGTACATGTATGCTCCAAAGAGAAGTAGAGCCAAAGAAAAAAATACTCCGACTTTTAGGACACAATGGCTGCGTTATGTACTATGCTGCTTGAAAGTCTGTAAACGCTCTCTCCTATTTGCAAAAAACGAAATAATCTCAAACACATCCAAATCCCTTTTTTTTTTTCAATACCTTCCAAATGTAATCCAACCACCCACCCTACCAAAAAAAACCTCATAATTGTAGGTGTGCAAAAGTACGTGAACGTGTATTTTTCCATTCACCAGTTAAAAACACAGAATTAACATTGGGGTGCTTATATCATTTAAGCAGGCGAACGAAATACGACATCCTCGAGAAAGGGTTTGGACCGGACTAATTCATAAAGAGGTGAATGCAATCAAACCACCTGCCGTCCCGTACAAAATCAACAAAACCAAGAGCAAAAAGGAAATAGCCGAGGAGATGAAGAAAAGGATATTGACAGCGCAGCCGTCTGGGGAGGGCTTTCAGACCAATGTCCAAAGATTCCAGCTCCATCCTTCCAATGTAAGGGGAATACATATTCAACATGACGGCGAGTACAGCATCAAAAACACCACCCATCCAAACCAGCAGCCAGAAACACCGGAAGACAAAAGGTAAAGGCTGACCCAGAGTTGGTGATCGCTCTGGTAGCCTCTTGGGTAACGTACATCAGTCTACCATCAAAAATGAACAAATCTGCCCTTTACACATTTGCCAAAGAGTACTTAAAAATGTAATGATTTAGTCACAATGAAAACCGCCATCGTTTGGACAAAAGCCAGCATTTGCATATGATGTAAAGAACCTTTTTTCTCTCAACGAAGCACAAAGGTGGGAATGTGAAGGCTTTGGAGTTGCCTGGACGACTCAAACGCATCTTAAGTGCAGAGAATTTCCAGGCATATTAATAAATTTGTGCCAAGAATATCCTCCCATTATTCAGAGACGTGAAGATGGGATGGAAATAGATTCAACAACAGACGAGTACAAAGGGATGGCAGCAGAGAAAGAAAATTAATATTTTGAATTAACGTAAATGAAATGTTGTGGTGAGACCTGAATAAGTTGGTGCATGCCAGATGTCAGAGTCCAAAGTCTCTCAACTGGTTGAGTTATGCAAAATCTCCATCAACAGATGTGAGGAACAGCTTCGTGGTTTCAGTTCATGTCTGCTTCAAGTTATGATTGCAAAAGAAGGCGCCACAAGCTTGACATATTTTTGCAAGCGTACAATTACCACTTTTTATGGAAAAATCATTTGTTGGGTTAAATAATGAAAATACATGTGCGTGTTATTTGGAATGTATGCTTTATAAATCGGGATTTGAATGCATGTTTGTTTGTTTTTTTATAAAAAGAATGACAAACTTTCAAGCAGCACTGAAAGCTTCGCATCATACATATATAACATGATTTCACGCAGTGTCCTGACATTATTCTTATAAAATTGAGATATCATGTTTTAATGATGTTTTCTTGCAATATCACTTATTATTCTAAAACAAGTTTTTTTGTCTTTTTTTAAAGGGTCTTGATGCATTTGATACACACACACACACACACAGCGTGTGCGTACCCAGCCTTAAATGACCTGCCGGCTGTTGCCACGGTTTACCTGGTTGGCGAGGTACGGCACGGGCGCCTCAGTGTACACGCTGAGGCGCAAAGTGAGCGCTATGATGTGGGACAGCGACGAGACGACGCTCAGGGCCACCGCGTACCCCCACGGGAATGGCAGCATGGTGTACACCGTGAAGATGATGAACAGGAAGAATGGCACCTAAGGGAAGAAAAAGAAAAAAATATAGATATAGATACTCTATATGGGCAAGACGGTCCAGCAGCTGGTAAAGCGTTGGCCTCACAGTTCTGAGGACTCGGGTTCGATCCCGGCCCCAGCTGTGTGGAGTTAGGATGTTCTCCCCGTGCATGCGTGGGTTTTCTCTGGGCACTCCGGTTTCCTCCCACATTCCAAAAACATGCAACATTAATTTGACACTCTAAATTGCCCCAAAGTGTGATTGTGACTGTTTGTCTCCATGTGCCCTGCCATTGGCTGGCGACCAGCTCGGGGTGTACCCAGCCTCCTGCCCGATGACAGCTGGGATAAGCTCCAGCACTCCCCGTGACCCTCGTGAGGATAAGCGGCAAAAGAAAATGGATGGATCGATACTCTATATGTGACCATTTTTATAAAACTAACAAAGATGACGTATCTTAAATGAAGACTTTTTACAGAGCATTAAATTGCTCTATTTTTATCCCCTAAGTTTAGATTAAATATAAAATTTTAAAAATTAAAAAAGTGGTATCTAGATTTACAAAATTCCTTCAGCTCCTAACTCCCATATCAAATCAATCGTCGGATTGGAACGAATTCTCCTTAGAGCTTCCTTTGCAGAATGAATGAATACATGAAAATTACAACTTATTCTTGCATAGCAAAACAATTATAATTTTTTTCCTGTGTAATGACTTTTTCCCCCTCATAATGACATTTTTCTTGCAACAGCTCTACATTGTTTTTGTATAATAGTCTTTGTTTCATTAATTATATAATTGCAAGCACACTTTTTTGTGTGATGACTCTCTTCATCATAAAATGATGTTTTGCACCATGGCTATATTTTCATAAAATTATTATTTAAAATGTAGTACATTCCAAGTTTGATGAATTATTTTTCTTATTTTTAAGTGCAGCTGGGGGCGGGGAGCTCACCTGATCCCACGGTAGGACGACTGGCCCGCTGAAGATGAAGGTGAACCCCATGGCGAGGTGCGATGCCCACACCAGCAGGCCCAGCGGCCGCCGCCAGCGTTGGGACAGCATTTCTGTGCACACCAGGACGAAGACGGCCAGGAAGACGCACAGGCCGCCGCTCACGACAATCACAAAGGCACAGTGCGCCTCGGCACTCTGGAAAAATGAACACCTCGCAAGTATAAGGACAATAAAGAGAGTTGCAGACAGCGTTATGTAAGAGCACTCAGCCGTCAGAGCGGATGCAAAATCAATAAGTGGAGCGCGACTAGACTTCTTCCTCCTCCTCCTCCTTTGAGGAGGTAAAGACCCATTCAAAAGCTGAAAAATAAAAATGTAATAAGAAAACGAGCTTCTTCCAAATGGATAATACTTAAGAAATTCAATTTGGAGAGAATTCACATTGCTTTCAGACCTTCATAAGCTATCCATCCATTCACCAATTTCATATGGTGTCCCCCCCACACCCACCCACTGGATGAGTTGGAGCCAATCCCGACTTTGGGGCAAGAGAAGCAGAGTGCACCCTGATTGGTTGTGAGATAATTGCAGGATAAACAAGCATTCTCACCCATATTCAGAGCTATGGACCAATGACTTTTGGATTCAACTGACATACAGTTGAGTCTACCGCAGCTGATGTTTGAAGAGAGAAGCGGGATCCAACTTGCACTGAGTGCCAGCCAATCACAGGGCACATCACAAATAAACATTCCCACTCAAGTTTACACCTACAGCCAAGTCTTCAGTCATCCTACCATGCATGATTTTGGGATGTGGGAAGAAACCAGGGTGACCGGAGAAAACCCACGCAGGCACGGGGAGAACATGCAAACTCCACACGGGCGGGAGTGGGATTTGAACCCTGGTCCTCAGAACTGTGAGGCACATGTGCTAACCAGTCATTCACCGTGCTGAAAACATTGTTGAAATTTGTGAGTTTTCAAAGTTATTTTGCGCAAACTTCGAAGTGCTTCACATTACACAGTATCCAAGAACCCTCAGAAATTCAAATAATTTGCGACATTTCAGTACATACGGTATATGTGTATCTTTCTGATTCCCAATAAGCCATAAAGTCACCAAATAATTGCCAGAAAATGATAAGGGGAATAAGAAGGGAACCTTCCCCCAACCGGTCTTAAAATATGAAATTAATAAACCAAAAGACAGAGAATGTACATCCCCCATTAGGAGTTATGGCAATGATCATAAAGGAGCAGTACACATCAGGGTTAATGCCCGACTAGGTGTACAATGATCAGGGATCAACGAAAGATGTGGAGGATTGACCCGATACGCGGTTGAGAGTTGCCAGCATTAAATCCATTAATCCCTCACCATTCAACACATCGAAACGGATTAACTCCCGTAAACCGTGGATTTGGAACAATGATTGATGAGGATGACGACTTTTTGACAGGATCCACTTGAGAGGTTCTAAGGGTGGAAAACTCGCACTCACTTGGAGTTTTCTGTGCCAATCAGAATCAAGGATTCACCAAGACCAGTGTGTCAACTGTGTGCCCTCAAACAAACAAACATCGGGGGCTAGAGGATGGTAAACTCCTTGGTGTTGAAAATACTACACTTAATGTGATGTTCTGAACTCCTATTTCCACGTATAGTATTCAGCAGAAAGTCACCTCGAGCATGTGGTTTGCCAGAGACCATTTGAGAGTATGCTGGGAAAGGAAGGGCTTCAGAAGAGACGGCTCCAAGTCTGTGCTAATAGATCTTTGCTTGGGGAAGGCCATCAGTGCATTGTATGCGGCATTTTCTGGTTACCACGGCAACCTTTTCAAAAAGCCCCCACATCACTTGCTGCCGCTGATGTCGAGCTGTGAGACTTGACAAAGCGGGTGGGGTGGGGGTGGGACAACAGTGAATGAATGAACACCTGATTGGATGAATCTAACTGAAAGGCCACAAATTAAATTGTTTGGACCGGATCGGAACGTTGCACAGTTTCCCCTAATAGTTTATTCTTTGCGCATGCATTGAGAGAATTTACCACATACCACAGAAGCAGATACTTTCAAAAATGTGGACAATACAGCAGTTAAGTTTCATTTCAAACCCACGCACAATCTGTAAAAATCTATGACAGTAAGACAATCCTAAAACAGGGTGGGGGGCTTTTGCGGACACTAGCTTCTGCATAAGTGCGTTGGTGTTTTACTGTTTTCCAAGCCAACTATATCATGCCCCCTTTGTTTTCCCTGATAGGGCCATGCCATGGTCTGCTTGGAGTAGCTAAAAACCTGGCAGTAAGTAATACAGCACCATCAGGAATGCGTTCACAAAGCCAAGTCTCCGTGAAGCGGAGGGCAGCATGACATGCAAAGTCTTTACTGGTCTTTGAGATGAGATGCATCTTGTCCATTTTGGTGGGCATGGGGGGTCAGAAACTATAGATTTCAGAGACTAAATAGCTAACGAAAACCTAGCTTTCTGATCTTAACTTGCACTCTTGCACGCTTCCCACTACGGCGGCGCTATCGACGCATTTTCCGTCATTTACCATTGAGTGCAATCGCTGAGTAAGTCAAACAAAAGATGGCTTTATGCTTTTGGTAGCAATGAGATTTATTTTTTAACTCAGTCATATGTTTGCGGGTTCCAATTCGATTGCTTCAAACTTCATTTAGCGCTCTCAAAAATGTTCAACAATGGAAACCAAAACCGCTACCAGAACACAAAACCCTCTTTTTAATAAGGCTGCCACCTTTACACCAGTTGTCAACAATCTGAGCAATGAGTTAGAGCGGATAACTAAATTTAGTGCCCATGATGTGGAATCTTAAAGATCTAAACCAGACGACCTAAAACGTAGCTGATTTTTCATACAAAAAAATATTTTAAAAAATTCAACACAACAGAAATGAAATAATTTAGCGCCAAAGTGCACATTTTTTTTTGGTAATCCGAATCCCTCCAATGTCTGTTTCAAACCGAGGCTCTGTCGAAGCTGCTGACATCTGATGTCACATCTAGACAACCCCAGTGAAGACAATGGCTTCTTACACAGACAATCATACATGCTGCGAGTGGGATCTCGAGAAGATAGACAGCAGTGATGAAGAAGTTTTTATGGAATGCTCTGTGGAAGAGATAGGAACTGAAGGAGGAATTTTCAAATTCTTCCCATGTTCGAAAAACATCCCATGTGGGTGTAATTAAACCATAAAAGTTTGAACCTAAGTTGACGAATGCAACACAAGGACAGGATATGGGAGACCTGACAAAGTTGACGTGGAACTTCGCACCCAAAAATCAGACTGGTAGGTGCCTCAAGAAATCTACGTACACCTTGTTGACGAAATAATATCATTCAAACACATTTAAACATCTGATGGTGCTTGGACACAACAGTGAGTCATTTGTTGTTGTTGTATTAGCAACTGAGTCGGCGTAAAACAAAAATCAAAACCTTTGGCATCATTCTGCGTTGAAATATTTAGCCCTTATTTCAAATAATTTACCTAACACTTGAGGGCACACACTGCCGTAGTCGAATTTCAGGAAGACCTCAGTGTCAATACTATTCTAACTTTATACAGTCTCCAAATTTCATCACCTCCTAAACATCACAGATACGGATATTTACCAACATATATGTCTGTATCGGTATTGTACTTACATTTAGGATGAGGTAGATATTTGTAAATACTAAACAATTGAACACGTATGTACTTGCTACCAAAGGCAAGTGAACGCTGCACCGGGTTTTCAAAGCAGTCCTCCGTGAAATGCTTGGAACATATTACTGTCCACTTTGATTTCTAAGTCCAATGCACCCGCTTTGTCTTCACAAACATGGTCCATAATCTGTTCATCTTTCAGCCATTCATGCAAGCTGACTCCGTCAGCGTTTGTCGCAGAACAGCCGTATACAACACACTTCCTAACCATCTTTGCTAGCTTTTTCACTCTCTGGCTAAATGTTGTCGTGACGTGACGTCACATTCTGAGTTATGGAACTTGCCGAATCTAAGTGACATTTCGAACAAAATCTTGAGACTGACTTTGACGCCAATTTATTACATTTCTGTTGTGTTGAGATATTTTTAAAATATTTTTTAATGAAATTCTATCTACATTTGTACGATAGACAAAGAAAATACAGGTCCTCTGGATTAGACCTTTAATAAAAGGTCATACGTGCAACATGCTCATCCAATTTAGCACGTGCTATTTGGGCGTCTCGGTAAGTCAGGCCCTATGAGAGCAGGAAACACACACCAGCCTGATTTTTCCCCTCATTGTGTATTTAAAAGAAAATAAAAAGATGGGGAGAAAAAGAAACCACACTGAAGGTGTTCAAAATTGGATTGTGTGTAAACAGAAACTCACCAGCCCGAGAGCGAAGAAGAGAACCAGGAGGACCGCACAGGACAGCATGGAAAGTCCCAGCAGGAGCACCAGCGGCTGATACTGGCTGATGCAGGAGAACTTGCGGTACAGCGCCTCATTCTTTAGCTCCTGGTCGTTCAACAAGTATTTCCCCTTGGCTGGCATGGCCGAGTGTGGGAAAAGACAGCTAATGTTTTTCTTTTCTGGGTGCGAGTGTCTTTTTTTTTTTTTTTAAAAAAGGTTTTGTGGTCCTCGCAAGCTCATGGCGCTCCAGTGAAGTTTGTCCCCGCCGTCTTGAATGTGTCTACTCCTTGAATCTTCTACACTCCACGGAGTGCCAGCTGGCCAGCAGGCCTGCTTCATACACTTCCAGCTCTCTTGAGCAATAAGGAGGGCTCGGGGGGGGGGGTAAAAGACGCACAGGAAGGACGGCGACTGGAGCAAGTGAGAGGAAAGGAGAAAAGGAAGCAGACGAGGCATCAAAAGGGGTCAGCAGCGCCAGGATTGGGCTAGACTAGGCGCAGTGAGGATGGTGGCTTCATGCTGCTGAGGCAGCACAACTGCTGAACCTGGGTGGAAGAGATACGTCAATAAGTACTTTGTTAAAAATTATACTTTGGGGGGAAAACATCTTAAGTGAAACCTTATTTTCCAAAACTCAGGATTGATGCTACTCTAAAATGGGACAGATGTAGTGGTGACCAAACTGTAGGAATTAATAAACGTCATGCAAACTAGTTTCACTGTGTTATAGCTCATAAAAAAAAGGGGCTTCTATCGGCAAGTCAGACAGTTCAGCCAAAATTAACTGGCCCTTATCCTCAATCTCCCTATGTGGACCTCACCCTAACCCTTATCCCCAACTAAACATTCCCCTGCCAAAATCAAATCCTGACACTACCCAAACCAACCCTAACTGTAACCTTACAACCTAACAAAAATTGATTTACACTAAATCTAACTCACCAAGCCCTAAATGCAAGCAACCCAAGGTTTCTACGTATATGTTAATTTGTGACGGGGTGACGCATAGATATTTTGTCTTTTGCTGCGCTGAAATTGGGTCTCAAAATGCTCCTTTTGTGTGTCTGCTAGTGAAAAACAAAAAAATCCAAATGACTGAAGTATTAAAAGTATCAAAATAAAATTTCAAGATTGATCTTCTGGTATCAGACAATTTATAGTCTATATAGTCAACTCCATACCTTATTACCTGGCCAGCCACCAGGTACCCAGCACCACAAATAGGTTCTGGTCCTGTGGGGGACAGTGAAACCTTAGCATTAACTAATCTTAACCTACCCTGACATAGCAAAAATGTCACCTACTCTTTGCCCCAACTAATAATGACCAACCCTAAAAGTGATGACGCAAGGCCTAACTCACCATAACGCAAATTTTTTCTAACCCAAATCCAAATTAACCTGTACCAGTGATTGCTCTTTAGAAAACTTTCCGATTAGAAGTTGGAGATATAGTGGTGGGTTTATTGTAAATGGTGGTACTAGTTGTAAATTGATTTCATTGTTGCAAAAAAAGTTATGGCAATGCAAGATATACTGATTTCACAAGAAAAAAAAGGAAAGATAAGACATTGGACATGTTGAACCTGTGACCTGACAGAGTGTAATGTTACAATCACAATCTTTTAGTCAAGACAGTGCATGCATATGATATGACCTTCACGCTACTCTACTAAAAATGTAAAAACTATGTGAAAGTTTAGCGATACACAAGCATGGGTGGGCTCCCTAGCCCTTGTTCGCTATAAAGCTCACAAAAGACTTCAAAAAGTTGTCTCAGTAAAAATAGTTCTAATGAGTGTGCTTTTCAGGAGAACAGACACACACATACACACGAATGTTGCCCTCGGCTGACCTGCCCAAGAAAAAAATGCTATAAAAGATGACAATACGCGCATCAAATCTGGCAGAGTTTGCAAGTCTTATCACCACCGATGGGCCTGCAGTGACTTCACTAAGAACCAGAATTATCTTTATTTGCCAAATGCAGTATATCAGAACCACAAAAGGGTATTTGTGTCAAATAGTTGGGAGACGCACTAGTACAACAACAGGCAATCACAGTGACAAAATGTACTTTTAGGACGTGAAAACAGATCTGCAAATAGTGCACTTCAATATGAAGAAGTGAATGACTGACATGCTACTTAACAAAAGCTTACAGGGGAAAAACGCCCGCCTGGTTCAGCTTCACTAAAGCTTGGGAGCTCACATTTTCAATTCTACAAAATTTTTTGGTTGAAAAATAAAATACACCTCTAAAGTCATATTTATTCAGATCTTAGTTCAATGAGCAGTATGACTGAAAGATAAGCTCAAAGCCTTTCAAAGATAATAAAATACATCGGAGGTTAAAGACTCCAACATGGCATCATCAGTTGTTACTGTAAAGACGGGAATGTAATCAAATAAAGCCTTACATGATCATTAAGAATGTTGAAATAAATTCAGATTAGTGACTTGACTTGCACTGATCCTCACAACAAGCCTGATTCCGCTCGAATAGCCCAAACCTGCTAAGCATTTGTCCAGCGTTCAACATGACTTAAACATTGCTAGCTAATCAAGCCTCATCTTCAGAGCGAGCCAGCCTGGTCGCAAGTTCACCAGAGAAAAGGTGGACTTTGCACCGATGTCAACAGAGAACTCATTTCCGGCAGCTGGTCATACGTCTAAGACCTATTTGTCCTTCGCATAGCAACAGATGCCACGTGCCATAAAAAAAAAAAAAGGAAGGCACATGCAGCCAAACGAGCCACGAGAACGGACGTTATGTTTGAGCGTCATCATGGAGCACCGTGATGACTGGGGATTTTCAAAGCATGGAAAACAATCACAAAGCAGCCCGTGTCGAAGAGAACTGCATGTAGACAATGCGAGGCCAGTAAATGAGAGGCAGTGGAAGACAGAGGTGGGAGTGGGGGGGGGGGATCACAGCCTTGCCTGGTAAAGCCAACGATTTTCCTCTTTTTTTTTTATTTTTTGTTTATCCCTGTTGCCGTTTAGGGAAAAAGGAGATTAAGTCAAGCCAGCAATTTGTCCCCCTCTTAGGTAGTATCGGTAGTCTCTTTCACAAAGAGATACTCACGCCCAAAGAGAACGCCGGCCTGGGCGCCTGAACATATCGGCCATATCGGCACAATAGAGATGGAAAAGTGAGCAATACCAAAAAGTCACTCGCCCTGCTTAAGGGATGCCGTGCTGTTGTGTCAAAGCACGCAGTCAGGCGGCCGGCCTATCCTGCCTTTGCTGGGTTCTGCATCAAAGGCACGAGCAAATATGGAAATGCCAGCTCTGACTCATCTTATTTTTGAGGAAAATCTACATAGCAGGGGCTTCCTGGCCATTGACGCTGCAGGAAAATCAATCAATCACAAAAGATCACGTCCAATGTAGATTACAAACGCAACGACGGCATAACCCTGTTTATCGGAGATGTCACCATAAAACGGGGAAGTTTAGCAGTCTATAATATACACGTCTTTATGGCCGCTTCTATGGAAACGTTTATTTCAGGTCAGGGCTGACGTTTCAAAGACAGACGTTATTTTTCCTGTAATTAATAACAGCGCAACATGCTGGAGGTTTCTCAGAGGCTGGTTAGCGCTTATGCATGAGCTTAAAACTAACAAAATTGATTTATTTTTTCATTTTTTTTTTTAAATTGTATGTATACAAATGCAGTAGTTGGGTCTCTGGAGTGTTTGCACATCCATCAAGTGTGAAATCAGACAGCCAAATAAATCATTTGTGAGCCGGATTGTTGCTCACCTGTCCTACTTTCCTGAATATATCAGTACTTTTACCAGTAGTTAGTTGCACAAATTATCAATACTTTTATTAATTCCTGGTAATACGTTTGACACCTTTTCACAGGGCATTGAATTGATCTTAACTGAACTGCTTTGGGACAGCGCGGTGGAGCAGCTGGCCTCACAGTTCAGAGGTCCCGGGTTCGATCCCGGACCTGCCCGTGTGGAGTTTGCATGTTCTCCCCGTCCCTGCGGACACTCCGGTTTCCTTCCACATCCCAAAAACATGCAACCTTAATTGGACACTCTAAATTGCCCCTAGGTGTGATTGTAAGTGTGGCTGTTTGTCTCGATGTGCCCTGCGATTGGCTGGCAACCAGTTCAGGGTGTACCCCGCCTCCTACCCGTTGACAGCTGGGATAGGCTCCAGCACTCCTGTGACACTCGTGAGAATAAGCGGCTAATAAAATGAATGGATGGATGAACTGCTTTGGTTGTCTTAAAAAGGTGTTCTGCTCACATCTCATGCAGCAACTCTATATAGCTAGGACACTTCTAACTTAAGATGGCTACGCTGAGAATATAGTGATCTTATGAAAAAGAATATGCACACGAATAACATACTTTACACACAGATTGATGCATAATTACTTTTGATATGAGTCGTCAAAAAAGCTCATTTAATTTTTCTAAATATTTTTAAAATGCTTGCAGCGCATCACTTATCAAAAGTGAAGACTACACACAAAAAAAAAAGATGAAATATACACGATTTACCCTAGCGGACCAAATAAAAGGATGTTTGAGGCCAAATCGGGCCCCTGGGGCCTCGAGTTTAGCACCAGTGCACCACATTAATTACCAAGTGTAATTCAGTGGCTCAAGGATGACGTTGTACCTGAAGTAAAAATACAAATGATGTTTTTACTTCCCCTGTTCGTGGGCTTGCGCTTCTCTTCAAAATGCGGCCAATGCACGAGCCACATTGCCTGCCCTCAGTCGTCACAGTAATGAAAGCCCAATTCTGACCTTACTCTACAATAGAGGGGCCAGGGTCAACAGCAGTTTCTTCAAGTGGATGTTAAGTGCGCTTTAACTCTTGATCCTTGGTGTGTTTTGACCCAAGAATGTAACACTTTTTCACAATAGAATTGGCAACTGTTTTAAATTGTGAAAAACATGCAGAATATGTCTCTAAGGCTACTACACAAGGTACCAAGAAGGGAAAAGGAATAACAGCTTGAGCCTGTGAAGTGCCAACAGAGAGCTTGAATGGGCGGTCAGGTTTGTTTTATTCCCCCCCCCCCCCCCTCCGGCAAGCTTGGCAATAGAGGCCCCGTAGCTCAGTGGTTAGAGCACTGGTTTGGTAAACCAGGGGTTGTGGGTTCGTATCCCACCGGGGCCTCCACTCCCTGAGAAGGGTTGCGTCAGGAAGGGCATCCGGCGTAAAAAAAATTATGCCAAACATATACATGCGTTCATCTGAGATTATACCCTGTGGCGACCCCGAAAGGGACAAGCCAAAAGGAAAACAACAACAACCGCAAGCTTGCCAATGGCGTCGTAGCCTTGTTGACTGGTATCACTGAACCCTAAAAACAACGCCGAGGAATGTCACCGAGCACTCCATTGCCAAAGACAAAAAAAAAAAAAAAAAGGAAGACAATAAACGGAGTCTCCTGTTGTTTCTGGTAAATTTTTGAGGACTGGAAATTCCTGCATTACAGGAACGCTATAAAAATATATAATCGTCAAGTCTTAATGGAGAAAAAATGGTTTGCTCATCAGCCCCACAGTTCTGGGTTTAATTTTGGAGTATCCCAGCGCTCGCGTGGGTGTTTTAATATAACTTCCTGCTCCTTTGAAGATTCTGAAGCTAACAGCTCTTTCCTTGGACTTTGAATTTGACCAAATACCTACTAACACGTTTTCTGCTAGACTTTTAATAACTGTCAAAAGTCAACTCCAACTATGACTGTGATCCGATGGACAGCATTTGTACATTTACACCCGAAAGTGTGTTGAGGTGGAGTTTTTTGGTCGAATTGACTTACCAGTAACGAAGTAAACCAAAAGTTTTTATCGTGAGTGTGAGCAGGGTTGTACCGTGTCAAACTTTTATTTCCATTATAGCCATAAAGAACTCATCCCCTCACAGGCAAACAGAAGAGTCGTCCCTGCGATCACAGCCATCATTTGCATGAGCCTGGACGTGAACAGCACCACTGGAACATGGTCGATAACGTGCCCGGACGAAGCACTGGGTAATAGAAGAAAAAGGAAGCTGGAAAACTAAAATAAGACAAACAGCAAGATGTGTCCAATTAATGTTGCATGTTTTTGGGATGTAGGAGGAAACCGGAGTGCCCAGAGAAAACCCACGTAGGCAAGAGGAGAGCATGAAAACTCCACACAGGGAGGGCTGGGATCGAACCCGGATCCACAGAACTGTGAGGCCTACGCTTTACCAGCTGACGCATCATGCCGGCCTACTGTAGATTAATGAAAAAAAAAAAAAATTAAATGCACCAAATTCAGACATAGCCAGTTTCAGCTCAAAGCCAGCAATCTGGTGGATTTTCCAAAATACGCATACAAGGGCTATTAAGCTCTTTGTTCTTTGGAATCTGATATTTTCATATTGGAATTGGGAAAATGTGGATCCAAAACTGTTATGTGCAAGAAAACTAAGAGAGCAGCAGTTTATCAAATTAAATTGTTTTGGGGCATTTTTAAGAGTAGGTGGGACTGGTCCTGATGACATATCCCCCAAAACACTCCACAATTACTTGACGTTATCACGATATAAACAGAAGAGGCGTTACGCTCTGTTCACAGACCAGATTTTCCCTTCTAAGATTGACAATCGGGCCTATATGATGTGGTCAAATCTTTAGACAAACCTACCCAAGTCAGCCTCTTTTTTTATTTTATTTTATTTAACTGGTGCAACAAATGCAAATGGGAGAACGGGTCAGTTGCTAAAAGCACGTAGCTGCTTTTATAGCACCTCTTTGTGTTGGCATTCAATAAGAGACAAAGGTTGACCTCTGGAAGGGAAAGCCAAGAGACACATTTCTCAGCCTGTGCTAAGCTACTTTCAAAAGGGCTCGGGATGACGTCAAAAAAGGCAGACATGAATAAATGCCAAAAACCTTTCACGTCTCCAAGATCCCTATCGCACTGACACCGCCAAGACTGATCAGTCACCACAACTCCCAGGCCTGGGAGACCAAAATAATTCTTCCACCCTGACCAGAAAGATGTCCGGGAGACACATCCAGACACAGTGACGACCATTTCACCCGGAGCTCACTGATGTAGGTCGATATTCGTGAAACAAATATAAAATGTATGCTAATATGTGTTTGTGTGTGCGTGCATGCTTCACGCTCAACCTGTGGAGCACAAAAACCGGAGACAGTCCTCTAATGAGGAAAACAAGCTAAAGTCCACATTAAAATCCAAAATAATGACGCAATCGTTCTTGATATTTTCTGAGGGTGAAGTGGGGATATCCATTTATATTCATGCTCACATTAAGTTTAAGTAATTAATATGGAATACCGCCTGACGAAAACAAAATCAAGTGAAACCACATTTTCTATGTAGTAAGATTCTCTCTTGTATAATGCACACCCATGTATAACATGCAGCCCAAAAGTTGAGCTCAAAATTCTGGAAAACCCTTCACCCTATGTATAATGCATTTTGACATTGCATGATTTTGATTCTCCCCATTTGATCCAAACTATTATCTATATTTTGTTGGGTTCCACCCCTATCCCCAGCCCCCCAAATAATTACTCCAAGGTTAAGCACTTAATTTGGACACTTTTTATTGACTACTTATTTTGAAATTCACAGCCCTACTTTTATTTAATAAATGAGAAAATACACAGTTGTGCTTATTTGTTTGATTATCCAGGCAGAATTTCCAAAGTGTGTACAATACTTTCCAGGAAACATGAAGGACCAGGCAGAAGAATTTTATTTAAATGGCATTCAAATTAAACTGTTAATGATTTAGGAAAAGACTGACAGACACCAAGAGCACATATCGAAACGCGCACAGGAATGGTTGGAAAGGGAAATACTCATCTATCAGAAGAACCACAGGGTGACTTTGGTATCGAGAAACCATTGGCTGTCTTGCAGGTAGTTCTTCATTTGAGGGAACAGAACTTCTCTCTTATTTTTATGAAAGTGCAACGTGAAAACTGGTGGCAGGAAGGCTGGGGCACAGACTCAAACTGTAAAAGCCCAGGGCTGTGACGCAGCCATGCCAACAAGAAGTAACCCATGCTACACAGACAAAATCAGCTGATACAAAATGGCCATTTTGACCATGCCGCTTGGATTTTAGTTTCAGCTACCTTCCCAGACTACCAAATGAATCTTCATCAGGAGATGGTCTAACTGATGGAAGTGCAGCAATGCAGAGGGCAAATTAGATTAGGCTTCTTGTCCTTTGCCCATGTTTCTCTCGCAGCCCTGAAAGCTGGTATTGAATTAGCCTCGTTTGGAGCTGAACCGCTAACAATATTAACACGATGCTGTATCAGTGTTGATTTGAAATGCTTCTGTCCATAATAATGATAAATAATGAAAGTGCGAGACAGAACTGGATTGACATTTGAATACTTCTGCCTTTGCTTCAAACGAGAGCTGTGTGACCGTTGAGTGGCAATTTTTCAGTCAATGAAGAAATTATTGATTTCAAGACAGGTAGAATCGAGGTCTAATCGAGTCTAACATATCAGCCCTGACACAAATTCAATATTGAAATAGCACTGATTGAATCAAGTCGGGGCCCATTTCCTTCTCAAATTCTGTTTGGATTTGAAAAACACTTGCATGCTCACTAAACAGCTATCATCAGTCGCTTACGCCAATCATAACGTGAGCACAGTGGCTCAAATAAACACGAGAAGAGATGTCCGACCCAACCTCTCTCTCTCATCTTTTTAAGTGGGAGAACTTACACAATTGTTGGCTACTTTTTTTTCGTCTCACAGTATGATATACAGTACCAGGGCCTGAGCCCTGCTGAGAATAATGAACAAAAAAAAAAAAAAAACAAGTAATTGACACTCCCCACCCTAAAAAGTTTGTAATTCCCTAACCGTAAATATACCACAAACTATAATTGCAAAACAAATTCCTATAGTTTCAAACTCCTCTTGCAACATTACCCTTGAAATTACGCCTTACAGATGTTTTGATTTCAAAAGCATGCATGTACATGCGGCTCAGACTTTCCATTTGTGAGTAGTAAACTGACTAAGAATTTGTGTAAAAAATAATTATAAGAGAGCGTTTGCTCACACCTAATAATAAAATCCAATAGTTGGAACACTCTTCAAGAGAATGCTGCAGCCATGTTTTTTTTAACATCACTGTTGCCACGATGACATACTGTGACGCTGTGACCTCACAAAGTTCGCAAAGAAGGATTTCAAAGAGTCTCTGTGAGTCTTTATGGAACCATTGAACAATACTAATGCAAGAGCATACCTTTCTGCATAAAAATGGCATTTCTTTCAAGCCTATGGAAAGGCATGCTTATTCTTTACAAGATGGCCACGCAAGTGGTGGTCAGCGCATTTTTCGGGACTCTGGTGAAGCAGGTGAACAGTCTGAAGGACCAGCTGTGGATGGTGAACTTGAGAATGGAGCTCCAGAGCCAGAGGGTACAGGAGCTCTTGGCCGAGCTGGAGCAAAAGGAGAAGGACAACAAGCCTCTGTGGGAGCGGGTGGAGTACCTGACCAATCAGCTCCAGACCGAGAGGAACGAAACAAAGACGGAGGGGAAGCTGAGGCGAGAGGAGGCGGCTAAGTGCTTGGCGGAGGAGAGGCGGCGGGCGGGAGCCCGGCAGAAGCACAAAAGGGAGGACCTCCTCAAGGACATCAAACTGTTCCAGATCAAGTCCAGGGACAACCAGAAGAGGCTGGAGAAAGAAGTGGAGGCCAAGGCGGCACAACTCGACGCCAGCAGAGAACGAGGACGAAGGCTGCATCAGACTCTGAGGATGGAGAGGGCCACAGTGGCCCACTTCGAGACGACACTTCACTTTGACTTGCAATGAAACCACTACGTGAAGAGTATTGGGTGGAGATAAGAGACTCGGGTGACAGAACTTGACTTGAGTCGGCAATTTTAGGACTTGGTGATTGCATGGCTCAAACATATCAAACGCAACTTTGACTTCGTATCAACAAGAATAGAGTCAAACTATGAAAAGAGCAATCCGACTTCAGGACAGAACAATGTCTAAAAATAGTTTGTATTTGTCGCTTAGACTACTGTCGACAAATTCTGTTCGTTCAAGAATTAGCAACTGTTATTTACTGGCCGAGTGGCACAATGCAGACAAAGAATGGGACTCACGTAAGTCCCAGATATAAAATATGATATAAATACGTCTCTGTCCCCATGTGTTAGCCATGTTGAATGTGAGGCACTGACAGGGTTGCCATGTCATGAAGGATATATCTACTGTCCTGTAGAGCACAGACAAGTGCCTGGAGTTAGGAACATGCTATTCTTGGTACAGTAAAACATTTTTCATGACGCTGTTCAAGTTTGACAACAGATTTTGAACTAGGAAGCACAAATTCCTCGCAGCTCATGAAAGCGACTTGTCTACGGCAACAATGTCGTGGTAAGTTTGGATTAAATGTGAAACTTTATAGAATTTCCAAGCTCTATTTACTTGAATTTATATAAAATAACTCGTGTACTGGGCATTTAAGGCCAATCCAGAAAAACTATAAGAAACATTTTTTTACTGTACCGTTATATGGCTGCATATCACCACACACACACACACACACACCACACACACACACACACACACACACACACACACAGTGCTTAAATCTAACGGACAATCATGTACGTCGGACAACGGTCTGCCCCTTTTCGGTCGTGTAAATCTGGCAACTCACCAGTACGCTATGATGCCGAAACATGAAAAGTGTCACGTAGTGAAATTTAGATTCAAGGATTAAAATTTTGATTGAATCAAGGAAAGGAAAGAAACTGCAAATCTGGCATGTTGTCAAAGAGAAACAACTACTACCATCTAAACTTCATCCTTCGCTATAAATCCCTGAGTGAGACGTCGGCTACACTTTGGAAGTCCTCCATGGATATTTGAATTCAACAGCCGTCAATGCCAATGTTAACGGAGTTAACGTCGAAATGTAGCGCATCTTTGGTTCTTCAAATATTCACAAAGCTTCATGTCAAGGCTAACTGATGAAACTACAGAGACAGAGTTCAAAAGTGGCTAACGGACATTTGTAATAACTGAGTAACATTGTACTGTAACTCGGGCGATGACGTAATACGCATGAAAATTAGTGGAGACCTGAATGATGTTGTTTGACTCTTGCCAAAGCAAATTTGGACTTAAATCGTGATTTCCACATGAATTTTCCTCAAAAATAACTAAATACATAACTAATTGCAATGATTTTTTTCCCCCATTTTAATAATCCTGTTTGTGTCATGACTTTTTCCACTCCATTTTTTTTTTTTTTTTTTTTCAAAAAAAAAATTACCATTTCATCCACCCAAAAATGTTTCTCCTCATAAAATTATTAATGTACCCTCATCCCGAATACAGTCAAACTATTCATGAAAAGCACTTGTTGCAATATTTTTTTCCCCATGAAAAGTTATGATTATTTTTTATTATTAGTCACAGCTTGTTGATGCCATAACAGGTCAAACCTACACCCCCCTCCTTATAATATTATAAGATCCCACCCCCAAAAAACCTGACACTTGGTTTTGAAAATTCCTTGACATAAATATAATGTTGGACTTCCTTTGCCTCCCCATATAAATGGATGATGTTATTATATGAGGTGAATTATGTGACATTACAACTGATCACCACACAAATGAAATCTGTAAAGTTGGTAGTTGGGTTTTGTTTACAAAAAGATCAAAATGTGGTGGGACAGTACATGTGGAATGGAAGTGGCGACTGAAAAACGTTGGCAGCAGTGAGTCATCATAGAGCAAAGCAGTAATTTGTGTTATCTCACCGTTTTGTTTTTTTGTTTTTTTTTTGGGAGGGGAGGGGGGCAACAGCTCAGCAATGTTCTTCTGATGTGCCTTTTTCAGTTTGTTCTCGTATCTAAAACTATGTTGTTATCTTTACGTCCAAAGTGTGACATCAACCTGGGTAGTCTGTCCTGCATCTCGCTGCTTAAGTTATTTAAAAAAAGAAACTTAACAAAAAAAAAAACCAAAAAAAAAACAAAAAAATCCAAAGTTCTGTGGGGTGGGGTGAGGTGTTAATAATTTACAGTTGGAAGTAAAGAGTGTACACATAGGAGAACCGCATAGCATACAATATGGCAAGAAAAATGAGATGACCATTGTGATTTTAGATATTTGTGCGCGTGTGTTTTTGTGTAAAAATTTGATCAGAGTACAATTCCTGATGGTGATTTGGGCACAGTGTGATTAATCAAACAAATAGGTCCCCATTTTATTGAAAGACAATTTGGCACATGTAGCCTCATTGCGAGAAAAAAAATGTCATCAATATGGAATTTTAAATGTTTTTACTAGTCATCTTCAAATGTTCCTATAAAGTGTGTAGTTTTGTGGGTAAAATGAGCCACATTTACACACCCACTAAAACAAAGTTGTTGGGGTTTTTTTTTTTTTTTGTTCTTACAGCTCACATTTAATCTCTCTGTAACAGATGCGGACTGCATTGGAAATGAAGTTCAAAACGAGGATGAGAGGATTAAATTGTGATAAATATTTTAAGAGCGGCTTCTCCGTGACACACGAGCGAGAGCATCTGATGACCGCCGCTTATAAATCGGACAACGCAGCCGAAGCACGAAGGTCCAACACTGCTGCCATCGTACGCTCTGGAAGAGTCACAAAGTTTATGATGAAAGCGACTGCCTCCGAACAGAAGGAACAACCTCAACAAAGCTGTTAAAGATCACAAGATATGTAAAGGAGCTGAGTATTTTATTTTGTTAGGTTTTATAGTGGTTACAAGTAAGAATGCAAAAAGGTAACAAGACTCAAACATCCTGTTTATTTATATTCATTTTCAAAAGGTAATCCATTAGTCAAACATTAGGTTCTAACCCATTTTAACACTGTGACAAATAATGCATGAATAATGGTTTTACATTTTGAAATCAAACCGGCTCACAATTTTCACAGGGTAAGGTAAGAATGCTACTTCAAACATAGCTTGTACGACCGCAGACTTTCCCTGGAACAGATTCTTCCTATTTCCATTATTTCCTACACTACTTGCAGTGTACAGTCACAGTAGAAGGATGGCATAGTTGCTTGAACCGTAATTTCCAAAACACGAGAGCGGCGGAAAACTGAAACGCTGACGGTATAGAATCAGATCTCCTCGACGTCATCTTTTGCAGGAGCCATCAAATGGGCAAGAGCAGGCTGATCTCATTACCTCAAATGACTCCGAGGAATTGTGGCTGACTGCAGAAGGGGTGGAGCCAGAGGATTCCTATATAATAGCATCTTTGTCCTCACGAAAAGGCCCGCTGAGGTGTACTACTTGAGCAGCCTGACCTCCTTTTTTGGATCATCGCACTTTTACGGGCTTTTGCCGGTGCTCCTTGTCTAACTTTGCAGCTTGTTACAAACTTTTTTTTTTGTTTGTTTTTTTTAAAAAAAAGGCCACAGTCTATGTTTTGCCACTGAGAGCTGAGGAATGTGTAGGAAGGTGGAAGTTGTTTGAAGAGTCCGACTGAAAGGAATGTCTGGAGGCCGCAGCTGCCTTCCAGAGGTTTCTGTGGCCGAGAGGAGTTTTCAGCCCAGTTTAGCTGAAGCCAGGTTCGACCGCAACAGCCCAGGAAACCCACATGAGCTGAGAAGAAGTGGCCTTACAAACTTAGTGTTGCCGAGTGAACTTAAAAAATTAAAAACATAAATCACCCTACTTTTGGATGACAAAGGTAAAGTGGAGATATGGCTGCGAGTGGTAAACTCTCTTGGAGTTCAAGTCCAAATATTTTGCTGCTTCTAATCATAATGGCCACTTTCCAGGTCTTTTTAAGGCCTTTTTTGTGTGGCTTGTAATGTTAGACGTCCACTCATTTTATTCTGATAAGTGAAGGTGGTGACCAGGGCTGGATTTTGTTGTAAAATTCCAGTCGCTCACACTGCCTTTTTTATGGCAAATGTTAAAAATGGTGAACACACTTCAAATCTACGCTTCCAACATTATATGGCTCAGACAAAAAAGAAGAAGCTTGGCAATTTAGCATTGCCCATCTCCCTTGGATACCAACTTGGGATTTGGCCATATTCACCTTTTGGCATTTGCTATTAGCAGACTTCGAGCTCAATTTAGGCCATGTGTCATTGAGACTATTTTTCTGCATCCTCTTGCGATGGACTTGTCTCCGCAATTCCAAGTGGCTTGATGTAAAGACTTTTTTTTTTTTTTTTTTAAAACAACTTGGTGGCATTTAAGGACTTGAATTGAAATGGGGAACTTGTATTCTTGTCACTGTTTTCGTTGCGTTCAGAGTTCATTCGCCTGAGCTGACGAGCGCTACAGACAGCCCCAAGAGTGAGATTCAAGGCCAACACCGACGATTTGCCGCACGCGCTCTCACTTCCTTGGCAACCGTGTGACTCATTTCCTCATTCGCGCTGCAACGATGGAAGGCTTAGCAGAAAAAAAAAGAAAAAACTACAAAACAGAATCATCGGCATGCAATTAGGGCCTGAGACTCACAGCTGGTTAAATGAGAGCAAGAAGCTTGTTTTTGTCAGGAAGAGCAAAAGTACAGCCAAGGACAACTTGGTATCAATGATGGTTTTAGTGTAGCGTTATTAGTTCAAGGTGTTCAGAGTTCAAATACTTGGAAACATACGGTATGTAAAATGGATTACAATAGACTAAAACGGAGTACCTTGATTCACAAGTGCCCTGATTTGGTCTCTTGGTCAAGTTTTTGCCAGACTAAATTTGAGTTAACTTCCAGCTCTTTAATGAACAGGCCTAACAATCACAAATACAAACAGAATACTCAAGGAGCATGTGGAAGAAGCTAACATTGCGTGGACAACCAAACCTGGAGGCAGAGATCATGAGGCCACACACTCAGTCACGCCCCTTAAAAGGCACACCTCAACATGCGAATACTACACTGTGTGTGTGTAACTTTCCACCACATGATTTCTTTACAGTCTCTTATGTTCTATTATACAGTGAATAGGATCCAGACCAAACCACAATGGGAAAAAAAAATAGACTGAAAAATAATTGGGAACAAAAAAAAAAAAAAAAAAATCTGAATGGTGATGCTGCAGGTGCTGTGTGTGAGGGTCCACTGTCTTCATATTTCACAACACAGTGGCCCTTTTGTTTTTGTATGATATTTCCATTGTTTTTTTTTTTTTTTTTAATCAATCTGCAAAAATGTCAAAAGTTGTTTTTTTTTCTGTCAGTATCATCTGCACATTAAACTGGGAATCAAATTTTAGCAAATAATTACAATATAACAAAGACGAAAAAAAATTCAGTCTGGATACATTGCATACCCACTGTACACACACACACACACACACACACACACACAGCTCCCTTGTAATGTTCATAGTGTGAATATTCTTACAGTAAATGTACTTTCAATCAGGAAAAACAGTGAGTTAACTTGTGTATTAAATATACGTCATCAAGCAAGCTGCCAGCGCCTTGCCTCGAGCTAATCCACGCTAGTAAATATCTTGAAGAGGTTAGCTTGGAGTCAGTGATAGACACGTGAGTGAGTAAGAAAAGGTAAGAAAGTACAATTCCCCGAGCCACAAGTCCATCTACAGCTTTTCTTTTTACATACATTATCAATGCTGTTGAATTTGCCACGGCAATGATTCCTAAAGTTGGTTCCCTGAATAACGTAACGGATGTTCATCTAAGAATGACGAGAGGGTGTGTAGTGGACCCTCGACCACTACCTACAAAGATTGGCTGCTTAATTTGACTGTCGTTTTCACTTGACTCCTCATTAAAAACACAGTCATGTGCAAAAGGTTCTAATAACTTTGGTGTGAAGCTTGCAAAGCTAACAAACCCAACTATATATTCCCTTTTGGTAGCATAAATCTATAAAGATTATATATGTACAGAGTTAAAGAGACTGGTCTCTCTTAAAAAGGATTGTATGAGTCAACAATCAAAATAATTACAGAAGTAATGGTTCGTCCATGTTCTGCTTGGGGTTATGTTTTTAAAACAGGCAGCTTGTTTGTTTTGCTAGTAAATAACTTTAAAAACAGTATGATTATTCATAAACGATTTTTCTTATGCAACCATTTTTAAATCTATGTCAATCGTGTGTTTGTAGTGACGCTCAAAATGAAATGGTTTTCCCAAGGAAGAGTGGGAAGTGGCCTCACTGGAAGAACTGGCCCCTCAGAGTTCATCACGTGATCAAATAAAAAGTCAAGCCGTTTGTTTTTTGAAATGTATTTGACCTGATTTTTTTGTTACTGCTTGTTGCGGACAAACATCATCTTGAGACACTGTCAAAACTATGGTAAGCCATGGTCATACTGTACCTCCCAAAAAAAAAAAAAAAAAAAAAAAAAAAATGTGATGTGCGACCAGTGCAAAAGTTATTGTAGGGCGCTGTGTGCACAACAACCATGCATATTCAAGACCCCCCCCCCCCCCCCCCCGTCCTTTAACGCCCCCCACCTTTTTACTTCAGCTCTAGTCCATTCAAATGAAATGTTTCATACCATCAGAGGCTAATAATCACTCATTAAGCAACTCAATACAATCAGCAGGCCTATTGAAAAAGTCCAACTGAGAGACTAAGTATCATCAAGTACTGGTCTACAAACTCAATTGGTACAAAAACAGCATGATGCTTCTGTGCTGACTAACATGAAAAATACAGCCTGAGGAAAACATGATCCATTTTCACTCACTACCCATAAAATCAGTCAGGGTCTGAGATGCATTTTATGATTTTTTTTTTCCCCAATTCAATTTGTCAATTTAACGGCATCTGTGGGATATTCGAAAAATGCTTTTACTTCTAAAAGATTGTAGTATTCTTCCTTGCATTTTTCAATTTGTGTGTGAAGCGTTAAGACTTTTCAAGCAGCATTTGAACATTGACATTGCCATAAGTCAGAATGAAGAACTTTTCAATTGCAACAGTATTTTCAAAAAGTATTATTCAAATGTGGTGGCACCGTGTCTCAGCTGGAAAAGCGTTACCCTCACACTTCTGAGGACCCGGGTTCAATCCCAGCCCCGCCTGTGTGGAGATTGCATGTTCTCCCCGTGCCTATGTGGGTTTTGTCAAGGCACTCCGGTTTCCACCCACATCCCAAAAACATGCAAAATTAATTGGAGACTCAGAGTGTGGCTGTTTGTGCCCTGCGATTGGCTGGTGACCAGTTCAGGGTGTACCCCGCCTCCTGCCCGTTGACAGCTGGGATATGGTCCAGTATTCCCAGAGACCTTCATGAGGATAAGCGGCAAAGAAAATGGATGGATGGATTATTAAAATGTACATTTTATATGATCACTGTGGAGTATTTTACATTTTCTACACTTTACTTTTTGTTTTACATTCAGATAATTTTTTATAGATTGTAGTTTAAGAAAAATGCACAATTTTTAATTGCTATTCAATAAATGTTCCGTGAAATGTTTGATTTCTAAAATATAATAAATTCTTCATGAGATTTCTCCATTTCACAAGTCATGTGGAACTCTGTTTTATACATTAATTCAATCTTTCAATTTAACAAGAGCTCAGAAATTTTATCCCAATGTAACAGTCATTCTTTTTAATTTTAATAGCACAGGAGCTCAAACTTCATCTCTTGTATTTACTATTCATTATTTAATTCCACAGGATACTGAATTTTAAAACCTTAATTATTTTTATAAATGATTACTTTTTCAATTTGCGGATCACACAGAAATAATGTCTTTGTTATAATATAATTATTTGCTAAAATATATTTGTGCAGTGTTTCACTTTCATTTTACATGACTGTGCTAGGAAATGTTTTGTTAAAGTTTTCAACTTAATTAACTATTTACTACACTTAATTTTACAGGCTCCATGTGGATTTTTTTCCCCATTTAATTTGCATAACCTAAAAGTCCTTCTTTCATTGATTTAAATATCGCAAGCTCCCGATGTGAAGACTTGACCAAAAAGTCCCACAATCAGGCAAGAAAAAGAAAACGTTGCGGTGGTCCATTTTGCTGTTGTTTCCCAGGTATTTTGAGCTGGCCCGAAGCTCTCTCTGAAGGCCCTCGTGCAGATGAGGCTCTCACCGACCGACCAGCATTATGTAACGTCCTTGAGCCAAAGTAAGCTGAAAAATATTTCAACTGAGAGAGCGAGAGGAAGAAACAAGACACCCACACATCTGCACCGCCTATACTACTCAAACACGAACTCTACAGGAGGCCTGCGTTGGCTCGCAGTGAGTACTTCCGGCTCTTTCCACACAAGCAAATGGGTGTCAGGGTTCAATACCGCAATTTATGAGTTCCACCAAGGATGGATCCGTTTGTCACTTGGTCTTTGAAAAGGAAGTTTCGCTGAATGGTCCAGAGGTGAACGCGAAACAAGGACAAATGTGTTGCTTTGCTTTGAAGCCTTTTCATAACAGACCTACTGCGTTGGCACCACAAAAAAATAAATAAATCGTGAATACAAGGAAAAAGCAAATTAATCCTGTGAGTAAACATCTAACTAAGCCAGAGGAGACAGTTAAAGTGCCCTCCAAAAGTAGTGGAACGGGAAGGTCCGTTCCTTTGTTTTATTTTTTGCACAGCGAAGACATTTGGGTTTCTGATCCTCAGATTGATATGAAGAAAAAACAAATCTAGATGTGTTACGTATTTACATCTAGATGTGTCAACTCAGGACAGAGCACCTTTTGTTGGAATTCACCCACTTTTCAATTGAGCAAAAAGTATTAGAACATGTGACAGGGGTTTCTAGTTGCTCAGGCATTGCATTCTAGATTGATTGCTTAAATATGTCCCTAGAGCTAGTTTCCGTTGCCGGGGATCATATCGCCAAAGTCCCACCGCTCAGCTCACGTCGCACCTGACCCCTATGTCCCCTCTCACAGGTGGCAAGCCCATGGGAAGGGGGACCCATGTTACCCTTTCGGGATGTGCCCGGCCAAGCCCCATGGGTGTAGGCCCGCCCACGAGGCGCTTGCCTTCGAGCCCCACTTCCAGGCCTGGTTCCAGATGGGGGCCCCGGTGACCCTAGTCCGGGCAAGAGAAACTGAGATCTACGTCCGGAAGACTCCCTGGTCCTGGACCCCTCCCTGGTGAGGTTTTACAGGCATGTCCCATTGGAAAGAGACCCCAGGGACGACCCAGGACATGCTAGAGGGACTATGTCTCTCGGTCCTCTTACTGTAAACAGCTTGGGATCCCTCCGGAAGAGCTGGAAGAAGTGGCTGGGGAAAAGGAACTCTGGGTATCCCTGTTGAAGCTACTTCCCCCGCGACACGACCCGGAGAAGCGGTAGAAAATGGATGGATGTTTAAACATGAGATAGAGCTTGGGTCTGGCTTTAGCTTTCGCCTGTGAAAACTGCCTTTGCTGTTCAGCAAACATGAAGACCAGCGGGCTGTCTACAGGAGAAAAGCAACCATTTTGAAACAGACAAGATATGTGGGGGACGAGGGGCGTAGGGGGTGGATCGCTCAGCGCTATTGCACAAACATTGGGTATAACCAACCCAATCATTTGGAATGTCGAGAGAGAAAAAGAAATTAGTGTCTTTCCTGAGCAACAGACCTCAAACAGGTCGGCCAAGGGGATCAACAGCAATTGATCACGGAAACATTGTGAGAGCTGTGAAGAAACACACAAAGACAACAGTTAATGATATCCCTGCCAACCTCCACAAGGCAGGGGTGAAGCTATCACAATCCACACCACCAAGAAATTCAACAGAAGAAATATACAGACCAAGATGCAAACCACTTACCGGAAAATAAAGAATCAGAAGGCCAGATTGGATTTTGCAAAGAAAGTGGACTGATGAGACCAAGATTAACTTCGACCAAAGTGATGGAAAGTCTAAAGAAAGAAAGGATCTTCTTATGGTCCAAAACAAATAAGCGCCTTTGTGACGCATGATGGAGGTCATGTCAGGAGTTGGGCTTGGATCGCCGTTTCTGGAGCAGCCTCACTTGTCTTTATTGCTGATGTAACTCATGATAGCAGGAGCAGAACAAATTATAAAGTCTACAACACCAATTTGTCGGGCAATTTTCAGAAAAATTGACCCAAACTAAATTGGGTGATTGCTCACTTGAAAAGTGGCTGGATTCAAACAAAAGGTACAGTGTCAGAGTATAACACGTCGAGATCGAAATATCATGAAACAAAAACTGTAATTCTGAGCTTTTGTCTCATATTCATCTTTTGATCAAAAACCCAAATGTATTCAGTGTAAAACAAAAGCAAAAGGGATTGACCTTGCCATTCCAATACTTTTGCAGGGGACCGTATGCACCACCACTCAGGGATCTCGTTTCGTGTGCATCCTAGACAGGCAAAAATGACCAGGGACACAAAAAGCATGGTGAATCTGCATCCACTGATGCACAACATTGCCTACTTACACATGTGTGCAAGACTCAAATGAAGCGGTGTCGCATCGCAGTTTGTGTGTCAAATTTTGCACATAATAAAACATTGAAAAACAAAACAGAAAATCACATTGACTCCGCACACCGTCGCAAAAAGCGAGGCAGAACGTTGTATACGTGATTTATAACAGACAAGTGGACGCGGAAATGAAGCGTTTGATTGATCAGCGGGAAGACAGCAGGTGCAAGATGCAATCCCAAATTTTAAAGAGAAAAAAAACAAATTGTCAAAGCGTGGTAGCATTTCATAGTAATATGCAAAGCGAGCACCTGTTCATTGTATCACAGACCTTTCTTTTCTCAGAGTACGACGCTTCATCCATGGACCCAAGAGACAAAGGTGAATTTAACATAGCGCAAATCAGTGAGCTCAACCTTAGTCGACTTTAACATTAGCGCTAACTCTGTTTTAAATATGAGTACTGTCGAATGTGTGGCTTGCAACCAACCATAACAGTACTTACAGTGTGCTTTTTGCTCAGTGTAGTCACCGCGCGACATTTGGCCAAACTGTTGATCTGTAGTGGCTAGCTTGGAGTCACATAGGTGAAAAACATGGCAAATGTGACCAAAAAGGAATCAGAGTAAAATGGATCACCATCATGTACCCCAAACAGAGGAAGGTTTTGTTCAAGGGAGATGAAAATCATTTTCCCCTTGAGGATTCTTCATTTCTGTTAGAACAAACAGAAGTGTTCTTCTAGACATTGGAAAAGTACAAATATTTGTCTTATTCCTAGTCAACTTGCTGAAGATCATAAATGCACAGCTATAAACCGATTGATTTATCCCCAGAAAAGCTACAATGCTAGCTGTTTAGGAAGAGAGCCAAAAGGCACTTCGTTCCTCGTGTGTGTGTGTATGAGTGAAGTGCTTCGCTGAGTCGTATGTCGGTGCTAGTCAATCAGAAAAAAACTGGGGCAGGTTATAATTTCATAAAGACAACGGACACGAGAGTTTTTCATTGAGTAGGAAACAGCTGGAATGTCTCTCGACACAATGAGCCACTGGCGGAACCGCTTTGAGTCTGTAGTTAGCGATTTATTTAGTTTGGTAGCCCACGAACTAACTAGCTAGTGTGCTACGGAGCTAAGCAGCGCACCCTGCCTCACTTGATTTTTGCAATATTGTTTAAAATAGGTCTTTAACTTGGTGTCTACATCTGGACACAGAAGAAGTCCCAAATGAACTCAGGCCATATCTAAAAAAAGGTTCAAGGTTATCATTCAACCACATACAGTGTGTGTTTCTGTTTCAAGCGGCTACACATATTTTCAGGCTTTACGGTAATGGTGAACTGTTTCAACCAATCACATGCAAGTTCTGCCACCATTGAAGCCAATCAAATCTGCATCACAGGCTGTAATTGGTGTGATCATGGACTGCACGCAGACCGGACAGAAGGGGTTGGGGGGGGGGGGGGGGGGGACATTTGAGCTAAAGACAGAGAGATCAGAAGGGGAACGTCAAGGGAGGAGAATGTTTGGAACAGGCAGAGTCACTTTTGTTCGTACTTTTCTGTGGGAAATTTCTACTGATAAAATATGTGAAATGCCATGATGAACCAAAATAAAGGTTTAATTATGATTTGTTAAAAGATGTGAAATGGTTTGATATTTCACCGTTGCATCAAGATTTGACATGTTCAACAGAAAAAAAAAAGGAAATTCAAATTTATTTTTCTGAAGTACTTAATTTGAAGACATAACTTTTTTTTTTAATTACTTGCTCTTATTGTGAAATTCAAACCTACTTTTATTTTGTCAATGAGATTAAATTACACAATTTTACCCATATCTTTGATTACCAGTGCAAAACTTGCAAGATGTGTACAATTCTTTATTATGCTCAGCGGCCTTAAAAAATAAATAGAATTCCTTTTAAAAAAAAAAAAAAATCGTCGATACTATCACTTGTCTTGAAGGTTTTTTTGGGAAAATCTATTCTGGAAAAAAAAAAAAAAGGCAATCATGATGGGCCGAAACACATTGCAAGAGAGCAAGTGCAATGGATAAAAATATTGTACAAGCAGCATCAAAGATTAAAGAGTAACAACTGGAATAAAAATCTGTAACATAGTAGTACATAAGTGGGGGGCGACTCGTTGTTCCAGGGCTGGGACTCATTGTTTCCATGACATATGCCTCCCAGGACTCACAGAGTCTCAGGTGTAAAATGACGTATGCTACATTAGGTCTTCTTCTTTCGGCTTGTCCCGTTAGGGCAATATAAATAAATTCAATGTCTTGTACGATGGTTGACATATTTGAGGATTGGTTATTTTTCTAAGGAAAAAAAGTAAAATAAATAAATAAATACACACACACACACACACACACCTTTTAGATTCTTTCCAGCAATTAGAGAACAAAAAGTTTCATTTCCTGTGCCAGGGCTATCGTCAGGCTTTTTCAACGAATTATTGACAAATACATTTTGTCAAGACCTTCGTTATAAATTATATTTACTTTCCCCCCGCCCCACTTTGGAAATTCTGAGATTGTATTATTATTATTATTATTATTATTTTTTTTTTTTTTTTTTTTTTAAATTGTACAGGACTTGTGTGTGAAATGTCATCTGATCCATCCATTTTCTTATCTTATCTCTATCTTATCAGCTTATCCTCATGAGGGCCGCGGGGAGTGCTGGAGCCTATCCCAGCTGTCAACGAGCAGGAGGGGGGGTACACCCTGAACTGGTAATCGCAGGGCACATGGAGGCAAACATCCACACTCACAACCACACCTACAGGCAATTTAGAGTCTCCAATTAATGTTGCATGTTTTTGGGATGTGGGAGGAAACTGGAGTGCCTGGAGAAAACCCAAGCAGGCACAGGGAGAAGATGCAAACTCCACATAGGCGGGTCTGGGATTGAACCCAGGACCTCAGAACTGTGAGGCCAACGCTTTACCAGCTGATCTGACGTGCTGCCAAATGTCATTTAATGTAGTTTTCTTCATTTACCATACAGTATTCTGACGAGCCGGTATTATTTCTTTGAACTTCACAGGGTATCATCAGCAGGTTGCAACAACATAAGGAGACCTCAAGAAATAGAAATAGACGTTCTAAGAATTTTTTTCATGAATCAGAACAGTCAACGGGAATTTTTGGGACTTTTACAGAAAAGCAAGTTGCACAAAAAGTATTGAAACATTGAAGTTGGGATTCACGTTGACAAGTGCCATTAGGATGCCTCCCCACTCTCTGCGTGGTCTTTGCCGTTCCAATTTCCCTGCGAGACCTCACCCTCGCCCACTGAGTCTTTATTACCTAATCTGCCTTCAGATGCACTAAAGGCCACAGAATGTGTTTGAGTGGAGGCACCCACTCAAAACAAATCAATTATTTACAAAGCACAAAAGATACCATGTATGCCAGTTCCCCCCCCCCCCACCCCCAGTCTAGTATACATTTGTTTTTCTCTGGAACATCTTATTGCCAGGTCGGAAAGCGGCAAAGACGACCCCATTCTGGGTTTTCAGCAAAAAATGACTAAAAAAGGATGAAATTCATTTGTCTTGGGCTTCTTTGCGATGCCTCCCCAGAACGGTACCAGTGACACCGAAGAAGACAACCGTGATGATAGCCACAAAACAGGAAAAGGATCTTATGAGAGCAATGTAGGAAAACGCCTGAACTTTATTGAGGGTTGCTCAGGTAGACACTTAAAAGAGTTTCAACGCAATTGGTTAATTCTGATGACAACCACGTTCCCAGGAATAAGCAAGTGCACACTTGTGCAGCTATATTATCTCTGTTTAATTCTACCTCCCCTTTAGACAGCTTAGCTATGTGGTACTAGTACTACTCGTGACACAATTGTACCAGAGAACATAAAGCACTTCACTAGTAGTATCAGCGCTACACAGATCTCAACTAGTACATGGTTTTGTCTCGTTATTAAGATGAAGTTAGCCTACTAGTATACTAAAGTTGTTAAAGTTAAAAAAGTCATACAATGTCAGTAGTAAGTTGTGCTACTAGCATGCAGAATTGTCTTATTAGTGAGGACAAAGAGCTTGCATGGATCATAAAGAGCCAATGTCATGAAATGCATGATTTTTAGTATGTTATTAATGAAAAAAGGGCAGCCGGAATGGTGCTATCCATTTTTTTTTTAAACATACAACATGATTTTGACATATATGCCTTTTTGTCACTCCTGCCATGAAAATCCTCTCAAGGGATTAGTTTTTGAGAAGAAGCAGGAAGTGACGTTAGTAGCAGGCGCCCACTCAAGTGGTCTCGTATGTTTCTACTAGTTTTACCCGCTGGAAGGTAGCTCTTTTTTCCTTCGTGTTAGCCCAAATGCCGGCTTGTTGTATTGATGGATATTGTTTGGAGTTTGGATTCATTCTTCATACTTTTCAAAAAAAAAGACCCGGTCCGTCGTGAAAAATGGATTGCACGGGTAAGGAAAGGATGAGAGCTTTGTGGGTTCCAAATGAGAGGTAAGGGGTGTATACAGCTATTAAAAAAAAATATTAATAATAATCCTCTCAAAATGTAACAAAAGATCTGCGCACTTAAGTCCGGGGTACTAAATGTGTCGATGTACCAGTCAGCGCGGCTTCGGCTGGTCTGGCTCATACATACTGTCTGGGAGTCTGTTGTTAGTTAGAAGTGATCTGCATATCATCTAAATATGGCTCAAAACGATGGGGTAATATTGCCCCGGTCACTTCACTCGTGAGATGTTCTCTTCTTTGAAAAGAGCCTCCGTGTCGCATAGTAGGTGGCACATCGTGTTTTCAACGGTGAATGTTGCGGTGTGACGTCATGAAAAGAGGATACAGGTAATAAGGCTAATACTTCGATGTCGAATGAGACTTCTGCAACTTTGAGCATGGATGACACGCTCTCCGCTCATATTTATTTTTTCGTATGGACATTGAAGTGAATAATGTTATATGAATTTTTCATTACAATGCCTATAGGCATGACACTTGACCTTTAAGGTGAATATCAAGGATATCAAATAAATACCCAAATGGCTTTCCATGCTGTAATAATACCAGGATATTACGTTGCTCACCCTGCCATTTTGTAGTCGAGAGGATGTGAAAGAGGAGACTTGAAATCGAGCGGTTGCTCATGGGCGTTTGGCAACCAACACGTTATCGAAGTAGAAATCGTGTGAGCGCCTATGAGGAAGGAAGGACGCAGTTTCGACTCAAACTGCAACATCTTTCAATACACTCAACGGACACAACATTAAGTACACCTGCAAAAGCTACAAATGACAAAAACGGAGCACTCCAGCAAAGCAGAGACTGCAAAGAACAACACTGCAACATAGTTAGCGTGTCTATTTTGTCACTTGTAGCCGTGCGCTCTCAAATGTGGAGTGTAGCGCCGTGACAACAGACATGTTTACTTTAGTCGCTTTTTAGGCGCTTATCCTCAAATGTCATCATGACGCAACCGCTTCAGTCAAGAAGCAGCAAAAACTGGAGTGATGCAGCAAAGAAGGGACTCTGGCGTAGGATACAAGAAACAGCTGACATTAACATGCACGCATTTAATTTTTGTACTCTCAAATATTGCAATTTGATGAGTGGTTCGAGAGGAGGCTGAGGTCAGCAAGAAAACGGACCTTTTCAGCAAAATGGAGGGAGGAATATAGCATACAGAGCTAAATTTAGCCTGTGGTGCTTATTTTGGTGATTTCCACAAATATGTGCATGATGCTGTAATTTTATTCCAGGTGATTGAGGGCAGTAAAAAAACGGGAGCTTTGCAGCACAGTGGAGACTGTAGAGTACAATGTCACAGTGCAGTGTACACAGCTAACATTAGTGTAGTTTTATTCAAGACAAGACAGAGGGGGAGCAAGTTAAAAAAATAAAAATAATGATGCAGTCAATTACTGACTGGAGTTCAGCACAGCTACAGCCTGTGTGTTTATTTTGGCAATTTCCAGCTGTGTATTTTTAAATGTTCCAGTGATGACGAAGTCAATTGGAAAACTTTTTTTTTTTACTTCAGGTGCTACGTCTCCCCGAATGCTAAGAATAAAAATCAGTAAAACCACTCAACACCTGTCTATCAGACAGTCACACAAAGGACGTCAATCATTGGGAATTTCCCCTTTTAAAAAAAAAAAAAAGATTGTCACCGCAGCGTTCCTTGGCGCTTGTTCTCGTGAATATAGAAGATAATGCCTTGAAAAATTCGTCCTTTTCAATGTATTCACTTTCAATTCAATGAAGTGACTCGAGTTTTCACTGTCGAGCGCGTCAAGTCGGCGTAAAAGCGCTCAAACTTGTCAGAGCGTCGACATAAAAGATGGGGGGGGCATTACAATAATATCTTATTCATTAGGGAACGCACACATTGAAATAAAAAAGTCCGGGGTCCGAGTCCTACCTTGTGCTCCGCCGTCAGCGATACAGCCAGCGGACGACTGCTCCACAAGTGACCGCGGTAGGTTGTGCCATCGTCGGCGTAAAGAGTGCCGAGAATGCGGCGTCCTCTTCCGGATGTGCACGAGTGTGAATGACAGACGCTGGTACAAAAGCGCGCGCACCGCCTCTTTGAGGGCGACAAGCACCGCCCCCTCGGACCACAACCACGCCCACTCCAAAACAGAACAACAATCAAGGAACGCACCATTGCCATTGGCATTTTGGTGTTTTCTCTCCTACAATGTTACATTGTCAACAAATAAATGAAAACAAGTGGATTAGCAGCACTTTCCTTCATGGTTCTGAGGTTCCCAGGTTCGAATCTCGACGAGGTCCTGGTTGTGTGCAGTTTGCATGTTTTTACAGGGTTTGTTTGTTTTTTTAAATAGCCTAGAGAATAAAGACAATGAACTCCTTTTGGGGCGCTGGAATATGGTGTCGGGCATTTGCACTGGTTAGCTGCAGCATGTCGGGCAGTTGTGGGTTTGAATCTCTGGCATCCTGATACAAAAACATGTTTGTATGTGGCATGCAACTGATGACCAGTACCGGGTACCTTTTGTCTTAAGTCAGCTGACCCTAATGAGGATAAACTCCATTGAAAATTGATGTATAGAAATATACTGTATGCCAAATTACTTTAGTAACTTTTGGGTATTTTGTGTTAATGCAAGAAATTGGATAATGTATTCAAGACACTTTCTGTAAGGGTATTTAGAAATAGAATTTGATTATATAATTCTCTTCTATTAATAGAATACAAAAACACTGTCGACGTACATGATACAAATACGCATTCACAATCAATATTTCTAAAGGAATGTATTTCCATATTTAAGTTTATTTTAGCCATCTTGTTCATTTTAAGTATTTTTTTAACAGTGACAGTCCATAAAATATACAGAAATATAAACTGATATTGCATTGTAAATAATCACCATTAAATTACTATTCTGCTATGCAGGTAAATAATACATGACTATTGAGTTAATATGAATTCTGAAATATAAACAAAAGAACTGTATGCAAATGAATGAGAAAACAAAAAGGAAAGCACACATCGCTGACAGTAGTGTTTGTTGTTGTTTGTTTTTTTTATTGCATGAAATTGGTGAAAAGCAGCAAAGACGATACAGTCGGTATAGTTGGGAACCTTCCTCGACGCCCAGAAAGGTTTGTGTTCTCGTCGGGACATTCACACGAAACACGACCAAACCCTTCACTTTGGATAACCCCCCCACCCAACTTTGTCCCGTACTACTATTATTATTAAAGTTAACATACCTCCATGTCAATATATACCACAACGCTAGTACTGCATTCAAACTCAGTATTGCATTGAAAATGGCTGCTAAGATTTTTTTTCGGCCGATATTTGCTGGTATTCGTGGAAAGATATATTTTTCAATATTGGTAATAACTAAGTTGGAAAAAGTGAAAATTTAAATGCAGTAGTCAAGCTCCAAGAGTTGTGGTTTCACAGTGGGCTACTTATGCCACCAACAGGTCAAACGCCGTATTGCAATTACTGAAGACATCTGAATTGGTGTGGCTTTTTAAAGCAGGAATCCCCAATTTCGAGTTTGTAAGGGGGGTGTTTTGAGGTATTTATTGATCATTCAAACATTTTCGTGGCAGAAGTCATAATAAATTAATGTGTGCTGCTTTTTATGTGAGCACGTTTAGGAAAATTCTGTTTCGAATCACACAAAAAACATCTCCCGGTCTACCCAAAATATTAAAATCCAACAAAACAAGAAATCCTCATGACTCGTAAAATGGTCTCTCACACTCATCAACTTGGTCACACAACTGCCAATAACATTTATGAAGGAAAAACATATTTGTTGTCGTTGAACCTGATTAAACCGCGCCCACATCGCAGCATCTAAACATAGCCTTCCTCAAAGGGTTCCCATTGTATATATTTGTCCATATATCCATATACTATCTTTATATTCATAAAAAAATAAATATATTTTAACAAATAAATGTGATTTTGTTTTCGCCACAATTGTATCTCTAACACATTTTGCTCATGTATGTCAATAAAATCATGTAAATTCATCTTAATTTCCACCTTATAAGGCAGGGTTTCCCAAACTGTGGAGTCAGGGGCCCCCAGAATGGTTGCTGTTCTATTGATATTTATTCATTGTGTTTAGTGTTTTCCGTATTTGTACAGCACGTGTTGCAGTTCAGAACGTGTGGAAGAAGTTGGGGAAACCCTGACATATATAGACAAGTGCGATGACCAAAAAGTTAACAAACACCGACAGTAAAAAGATGGATGCTGATGACAATGATTGGTCATGTTGGCATGACGATGAGACACCCGCGAAGGAAAAAAAAGATGCAGGTGCATTTTTTTTTGTTTTTCGTAAAAAGATCATCCTATGAAACAATTTCTTATTTTTTTCTTTTTTGTTTTTTTTCCTAGAAATTGTCATATGACCTGTTCAGACATAACAACAAAAATCATCCCAAAAAAATCATGCATAAGTTACACCTCAATGCTGTCATTTAAAAAAAAAAATAATAATTTTTTTTTGTACATTTGAAGCAGTTTCTATTTTTTTCCCCATTTTTATATAAACTTTTTTTTCCCCCCAACAGCGGAAGTCTGTGGTGTATTGCTCCAAAAGGGAAGCTTCCTTTCCTGTACATCAGGAGGTGCAAGAGGCAGACTGAGCACTGGGGTGCTGGCTCGTAAAAAGAAAATTGCCCGTTCTCCTCATTTTGTTCCTCCTATAAAAAGTCAAGGGAGGGGAAACGAGGCTACTTCCCTATCTGCAGAGCTCCTCTGGTGCAGAGTCCCGTACGTTTTTCCTCTTCTTGCCATTGCCCTGGTGGTGCGGCCGGTTACTTGGGTGACCTTTGCTGTTTCCGGAGGAACGAGGGGAGCTCTGCTGGCTGCCCTTGTGCTGAGAACGGGCCTTAAAAAGTAGATGGAGGCGGGTAAAAGAAGACATTAGGTCATTCTTTTTAAAAAAATACTAACCATTTCAGTGCTTTTTTTATTCCCTGGTGAAACTGGATTAATTGCACTTATTTAACACTGTAGTGAGGCAGCACTGTGTTCTAGTGTTTAGCATATCTTGCAGTTTAGAGCTTCTGGGCTCAAATCTCAGAATGTGGGTTTTCTCCAGCTTCCCCCCTTGTTGCCAAAACAAGCATGCTAGGTTTCCTAAAGACACTCCACTGTCACTTCGTGGGTGTTCTGTCAGAGGTTGAAAAAGATGCTCACCACAGCCGATTTGTCAAATTTGAGCTGAAAAGTTAAACTGCTTTGACTCAAGCACCCATCCTCCAAAGTGAGGCGCCCGTGCTTGTGTCCTTCTCTGCTGTGAGGAGTTTGTTCTTACAGTTGTTCACGAATGTGAGTGAGTACTTATTTGTTTTACAACTTTGGCGCTATATTTGAACGATTTGTTATTTATTTTATTTGTTAATATTACGTGATGTGTGTTCAGCGTGTGGCTATTTTTAGAAAGCGGTCTTACGTAGGGGTTGCGTGTCTGCCTGAGGGCTGGTGGGCATGTTTTTATTGGTCGCCCTGGTTTCTATTGCTGAGTAGGACGTTGTGTACAGGTTGCGATTGATTCCATGTAAATCTTAAAGCTCTAATCCACAACTCTTGTTTTGCTTAAAAAAAAAAAAAAAGAAACCTCTGAAGCCAATAAAAGGCCACATGACAGAATGCTGATGAAGCCTATGAGCTTCTAACACATCTGGCTATAATTTTCACTTTTTTTTGGCTAACATTTAGTGACTATTCTTTACATTCCTATGGTGGATCACCCCTGGCATTCTAAAATGACGTAGCAGAAATTACATATTTTACCTATGAAGGAGCAGACCCATAGACACAGCCTTGCCCTTTCATTCCTGTGTGGTTTTTGTCTTTGTCTTCCTAGAAGACCCCCATAATATATCTATTGGTTTTTCTCCCATTGTTTTAAAAATAATTTATTTCTTTGTATGACGGTATTTATAACAAATGTTTCACTTGATTCATTTTCTTCAGGAAATAATCCACATTCAGTAATTAAACCTCATGGGTGCCAAAAATGGTAAGCAGAACTATAAATGTGTACATTTTGGGCCGTTGGAATGACTTACATTAAGTTTGAGTGACTGTGTAAAAAATGAACTGATTTTAATCAATTGTAGTGAAATGCAGACTCAAAAGAAGAAGGCCAGAGCACAGATGTGAACCCAGAGCCTCTCAACTGTGAGGACATAGTAATCTCTAGGTTACTGTGCCTCCTCTGATTTAACACAGAAAATGGCAGATTAAAACTAAACGCATTAAATTTTTCAGATCTAATGTTGCGTTGTGAAAACTGTAATGTTAGCAAAGCACACCTTTCCTCCTTTGTTGCCCCCAGCTGGGATGCTGTTCATGCGGTTCTGCATTCGGTGATTGGTCACCACGGTTGACTTTTCTCTGTGGGCGGTGGCAGCACGACCCGACTGCTGCTTGGCCGTCTTGCATGGTGTGCCGTCAGAGTCCTGGGGAAGCACAGTATAAGAATGAGAAATCTTGTGTTCAATTATAAATACTGTACCGTGGACTGGCGTCTCAAATTTTCATTTCAGTATACAACTTAAAATGTGAGATCACGAGAAATACTGTATACCAAACAGTTTGAAAAAAAAACCCCAAGATATATTACATTTAGGGGTGTGAAACAATTGAACGGATGATTAAAAATATAAATTTTAATATTAAAACACTTGTGCTGTATCTATGTTTGTGTGGTGCGATAGAGCTGCTCTCTCATTGACTATTGCCGTAGCGTCTTCCTGGCATCCCAACGGCCTAGGAGGACATGATGCTTTTTGTTTCCTTGGACACTCGACTGTCACCGGATAACGCTAGCGCTTTCTAAATGGTTTGACACGCGCTAGCACACATTGGTAAAGTACAATTTTTGGTGAGTTTTTTTACAAGTTTATCCATCGTTATTCACCATCCATCTTTTGTGGAATTAAGTTGTGTGCGTGCAAACATTTATCATATACGTATGTTTTCTCTCAGCTGTCAAGCGTTTGCCTCCTCCTGTCCCCCACCATGCGTTTCGCTTCCCATTCATCCTTCCCTTGCATAGTCACACAATGGCAAAGGTAAATGAACATAATTTTTATGATTCTTTATTATTTGTACATGGAATCCTGTTTTTTGGCAGGGTGGGGTGGGGGGTTGATTTCAGTTGCTGCTGCTGAGGTTAGCCCGACCACTTATTAAATTTAGGGGGTTATTACTTTTACCATGCAAGGCCAGCTAAGTATTTTTTCTTAATAAATGAAATAATTTGAAAACGGCATTTTAAGTTCACTTGGGTTATTGTTGATATTTACATTTGGTTGATGACCTTAAATATTACAGTGGGGAAACTATGCTAGTATATAAGAATTTGTGAAGGGGGCCAATACTATACATTGAATACTTCTTGGTTTCATTTACATTATTTTTCAGGGGCAAATTTCATTAGAAATGTTTGTACATAAGTTCTGAGGGGCCCCTGCTGTAGTTTCTTGAGTAAGGAAATGAACATGAAGTTAAAAAAGAAAAAAGAAAAAAAGGACTGACCCCGTCACTGGAGGACGTGGTGGAGTGCGACAGAGGGGACGAGGACGGCGATGAGTGGAGGGAAGGAGACGGTGAGGACGAGTTGGAAGACGAGGTTTTGATCCTTGTTGGCAGGATCACGACCACGTCTGCATCCTCCTCATCGGGAACGTTGTTGTTGCATTGGTCCAGCTGCTGGGACTCGAACAGGTTCACGTCATTTCCTGTAATAAGCACCAAGGGGATAAATGAGACGGGGTTTCAGGGTTTAGTCGACCCCCTAGAAATTATGCCATATTTTAATCTCGTCATAAAAAGGACTGCTTGTATATAAATTTAAAGTAAAGGGGGTAATGTATTGTTTGCATCTAATGATGTAAATATTGACGTTCAGGACCCTTCTTCCTTCCACTTTTCTGTACGTGGCCCCTCAGAGTGGAAAACGTTTCGACATCTCTGGTTTAGGATGAGCGTAATCATTTGCTTTGGGTGACGTACGGTTGAGCGGCAGGTCCTTCTGGGATGGGATTCCCCAGTTCTTTTGGATCCAATCCCTGTACTCGTCCACCTCTTGAGTCACACGGATGATTCGGCCAAGTATACTGCAAAGAAGAAACAGTTTTCACACAGCTCAATGCCAAGAATAAGCTTGCGAAATGGAATGGAACGCATTTCAAATGTCATTACACGACATGCAAGGAGTAAGATTGGATGTAAATAAACAGCAGAGGTACCAGTTCTTAAGAAGGGTTGTTGGACACTTTTCCACTCTGGAGTTGCCCATACTGAAAGGCACTGGGCAGGTGTGGGTACACTTATTGCCCCATGGCTCGGCGCCTGTATGTTGGGGTTTACCCTGGTGGACGAGAGGGCATCCACCTTCCACCTTTGGGAAGGGTGCTGGGTGCTGACTGTTCTTTGTGCCTATGCACCAAACAGCAGTTAAGAATACCCACCGTTTTTGAAGTCCTTGGTTGGGGTGCTGGAAAGTGCTCCTAGTGGGGACTCAATTGTTCTGCTCAGAGACTTCAATGCTCACGTGGGCAATGACAGGGAGACCTGGAAGGGCGTTATTGGGAGGAACGGCCACCCCGATTTAAAACCCAAGTGGTTTTCTGTTCTTTGACATCTCTGCTCACCACAAGATTGTCCATAAACACCATGTTCAAGCATAAGCGTATCCATACGTACACTTGGCACCAGAGACACCCTAGGTCGCCGTTCAATGATTAACTTTGTGATTGTTTCATTGGACTACCGACCATGTCTTGGACACATGGGTAAAGAGAGGGGCTGACTGAGTTGGCTCCTATGGTGGTGGAAGATACCGGTCCGACCTGGCAGGCCCAAATGTATTGTGAGGGTCTGGTGGGAACGTCTGGCTGAATCAATTGTCAGGAGTTTCAACTCCCACCACTGGCAAAACTTCGCCCACAATGTGAGGGAGCTAGGGACATTGAGTCTTGTTCCGGACCTTTTTTGCCAAGGCGGCTGACCGGAGCTATGGCGGAAGGGGGGTGCCTATCATGGCGGCAATTCCCGAACCCGTTGGTGGACACCAACAGTGAGGGATGCCAAAAAGGCAAAGGATGTGTCCTATCGGGCGTTTTTGCCCTGTGACACTCCTGAGGCACTTACGGGTATCAGCTGGCCTAGCAGAATGCACCTTTGGTCGTCACTGAGGCAAAAACTCGGGTGTGGGAGGAGTTTGGTGAGGCCATGGAAAATGACTTCTGGACAGCTTTGAAGAAATTCTGGTCCAACATTCAGGATCTCGGGAGAGGGAAGCAGTGCACCATCAACACTGTGTATAGTGGGAATTGGGCGCTGCTGACATCGACTTGGGATAGTCGGTGGGAAGAATACATCAAAGACCTCCTAAATTTTACTGACGCACCCATGAGGAAGCAGTTTGTTCCGCGAGTATAGGGTACCGAACCCCCTGATACGGACTGAACGGTCCCTGTAAGACCAGTGTCAGAGTTTGGTCTGAATTGCCAGCACTAAGTCGTACTTGTGAGTGAGAGTTGGATCGTAAAGCATGCCCTTTGTCGCCAATTCTGTTCATAATTTTTATGGACAGAATTTCTAGGTCCAGGTGTAGCGTAGACGACGGGTCCAGTTTGGTGGCCTTGGTATTGGAACTCTACTTTTTGCAGATGACTTGGTTCTCTTGGCTTCATCAAGCCGTGATCTCCATCTCTCACTGGAGCAGCTCGCAGTCCCATATCCCATGTCCCACTGGGAGGGCACCCTACAGATACCCCAGGACACGCTTTTTCTTTTGGCTTGCTTGGTTTAGGATCCCCTCAGAAGAGCTAAAATAATTGGCTGTGGAGTGGGAGGTCAGGGTTTCCCTGCTGAAGTTACTGCCCCCGTGACCTGACCTTGGATAAGCTAAAGAAATGGCTGGATGGTCTACGTGTATACAACAGTCAGTGTATCAGATAACTATGTTAAGACTGTTGTTTTTTTGTCCTGACAGAAACCGTAAGCCATTTTTCTCCAACTAAATGGAGTAGGGTGACTATAGAGAAAAACAAATAGCCTACATGTTCATTTGAATGGGGATAGTTGCCATATACAAGCTTGCAGTACTATTTGAGAAAATGCATGCTTCCATAGGTGCTGCTCTTTTGGTTAGCAACTAGGTTTGCATTCAGAATAAGCAATTAACCATTTGTCCATGTGAACCTTATTGCAAGCAGTTCTTGTTTTCTGAGGGAAAAAGGAAGGTGGTTATTTGTTTTATGTGGACAGTGTACAGGACAACTAACTGGGACAGTCAGCATATGAGAAACGATGGTAATTTAAAATTATTTTTTATTGATTTCTCAAGTAAGTTTTTTTTAATGGCCATCTATGATGATATCAAACCTGAAGATTAAAAAAAACTCAATATTTAGCATTAACAATGAGACCCACTTACCTCTCTGTGTCGTTGTTGGGGTAGAATTTGGCGATGGGAGACACGGCATGACTGAGCACTACATAGGCGTAGTCAAACGCCTGCTTCACCTGCATTGCACCATACGAGCTGCGGCCGACGTCATTGTCTGCGAGACAGCACCATTTTAATTGAGAAGATGGGCCGCTGCAGCCAAGTGGAGACTGTGGCGTGAAATACTGCTGCATCCACAACTAAGATCGTAAATCCATTATGTTAGGATGTACACATACTTTTATAATAGGTAACCATGTTTTCTCAATGACGCTATAACTTTATTTGAGACTGACATGAATTGGCCAAATTACTTGTAGTCACATTTATAAGGTTTAGTGCCTTTCCTTTAGAATGTATTAATTTCATTGTTCCATAAAGCTGGTGTAACTTCTCTAAAATGTCTGGCTTTCTTGATAGCAGCAAGCTAGTTTGTCTTATCGAAATACATTCCCAAGCAGCGACAACAGCTGGCTGGGTAACTGGTGGTCTGGTCTTTATTATGGAAATTTCCTGACTCTGACTGAGGGTCGTTTTAAACTGTTTTTTGGGCATTTCCGCTTCAGAGAGAATGGGCAGAAAGAGGACAGGTGGCCATTTCCCCTTGCTCTCTTGCTTCTTTCTCCCTATTCCATCTTCTTTCTCCCTAATGCCCTCTGTTTCTTTTTAAATATCATGTAAATAGCTGTTTCGATTAAAAAAAACAACAACAAAGACAACAGCAAGAAAAATAGCACAATGGAGACTGGAGTACCAGCATGTTGATAAAAAAATGAAAATAAATTCCCACCTGGCTGCAGCGGGTCCTCGATGTAGAGCATGGAGGGCCTGTAACCGTCCATCATATTTTTCTGAACCTCGTCTTTGGCCACGTAGCAGCCACCGTCTTTTATCCGGATCCCTGTTTTCAAGTAGTTAAAATGCCGCCCGTAGAGCTCAAAGAACTCAATGAGCAGCACCCCAAAGTTGATGTTGGGGCTGCACACGTCCTCCCTGTAGTGGAGCTAGTGAAGGGAAAACAAGAAAAAAAGAAGTCCAGATTTCCAAACGATAGTCCTTGTGGATTAGCACAGTGGCTCTCAAAATGATGCAGAAGTCCGTGAGCCACGATTTAGAGATCTGCACCAAAAGGAAAAACTAACCCAATTCCTTTTCCCTACCTTAGCTTTGAGCCAATTAAAAGCTCTCGGGGACGATTGTGATCAGATAAATTTGACATTTGTGCATTCCTACTGAAGTTTACTTCTCTTATACTCTCATGTAGAGTTGTACAGGCAAGGTAAAATACTTTCGGATTAAAAGCATATACCTCAGCTCATATGAATAAATCAGTTTTTGTAAAACGTATGAATGGTATGTCAGTATGTCTGCCAATGTTTCCACAGGGTTTCTTGTTTTATGGAACATAATTTGTAATTATTTATTCTAGACAGAATTTAATGAGATTTACTTTTTTATCAACAAATACAGAATATTTGAAAAAAGAACCCCAATAAATGTACCGATGAAAGTTTATTCCCCGTTTGCTTGTTGTGATTGTACGTGATGGTGTATAGTTTTTGGTTCCCTTAATTGCCTAAACAGGTACAGTTAAAAACATCAAAATCAATAGTATCGCCTTCATTTCTTCCTTGGAAAATTTCATCCCTTTAGCCCAAAAAGTTCAAGAAAACCTGGATAGGCCTGACGGAATATCAACCCACCTGCAGGAAGCTGACAGCCATGAGGAAGAGGCTATAGGAGCCAATTCCTCCAGTGAAAACCTCGTTGAGGTCCCTCTGTAGAAGGAATTGCTTGAGCACCAGGACCAGGTAAGGCAGCACGGGGTATTTCTGGACACAAGGAATAGGACATTGACATTTTAGTGGCATCAAAGAACAGGGCTCTGAAAGCGACAGTACCTCTTTGAATTCCTTGATGAGGCACGCTGCTTTGATGCCGCTCTTCACATTGAAGCTGATGTCCACCTTGACCTCTGTGTAGGAGTCTGTCAGTTTGATGATGGGCACCTGGAAAGACACCATGCCAATGACAATAATAATAAGAACATTCATTTAATAATAATAATAACCCACTGTCACGATGTTGGTTTCAACTTTAGGGCCTTCATTCAATGATTCACAAAATATGAGTGCCACCAGTTTTGTTATTCCATATTAACCCCTAAGGGAATCGTTTTGTGATCTTATTGATGTTACATTGGAGAACATTTACATATTTTATTTAAATGTATTGAATCAGATTTGGTGACAGGTTGGTGCAACTGGTTAGAGCGTTCTGAGGACCCGGGTTCAATCCTGGCCCTGCCTTTGTGGAGTTTACATGTTCTCCCCGTGCCTGCGTGGGTTTTCTCTGGCCACTCCGGTTCCCTCCCACATCCAAAAACATGCAGTGATTTTAGACTCAAAATTACCCCTAGGTATGATTTTGAGTGTCTGTCTCTAGGTGGCCTGCGAGTGGCTTGCAACCAGTCCATGGTGTACCCTGCCTCCTGCCCAATGATAGCTGGGATAAACTCCGGCACTCACGCAACCCTTGTGAGGATAAGCGGCTCAAAAATTGTATGGATGAAGCAGATTTTTGTGGGGTAAAGATTTGGGTTTTATTTATATCACCCAGCTGCGTTATATGCAGTATGTTCAATTTTACATGCTGGCACAATCTCCCCTTTATTGGTGCTCTAATTCTACTCAATTAATCTTTATATACTTAAAATATATTTTTTTAAAAACACAGCAAAACAAATCTTAATGAAAATTAATTGTGAGCACAATTGTTGAATAGAAATGGGATATAATGGAAACCACACACAAGTACAAAAAAGAATGTTTCCTGTGTACATCAGGCAAATACCTGAGGAAATGTTCTTTAAACCCCTGAAATGCTACAGTGACAAATCACTGGCCCCATCCTCATATGCTTATATTTTTGCATAGTTTCCACACTTTAATCTTTAGGATTATCAAAAAATTTAAATAGAAAAATATAACCCAAGTAAACCAAAAAATGTTTTTAAATGAAGATTTCATGTGTTGAGAAAAAAAAAACTTTTTCATTTAGCTAGGGGTGTGTGAAAAGGACAATTTTACTGTGTTGATTTTTCGTTGATTTTTTTTTTAACGTGATGCCACAGCAGAAGGGTACCAGTTCGGTTTTCACTCAAGGAAAAAAGACTGGAAGGAGTCACCTTCCTATTCTGTTGCCATTATGTTTGTCATATTTTAAAAGGGTAAGTAGTTTAATTTACTTTTATTTCATAGTACTTATTTTACAGTTTTACAGCTGTAAGCTTCTTAACACCTGCATGATAATTAGGGGGTTTAAAATATAATATAAAACGTCACCTGTACAGTTAATAAATGGTTTATGAAGGAAGACTGTTTATACTTTAATTTTCTATATGAAAAATTTGAACAACAATGATAAATTCTTCGTTTGATACACAGTTATGAAATAAATGTGCTAAATGACCTTTAATAATGTTATTATAATTAATATTTTCATTAGGATTAACAATGTGAAAACTGATCATTTTAATTTCTCAGTTAATAAATGGTTTATGAAGGAACACCATGTTTATACTTTAATTTCCTACATGAAAAATTCAAACAACAATGATAAATTCTTCGTTTGATACACAGTTACGAAATAAATGTGCTAAATGACGTTTAATAATGTTATTATAATTGATATTTTCATTATGATTAACAATGTGAAAACACTGATCATTTTAATTTCTCACAATAATTATAAAGAAAAAGATTTAGCAAGGTATGAAAGAAAAGCATCAAGGTGCAATGCTCCATCACTGGTGAGCTATTTTTAAGGTGGAATTGCTACTCATGTGCTCCTAAGTGATAATGTCCTATTTACAGTATATGTACTATTTGACATCTAAATCAAAAAATTGTATTAATTGTTTTTCTTATTAAATTATTATTATATATTTATATTATATAATATATAATGTATATATTACATCTATATATTATTATTATTAAATTATTATGTGGTTTTTTTTATAATGAGAAAATACACAAGGTACTTTTATTGTCAATATGCATAATAGTGTTGAAATTATGATATTCAAGGGACAGGAGTGCTCCAAAAAAACTGTACCAACAACCAATATAAAAGCTAAACATAGCGTACCCAGAATAAAAAGCATTAATTCAATGTGCAATGTGAGGTATACAACATAAGAAAGGTCGGAGAACCAAGGCAAGTTAAATGTTTATAAATTAGATGACAAAACCACAATTCTGCTAATGTGTCCCACCCAGACAAGAAGAAGACAAGAATAAACTAAAGCAAAAACACTGGTCACGAATGCTAACTTTACTCCACTGTTGACAAAGGACTTGGAAAATATAGAAATGCCATAATCTACAACTGTGCACGAAAGCAACACAATCCAGAGTGCAATTGACCCCTCCGTACAGAGCACTTAACCACGCCTCCTGAAGTTACGTCACCCCACGTGTGCTAACCTCAGACAAACAATTTGCAAAAATGGCGGCGCAGGAAGAAAAGACTAGAGAGAAACTGTCCGATTTACCAGCTGATTTTTCACTCGCATTCTTAGCTAACAGTGAAATATCGTTGAAAAGCAGACAGCAGGGCTTCAAGTATTTCAGCGAGGGGTATTTACATGCATATCGACGGAGAAACCATTGATATTAGCGCAAGATCTTTCCGGAGTCAGAGGAAGACTGAAAAGCCACATAATATAATATATTATAACCCAAAGACGAATTCGTCATTGAGAGTTTCCTATTTTCGTGTTACCTATCACACTTGTGTGCAGAATCTGTATATGTATCTGTATAGCCGTTTGTGAACTGCTGTATGAAGGAAAAGAAGGCGAGGCTTGATTTAAGAGTTGTTTCTCTCATTTTCTTTGTGTAACGTCACGCGCTCCCCTCAATAATTATTCTTGAATTAGTGCCGAACCTACGTAAGTCCCGACCGAGTACGACAATCACTACTTTAGTGTCCTCAAACATCCTTCCTTAAGTCTTGGTGTCTCGGTGCACGTCGAAGGCTTTTAGGACTGCTAGTCCGGTTTAGCTTCGCTCACCGGCAACAAAGACGCGTTTGTGCAGTCAGATCATCGCAAAGTATCGCTCAACACAGATCAAGTGTGTCAATCATTCACACGTAGCTATGTTATGCAAGCGAAGAACTGCTAATTCATTTATGAGACATGTATTGAAATTCAAATATAGGGCATACCTTCGTGCAAACATAGTCCGGTTTACCGTAGCTCTGTAGCCGCCGAACAGAGACACTTTTGTGCAGTCAGATCATCGCAAAATATCGCTCAACACAGATCAAGTGTGTCAATCATTCACACGTAGGTATATTATGCAAGCGAAGAACTGCTAATTCATTTATATGAGACATGTATTGAAAATCAAATATAGGGCTTACCTTGGTGCAAACATATCTGTTGTGTTTGATTTTAGATGGATTTAGTTGATCAAACGATCTTCCACAAAGTTTGATCCATGGAAGACATTTTTTGTACTCGGTCTTCTGTTCCGGTTGATATTAGATGGATTCAGTTGATGATGCGGTCTTCCACAAAGTTTGATCCATCGAAGACATTTTTCGTACTGGGTCTTCAGTTTTGGAAAGGGTACGAATTGAACTCCACCAACTAGCCTTTCAGGATACCTGTCGTCACTATTCTAAAGTCCGTGACTACATCTCTTAACCATATCTATTGTTAAAGAACCCAAATACGCGATAAAACACTAACAAAGGCTATACTGGACCATGCAACGTTGTCTGAGGGAACTGCGGGTGCAAAAAAAGGGGCGCGGTTTATGCAGATCTCTGGCCTCTGATTGGTCAGCGACGCAGATGACGCAATTTCTACGGAGGGGTTAATTGGACTGGGACATCATTCCTGGAAGTTTGTCCGTCATCTTCCTGTGACGGACTGATGGTCTTCTTCTTTTTCTTTCGGCTTGCTGTCACAGCGTGTCATCTTTTTCCATCTAGGTCTATCTCGTGCATCCTCCTAACACCCACTGTCCTCATGTCCTCAGTCACAACATCCATCAACCTTTTCTTTGGTCTTCCTCTCGCTCTTTTGCCTGGCAGCTCCATCCTCAGCACCGTTCTACCAATATCCTCACTCTCTTGCCTCTGATGGTCATTTATAAAAAAAGAAGAGAATGTCTATTGCAAGTGCATGCACGCTCACCGTGGCTTTGTCCAGAACCTTGATGGAATTCTTGTCAGCCACATTCCTTTTCCGGAGAGCCTCTTCCAGTGTCCACAGGGGGAGTGTTTCCCACTTTCCAAATACCACCAAGTCAATGTCACTGGGGAGAACACAGATCGACAATACCTTAACTACTACAAATCATGGATCATGATAGACCAGAATCTCATAAGACATCATCATTAACTTAAGTCTGTTTTTCCTTTTTGTTTGGATTTGCTCATGCCAGAAACAAAAGGTGCCGGTGACTGAAAAAGAGGAAAAATGTGATCATGGCGACAAGGTATGGTACAATCGATCATTTTACACTTAAGATGATGTGAGTCACAGGATGCACATGTCTGGAAATAATGACTCGGAGCCCTGGAACAATCATCACAGAGTACTGTAGATAGAGTTATCCTCCGCTATATGACTGTTGCTCCTTCAGGGCCCTGTTATTTTACAGATTTTTATTTGTACAATATTTATGTTATCCATTGCTCTTGCTTGCTCACTCTCAACATATTAAGTTTCAGCACAACATCATAATTTTTTTTAGGAAATTTGCCCAAACACTATCATAATAAATGATCGTTGATTTGGAGTTTTATGCCATATTGAGCAGAATAATTCAAGTACAAAAGTTTTAAGAACAATGAACTTTAAATACTAAAGAACACTGAACAATAGCCTGCAATGTATAATAAATCAAATATCAAATAAAAAATAACTAATTTTGTTGAAAAAAAATTGCACTTAAATATTAAATTCCAATGAAATATGAAATATTTGGCACAGAGGTATAGAGTCATTAACCCACTAAAGAAGCCAAAAAGTATTAAAGCCTAACAAATATGAATGATGAAAAAAAAAAACAACAACCATAAATGTACCATATTTTCCAACACCAAGAACAGACATGTCATTTCAAATTTAAATGCTGAACATTTTAAAATTAAAATAGAATAGAGGCAACAACAGGCTGAACGGTACGCTTATATTACATGACACAACTGAGAACGTGCCTGGGATGTTAACATAAAATAACGATATAACAAACTATAGCATAAATAACATGCTAAGCATTCTACCAAAACCATCCGTGTCACTCCAAATATCCGGTAACTAAAATCCAATGAAATCTTCATTCTCTGTGTCACTTTTTATCAACTCTGCTATCTCCGCAGGACGATTACTTAGACAAGCACATTATTATTTGTAATAAAGCTGGAATTAAAAAAAATAAAAATAAATGCAACAACACCAGGTGGAATAAATACATCAGGCTCATGCACAACATCGTGGAGCAAAAATATTAATATTATCGATCGATTGGAACACTAATTGCCATTTCAGACTTACATTTGTCAAGTAATAGTGTCTTAAAGACTCCACACTTTATTTTACCCAACAGACTGTTTCGATAGGTCGGTAGGTGCTGATATTTTGGTTAGCAGCAAAGTCCAAATGACCTCAGCAGTAAATCCTCTAATGCCCATGTGTGAACTATAGACACCATGAACCCAGACAAGTTGAGACACATAAGAAAAAGGATGACATGTCTTTGTTAACATCAAAAAATTGTACAATATTCATGGATTTAAATGCAGGAAAACAACTAAGGTTAAGAGCTTGCTAGTTGTTAGTTGTTTTATATTTTTGTTACATTCTGTGTACAGTATGATGGGTTAGACCTTTATTTGGAAAAATATGCTTTTTTGGTATACTGTAGCGCCATTATTGATGAGTGAAAACCCAAATTTTAAGTGTTATTAAGGAAATAAACCCAGAAATATCTAGCGGATTTAAATCAGACCACATACAATATGACACCATACACCTGAGAGAATGCTTGATTAGCTCTGTAGGTGTTGGTGTTGTAGTTAGCAATAAATTTCAAAGGGGCTCATCTTTACCGTACAATATGGTTTATGGATATAAACGGGAATAGAGACAATTTTGAGGAAATACTGCAATCCGACCAAGGGTATTTTAGTATGACCAAATTTTCAAATATTACTTGAAAAAGAAAAAGTCCTGCACAATCAATAAAAATCCAGTGATACAATGTGGGTGACTCACCTTGTTGGCAAATACAGGCCCGTGCTGAAGCTTCCAAATACCTGCACCTGGAAAGAAAAGACATTATTGCACCATATGTATCACAACAGATGCAAATTTGCAAACACAGCAAAGCATCAGGAACACAAATGGTTGGTCAATTACATGCAAACACTTGTTGGCAAGACATGACAGCTAGAAAATGTAAACCTGTTTACTTACCCACAATTGCTGCGGGGTAAATTTGCTGTTCTCCAAGTTCTCCAGCACCCCGCAGGCATGGTGCAAACTTTTTTTTTTTTTTACATGACAGGTACATCTCAATAAATGTGTATTAAAAATCTTCATGTATTTCTGTAGTTTAATTCAAAGACTAATACAGATTCAGTCCACAGAGTAACTCTTTTATAATTTTACTTAGAGCTAACAAAAACCCACATTGAAACATCTCCCAAAAATAAGAACCATCATCTTCTTCTTTTCCTTTCAGCTTGCCCCGTTAGAGGTCCCCACAGTGCATCATCTTTTTCCATGTATATCTATCTCCTATACCTTCCTCTCTAACACCTACTATCTGTCTTCCCTCACAATTTCCAACAACCTTCTCTTTGGTCCTCCTCTTTTGCCTGGCAGCACCATCCTCAGTGCCCTTCTACCAGTATACTCACTCTCTCGCCTCTGGATATGTCCAAACCATCCAAGCCTGCTCTCTCGAACCTTGTCTCTAAAATATCTTACTTTGGCTCTAATGAGTTCATTTCTAATCTTGTGCAACCTGCTAACTCCTAGAGAGAATTTACCAATCTGTACTTTTTTTAAACTGTACAGATTCCACATATCTGAATCTGGAACTTGATTCTTCAGGGTTGGGCCAGAAATGCAAAAGCACGGTCACCTTTTGATTTACAGCTTGTGCGAGGGATGGCTCAAAGGCCAAGATTGGTGGTGCGGATAGGATGTGTAGGGGAATTGAGGGTCAAGTAGCTCAGAGATGTAGTAAGGGGCAAGGTCATGAAGTGCCTTCTAAGTAATCAAAAGGATCTTCTTGTTGATTCTGAAGTTTACATGAAGTCAATGAAGGGATGCAAGGGCAAGAGTAATGTGAGAACGACAGCTTGTTATTTTTAAAGAGTCTGTCTAATAAATTTTGGATTAACTGTAATTGTTTTAGAGAGGACTGACTGAGGTAGGTGAAGACGGAGTTAGAGTAATCTAATTGGGAAAATATATGTGGATTAATTGCTCAAGGACTGACAAAGGTAAAATAGATCTTATTCTAGCAAATTATCTCGTTGTATGCAGTCATATGACAACAATAGCATTCGATTTGATAAAGAAAGCAGGACTGGGAAAGTTTGGCAACATGATGATAAATTGTCATGAACTGGTCAAAGATAATACTCAGATTTTAAGATGTGGATTTAACATTCTGATAAAGTGGCTCAATGAACTGAGTAGCAGCAGTGGGAAACTAATAAGAGTCATCCATTTTTTGGTTGCAGCGAGACACTAAGACGGCAGTCAGTTTGTTACAATTATTGGGTTTAGCTGAGAAATAGATCTAAATATGTAAATGAGGTTGATTTTAATATGTAAGTACGGTTGAAAGGCATTCCTTGTGTTGAATTAATCTATAATTTATGGGTTTCACTTGTACAATTGCAATGTTGAAAAACAAGACACGAATTCTCCCAAAGTATTCTAATTTATTGAGATGCACCTCCCTATCATGACCCCTCCACCCCCACTGCACCCACCGCATATCCTATTGCGTTGGGGAGCATGGTGTATGAACTAGAAGCAACAATAAAGACAAAAATAGTATTTTAAGCCAATGAGCTTGTCCAACCTTCCACCTTTTAAACCTCCAGTTGAGCCTGCTGGCTGAACATAAATAGATTGAACCCTTCTCTTAAACCCCTAGTGTAAAAATGTAGCGTGTCTATTTGTACGTGTAGGTGGCTACGTTGATTGTAGTGCGGTTTTGTGAATGAATGAACTCCAGCAGACTGGTCGCCCTACCAACCTGAGCCTGTTGTGCACAGCAGCAACTCAATGGTTTGTGCTGTGTGAGGCGTGGTGGTGTGCCAAAATTGGGAGCATGCAGAGGGGTGCGCATGCCTGGAAAAATTAGGGAAACACTGCAATAAGAGCTTTACACTTTTTGCATTTTTTGTGTAGATGGTTAGGTAGGTCCGCACAATTAATTTAATTTTATTTGTGATCGCTATTTTGGATGCACGATTAAATTACCCTGATCATCTGTGATTTTTTTACATTTAAAAATCCAGGAACTGCTGCATATTAAAAAGTCCTGCATTTGTAAACGAATCAGCCAGCCTACAGGGGGAACATATGGCTTCATTAAGCATAAAAGCAAAAATGGGATTGATGTGCAATGTAGTATAGAGACCCTTTACAAAAAATAAGATCAAAATAAGATAGAAAGGTTTATTTCCATAATTCCAAGAAAAAAGTTAGATTTTCATAGATTTTAAGATGCTGGGCTCACAATTTAAACAATTTCAAGTATTTGTCTATTTTTATTTTTACATACTTTGGGCTTCCAGCTCATAAACCCCATGAAATCATGAATTAGAAAACAGTGAAGAAATCAGACAAAATTTTACGGGCCATAAATGATTTAAACTTGAGCCTTACACATTAATCATCTGCTAAACCGTAAAGAGGAGGCTAACGGCCGGAAGAAATGGAACACTCCAGTTATAGAATGCTGCAGCATAGTGGAGAATGGGCAGAAGTATATTATTGCAGTGTCCACAGTAAACCGCAATTATTTTTGTAATTTCTAGTCATGTATCTCAAATCTTACAAGGTTCCAGCTTTAATCTAGAAGAGAGTGATGGTAGCAAGGAAAAGATGTGCAGCCAATAAGGGGAGACTGTGGAGTAGCAATACCTCAGCACTTGGCCAAAGGTTGTGGATGACTCCTTTTATTCTGTCCACCACCTCCAGCCTCATCTTCTCCTCCTCTGGCCTTGGTGAGATGTAGGCGTAAAAGTCTCCAATCTCTTCATGTAATCTGAGAAAAAAAAAAAAAAATGCAATGAAAGCCTCCAACATTATTATTAAATGCGGCTGTGAAAATAAACAAATCGAGCACAAAAGTTGGTCGATTGAGGCAAAAAAAAAATTATAATAAAAGGATATATTATAAGCATTTGGCCAATGTCCACGTTTACCGCACACATTTATTGCAGACAGACTGTAGCAGTTATAAGAAACATTGCCCAAAACAACAGAAGTGTCTGATTTTGAAAACACTATTGGATATGTAATTTATATATTACATGATATAGGAGTAAGCAGAGTGGTATTTAGTGTTTTTTTCTTCCCCCAAATCCTAATTGGTTTAGCACAAATTGTAAATGATAACCATTTAGCAAAGACTGATTTTGTTTTTTTAATTCTGTACAGATCTTATACCATGCATTAGTACCAACATATGCAATTTAGGGATTGATGTGCAGCCTTCATAAGTAATAATGAAATACGTTAGTAGTTAAAAAAATTTATATATTGTTTGTACTCTGTACAGTGTTTAACTATTTGATGATATTTAGAAAGGATAATCAATTCTAAAACTATTCCGATAGTCACAGCTGTACTATTAATAGACAATCCTCTGTATGTGGAATGTCCCATGACCAAACAAGCTAAACGTGTTAGTGGGCTTCCAGTGTATGCTGCACTAATGACCATAACAATGGGTTGATGACAATTCGAAGCCAAACATACTAGAAAAAATAAATCTTTATAGATGGTGTCTTCGGACAAAAGTTAAATACAACTTCTTTATACAAATTTTATATGATACAGTATATGTAAACATGAGTGAAGCCTAAACATCGGCTATTATCATTATTCATGACTGCGGTTATATCTTTTAAAAAAGAAAAAAAAAACATTGAAGATGTTGAAATTTCTGAAGAGGTACGCTGTCGTGGTCCCCTTCGCCATTCACTCAAACAAACGAAGAGGACATGTTTTAAACCATACGGAAGTAGGTTCCGCATATACCAGTTTAATAGTTAATCAAAATTACGATCCCACCTACATTTTATGACAAAATATCATACAAGGAAGTTTATAGCTGACGCCAGCAAATCTCAAGAGACTTCAGAATCTAGAGGTGTGGTACTAAAAGTTTTTGCGCTAAATAACAACTCTCCAAGTACAACTTTGATGAGATAGACTCAATTACAGGAGCGTAGTAGGGCTACAGTTTCAGCAAAAACAAGAGAAAAGTTGTCTTTGAAAGGTCATAAGTGGAAAAAAAACAAAGGAATTTATCAACAATGAAGTCCAAATTTTACATCAATTTTTTTTTTTAACTACACAGAAGTAAAGTGGCAGCATGGTGAACAACTTCGAGCATCTGTCTCACAGTTCTGCGGACCGGGGGTTAAACGGTAATTATCATCCGATTCCGACCAGGCCGATAAAATCAGTATAATGTCGCCAAAAAAGTATTTGTGACTTTGCAACAATAAGAAAAAGCGGGTAACAGGCTGATAACAGCTGAGAAACACCGTTCTAGAGGATTGTCTTTGGCTTTTTTTCTGGCTCTCTTTTTGAAAAAATGTAAGGGTTAAAAATGTAGTTGAACACAATCCTGAATAAAGTAAAAAAAATAAAACAGAGATGCTGATTGAGCTGAAGCCTCATGTTTGTCTACAACATACACAAAATGCTCAATGTGTAACCTTCCCATGCCACAGAAAAGTCACAAATACTCATGTGAACTAACCTTAAATGATATTTAAAATTACTAATTAGTGAAAACAAAAGAGGAATATGCATAAAAAATAAAGGATGACACACGGCATATGCCTGTGGCTTTTTCATCAGACATGCAACAACCAAAGAGAGAAATCCCAACTGTAGCCCACTGGCGGTGTCATGTCGCTGCAGTGACGAGTGCATGCATCCTTGAGAACAGGTCACCCTGCCCGCTTACGCCGACCTCTTTCTTTAACTTTCACTTGTCAGGTGGGCAGGCAGACAGAACTATAAATTAAAAAGTTAATTTTCCATTATGTCTCCTGTAAAAAAAAAAACAATCTAAAACCAAAAACAACCCATATCGAAGGATAAAAATCACTAACTAGCACACTGAGACAGCCGATTATGTTTGTTTGGTTAAAATAGTCCAAAATTGTGAGCTGGGCAAAGTGCCAATGTAATGACTAAAGCACTTTTTCCCCCCTCTCCTGTGTACAAAGTGCAGCTATCCAGACTCCCGTCACAGGACCATTACGTTTCATTTGACACAAAATGAAAGTTAACAGCTCCAGTTGGCGCATTCAGAACAGAGAGCTCTCTGTAGCTTTTGGGCCAAAATAAAACAGCACAACAGAATCATATGTAATGCTGGTTCAGTGCAGTAGTTGGAAAAAAAGTTTAGACTTTTTAGCAGATGAATTAGCGGTTTTAGTAATGAAGTGACATAGCCTCTTAGTCAACAAAGCATTAATGTAGCTTAAGTTTCATCCATAAGTTTCATTTCCCAGTAAACGGTGCAGGCCATGGAAAGCCTCCTCGCCCACACAACCTCCCCAGATTGAATTACAGGTCCTGCGGCCCAGCAGCACTATTTATCCGATTAAACCCACTTGCCTGGATTATAGTAAGGTTACGTAATCTTCTGCAAAAGACACGAGTGTCCCTGGAGTACAGGAAAAGTCTGTTTCCAAAACAACAACATACTCCACTTGATATAGGTCTCTAACATTTCTCACTCAATGGTGATCCATATTACAATTGTTCAGTTTTGGGTGAGGTCTCCACTTTGGTGATTACAATTCAAGCAACATCCCACATCGGATGTTTATGCAACACCACATTTAACTAGTAACTAGGACTGTAACAGTACGCCAAAAATTACAATACATACTTACTTTTAAGGTGACAGTTTGGTTTACATTGGGTATAGTAATAAAATGCACACATAAAACATTACATTTTTCTTTTTGGGAAAGTTCCACCTTGATAATCTGTTTTATTTTTAGGAAATGGTTGAAGGGTCTGAATTATTATGCTATAAAAGTTAAGCTATATGCTGTTTCATACGGATTCACAAGTTCGATATACTGCCCAAAACATATCACCTACCATGACATCCTCACACCAGAAGTTGAGCTGCACTGTCCTTGTTTAGAGTAGACTGATTGGTAGCATGTGAGGGAGTTCCACTTTGCGTCCATCATCTAATGTGTCCTGTGTGGTAACCTAACGTACCTCCACCTACTGAATGTGTCTTTCTGTACTGAAAAAGCAAAATGCACAAAAGCAAAACACACAAAACCCAATTCACCGCCACCAAAGTATAAAATACTGATGTGGGTAAAACCTTGCTAGATTTTATGCACAAGATAACAAAAACCTGAACGAGTGCGCAAATGGTAGAGGAGGAAGATAGTGCAGGTGTGGGAGCCCCATTTGTCCATGTAAATTCTGTACATAGTTGTAAATGAATTAGTTTTCTGGCAAAACTATTTTCTCAGTGTTGTTTTATGTTCAGATGTTTGAGATTTTCACAACAGAAAAAAAAGGTCAAAGTTATTGTTCTGCTCGATCTGTCTGCTTTCACAAAACCGGTTTTCTCTTTGTTTTCTCTTCAGAAACCCCTTTGGCTGAAATTATCTTATATTTGACTAACGATTAAAAAAAAAAAAGTGATAAGTTAGAGACAAAGTTTATTTTCTGAAGAAAAAAGTGATCTTTTTTGTTATGTTTGGGCTGTTTTACTGCCGTGTTAAAATCAATGTTTGGAAACAATGTGTATAAATAAACATTTACAAAGTATTTATTTGTGAATATCTAATTTCACAACATGCATATATATCCCCAGCAGCTAGTCCGGTGCAGCCAATGTATCTTTAAAAAAATTATAAAAAAAATTCTACACACATCTTATAACCTGATGCGTTCTGTGGGACGGAAAATATGGTAGGACTTTGCAGAACCAGTATTTAAAAGAGTTAAATTTAGAACAACACGCAAATTGTCTCAGATGGCAGTGAAAAAAGGCAAATGTCAGGTTCTGTGTGTGAGCAACTATGGTGGGCCATGACTAGTGAATGGCCAAGTGCCAAGCTGCTGCAGAATCCACTCCTCATGGGGAAACAAGATGCATTAACCATCATTTGGAACTTTTCACTACTACTTGCTCTTAGTGGTATGTTAACCAGTTTGCTTTGAGCATTAGCATGCACTACAATTAGCATGCATTAGGACCTTGTCACACCGTACTTGACAATGCAAATGCCACCCTCGAATTTCCCCATTCATTGTGTCTGTGCTGTGAGGACGGCAGTGCGGTTTGCCATCTCACGGCAGGGAAAAGTGGGGAGGGGCTGACGCTCTGCAGGGCGACCTCAAATAGAAAAATGCTCTTTTTGAGAGCGGCCTCGTGGTGACATCAGAAAGCTCCTCCAATAGGAGTAATTTCTGTGTGCTTTTTTGGGGCGGGTGTGGTGGAGAAAAATGGACCAACCCCTATGAAACGCAGTGTCTTTGTGTCATAAAGTTCGGGATAAAAGTGAAACTTCATAGCACATACTGCAGGAGTCCCCAATGCGTCGATCACCGACGCAGTTTTGGTCGCGTGCCCCCCAAAAAAAAGAAGACGTGAGGCTATCATCCAGCTCGTCGGTTGATTCAGGTTTGGCCAGTACATCGATTGCACGCGCATTTGTCTCCAAGAAATTCAATCATTATTTGGCATTTAACAAAATTAAATAATCACAGTGACCCTGATGGTATGATGGTAAGATGGTATGCTTTTATAAAAAAGGGAACACATGTAAACAAGAGGCAAAACGTGTCAATGTTTCACAGATGGCAGATTCATAAATGTTTAATTCATAACCCAATGGCTCCAACATGGTATGTGCTGGCCACTAGGGCACAGAACCAGCTCCTGTTGCATCGGTGATTACTGGTAATATGGGTCTGGGACCGTTTTCTGGTTTCAGCGCCTGATTCATTTAATTATCCACGCCCATAGTCCCAAAATGGAAATCTACCATATCTGTATTGTACTGCAGACATTAATGGCAGCAATAAAGGGAGATTGCTGAGTCATGATTCTGCATTGGTATGGGAAGAGGGAGTCGCAATGACCTTCAACCTCACACTTGATGTGTAAAGAGTTTAATTTGTGGGCATGACAAGAAGCCTCGCTGGCCATCTACTCTGAAGCCAATTTCACAGAGATAATTGCAGCAACAGAAGATATGAAACATATGCATCTTTGCCTTTTACAAAGAACTCTGAAAATGTGGGTGCAGTTTCACACAGCAACATGACATCCTGACATCTGATCACGAGATGACCACAACATCCACAGCCATTGCAACGTTTAAAATATTGTTTTGCTTTTGAAAATTGTGTAGGAAATGTAAATGTAAAGTGTGAAAACTTCAAGCTTTGGGCAAAACCAAACCTCTTTCACACAAATTGTGCAAAATGGCAGCATTAACATGTAAATAAAGATTAATCTGCCTTTCTTATGATACACATGGGCTGGGAGATACATGTAAATGTAATAAAGACTTTGGTTGTCTTCTCATGATTAAAAATAAAATGAAAACATTATTGACTAAATCAAATGAAGACAATTGTCCTCAGTGAGAAAATGAACATTTACCTTCTGTATTATTTGTTGTCAAGGGTGTTGTTGAAGACTCATCATTATTCTATTTATTTATTTTTCTTTTCCCCACACATTTCATATTGGTTTGCATGTTGAGAAGACACCTATAGAGTGTTTTGTTTTTTTCTCCTATCCGTGTTTCCAGTTCACCCTTCTGTGGGGGCGGGACTTTTTTCACTCATTCCCAATCTCTGGGATTTGGGGGCACTCGGGTGAGCTCCCAGTTAAGTATTGGTGGTGTGACAGTGACTGGTTGATGTTCGGTAGATGCTGGAGTGGCATCAGGTGGTGCCCGCCTGGCTCCCCCACCTGCTGTTTCCTTTTGGGTTTTCTTTGTCCCTGACTGGTGGGGAAGGAAGGGGGGCACCTCCCACACTTGTGATTTACTCGTGTCATCCCCATGGTAATGAGTTTATACGGTCGCATTAGAGTAGAAAAGATAAAGCCCAATAATCCTAAAAAAATAAAAATGGGATGAGGTGGTATCGGAATACATGATTTTATTGCATTAGTCTGACATAGTGCAATGGTAAAAAAGCATATTTGTCTCATAGTCTGATCCCCGCATTAAGTGTCATCTCAGCCATCTTCTCCCTTCCATGCCCCAAAATACAGTTTTTGTAATGACGTTATTGGCAGTCAGATATTTACAGTACTATTTAAAAAAAAACATAAATACAAGTATTTTAAAATACATTAGCTTTTGGATTCAGATATATGATGCACGACGAAGACTGAGTAAATTTTTCCTTTCTCAGAGCCGGTCAATATCGTCATTGATCGGATTGGCCATTTATGACATCAATACCGATCGGCCAATCAGCAAAAGAAAAAAAGCCAATTTTTGGCCAATCTGATCAGGCTGATAAAATCTGTGTATGGTTTACAAGGTATGTAAACGGTTGAACTTTTGCACCAATACGTGTGTGTGATATTTATATTTGTTAGCTGATGTTAAAGTAGGGAAAGTACGCGAAAACATAAGTTCAGAAGAGCGGCAATATTTTTTCGCAGCACAGTACAATGCTTGGGATGAAAACTAGGGTTGGAAATCTCTGGTAAGAGACAAATTTGATATATATCTAGATACACAAGTTACAATTTGATTTAAAAAATTATATCTTTAGGGGAGGAACAATATGGCTATTCATTTCCATTTGCGTTGGAAATAATGAAGTAGTTAACATTATTAGAGGTAGAGAATCATAAAGAACATTGAATTGACGACTTAACCCAATTCTATAAAATTTTTCAAACATGTAAAAGATAATTTCTTGGAAATGTTACTTCATGCCACTGTAAAAGAATGTGAAATGTGAAATTTTAAATGACCACAACAATTATGATATTATCATATGAATAATCTGCAAAAACAGTAGTTAAGTGCCAAGGAGAGGTCCAGCACATGGTCCGATTGAACCTAGCAGGACTACTGCATATGCAATGCTTGGACATTTTAAGTGTGCTGTGCAGACTTTTTATATCCATCGCATATGTGTATAACATGCTACAAATGTAGTGTGAATGTGTACGCAGTTCTATTAGTATGTTGCGTTTGTTTGGTTTTATGTAAAACATACAACACAATGAGCTCTTCGGTTACGGCCCTGATGAGTAAAGTTTCCATGCGCTGTGTGTGAAATCTGAGTGTACAGTATTGAGTGTTTTTATTTTTTTACAATTAACAGTGGTTAACGTCTTTTTTCACTCATGTGAACATTTACAATATTTTAAAAATTGCCTGGAGTAGTTGTCGAAAGCTTTTACAGTGGCCACTGCTAGACACTAGAACTATCCTCGACCCTATTTCTTTATCCATTATTGATGCAAGAAAAACAAAATGGGAGTTGGACTAGCATATACTAGAAATTCCTTAATTTGGGCTCTCTCCACAGCACCCAAGCAGACCAAATTTTGTGTGAGAAGTTCTCCCAGGCTTTGATGACTTCCTCAATCCATAGAAAGCATTCCAACTTAGTAGCTGCACTAACAGGAAAAAATAGGGGTGGGAACTCTTCCATGATTGGATACTCGTCAAGGAGGCTCATGTGTCTGCCTTTGGTTTGCGGAAGTCAAGTCCATGCTGAGCATGTCAACACTGCCATGGGATGCTTGGGTTGGACAAACAAAGAGGCAGAGACTGAGAGAGAGGGAGACACTGAGAGAGAGAGAGAGAGAGAGAGAGAGAGAGAGAGAGAGAGAGAGAGAGAGGAAAAAAGAGGGGTAGAAAACAAATAAGCACATGGGTTTGTCTCCCATGTCCAAATATAGAGTAGTCTGTCCTCAGGGAGGAAAAATTCAAGACCTACGCCCACCTTTACCCTCGCCTCTGCTTGCGAGGACACAAATCATATGCTGCGATAGGTCACAGATTTACAACCACTCGCAAACTAAAATCACAGAGATGAATTTATGCTCTGCATTACAAAATGCAATGAAAACCAGCAGGAGAAGGTATGCTATTCCGAAAAAAAGTCCTAACTCATTAGCTCTGAGGCTGGATTTAGATTCAAGTGGTTCAAATACAGAATTCTGATTTTTGCACTTAAGTAGTGCAATGCATTACAACAACATAAAGAGGGGAAAAAAGAAATCAGATATCTTCAGGTAAAAATCAGACAGCTTCCAAATGTGGATATAAACCAGACACTCATCAGCAATCTGCCAACATCCACTAGTGATGTGCAGTACACCCGGTGACGGCCAAAACCCAGAAACAGCTTTTTAAAAATTATGGAAGATCTAAATGAAAGCAGAGGCCTACACAAAATATATATGAAATGCAGTGGAACTTCGGTTTACCAACAATTCCCTTCACAAAAGAAATATTGTCTCAGTTCACAAACAGTCCTGACACGGACCTGGAAAGCTCAGTTGTGCTTTACGCACCGTTTACATTCATACCAGACATGTCGTACACTCTTCGGGTATCTTTGTTCTGTAACCTAAATTATCCCTCCGTATAGCGCCGAAGAAATTAAAAATTGATAGCAATACTATTAGGCGTAAAAAAAAAAAGGCTTGTGATTCCGATTTCCCGACAGACCCTAAAAATTTTCGCTGACCCTAACATTGGTATATGATATATATGACGAGAGATTCTGGCTAAAGGAGCCATTTTAAATTACAACGAAATACTTTTCCGGAGGGGCAATGTACTCATGTCATATCAATTTAATCGACTGAAATGAATTAAAATGACAATCAATTCCAGTCCCAAGAATAAAATTTGCTCAATGTTTTATTAACAATTGTATCTTTTTTTATATAGTTTTATGAATGCCCGAGCAGCGTGTTTGGGATCATTGTCATACTGAAAGACCCAGCCATGTTTCCACCACTATCCTTCACAAGTATGTATGGTGTTGTTTGGAGGCAACTCAGCATTCCTTCCCCTCCAAACACAAGTTGATTTTTTTTTTTTACCAAAAAGTTCTATTTTGGTTTCATCTGACCATAAGACCTTCTCCCAACATTCTTCCAGACCATCCAAATGCTCTCGAGCAAACTTCAGATGGGCCTGGACATATACTGGCCGTAAGGGGGGGGACATGTCTGGCACTGCAGGATTTGTGTCCCTGGCGACGTAGTGTGTTACTGATGGTAGCCTTTGTTACTTTGCTCCCAGCGTTCTGAAAGTCATTCACGAGGTCCTCCATGTGGTTCTGGGATTTTTGCTCATTCTTGTGATCATTTCGACCCATTGTGACCAGGATGAGCTCTTGCGTGGAGCCCTATCAGTGGCCTTGTATTTCTTCCATTTTCGAATAATTGCTCCCAAAGTTGATTTCTTTACACCAAACTGCTGACCTGTAGCAGATTCAGTCTTCCCAGCTTGGTGCAGGTCTACAATTTTATTTCTGGTGTCCTTTGACAGCTCTTGGCCATAATGGAGTTTGACTGTTTGAAGTTGTGGACAGATGTCTTTTTAATGATGCGTTCCAACAGGAGCCATTGATACAGGTAATGAGTTGAGAACAGAGAAGTCTCTTAAAGGAAACGTTACTGGCCTGAGAACGCCAGAAATCTTGATTGCTTGTAGGTGACCAAACGTTTATTTTCCACTACAATTTGGTCACAAATTATTTAAAATGTGTTTTTCTGTTTTTTTTTCTTCCACATTTGTCTCATAGGTGAGGTATACTATGATGAAAATTACAGGCCTCTCATCTTTTTAAACATGGGATTGCATAATCTAACTGGTGTGCAGTACCAATGAAAATAAATACATATATTGCGTATTTGTATGTTTATACAGCATTTGTGTACGAATATTCATTATTTTAAGAGATAAGGGGTATGAGTTTGATGCTAATTTCCGTTAGCTCATAAAACATGTTTTTCCTTTAATTTCATGGTTAGCTTTGAGCTCGCAATTTTTGTGAGCAAAAAGAATGAAAAAAAAAAAGGTGTGATGTATTTGAACATGCAATAAGTGTAATTGTTTTTTAGCATTTCAACACACTTTTATGGTGAACTTAAACCGAAATGGTATTAGTTATCTTTAAGATAGCAACATTCACTCTAATCCTTACTACCATGTAAGCACCTTACACATGGGCTCTGCATTCCACCAGGGCGCTGCTGAATAGAAGTGCTGAAGCAGAGAATGGAGTGGACTCCTTGTAAAGGAATGGTAAAACCTGGCATTTTAGATTAGACTCTTGTTTCAAAATGCTTATTCGGGCACTAAAATAAAATCTCTATAAAAAGTTCCACCAAATACTAAAATGTTGCATTTCTACCCTGATTTTAAAATACTTTACTCCATAAATAGAGGCACATTTTGACTGATTGAACAAGTAATGTTATGAGAGAGAATTAGTTACTGTTCTTGTATTGGCTTGATTACAGTCCACAGTAATCGTTTTGAGAAAGAGCTCAACGAGTCACCGTTCACCGATTCCCATACCATATGCGGATGTTCCCCAACATCTCTGCTTTTGACCATTTGGCAATTGCCTTTCCGTTTCCCTGTGCTGTCCACATCTGCTGCCAGTTTTTATTTTTAATCCACACTCTTTCCGTTGAGTTACGAGAACCAAACAAATCAATCTTTGTTTTGAGAGCTTCTGACCGGCAAGAAAAGATTTTCATTTGTCTGTAAACTTTAAAAAAATGCATCGTTCACCAATACATACACATACACAAGGGTTGTGGTAGTACTGGACCCAATCCCAGCTATCTTCGGGTAAGAGGCGGGGTACACCACGAACTGGTTGTTAGCCAATCGCAGGGCACATGGAGCAGACAGTCATACTCACAATCACACCTACGAGCACCTTAAAGTCTTCAATCAATGCATGTTTTTGGAATGTGGGCGGAATCCAGGGTGGCTGGAGAAAACACAAGCAGGCACAGGGAGAAAATGCAAAGTCCACACAGGCGAAGCCAGGATTTGAACCCTGTTCCTCAGAACTATGAGAAAGACACTCTAACTAACCAGTTGTTTCGGACTGCCACGCAACCTCTGGGCTTGCGGCATCATCAGGGTGAGTGATGACATTTCTTTTAAAACCAGCTCCACAACTAGCCATTGTAGTTGACATTTTGCGTTTTAGTTTAAAGGGGAATTCCGGTGGTTTGCATTAACAATTTATCCAATAGGTCATGTAATATGTACTCTATCTTGACTGTGATGTTAAATCATCTCTATTTAACAGTGTTTTGATAAGATTTTTAATCGACAATTACAAATTTTCAGGGGCGCTGCCATTTTCGCGAGTGACATGACCGACGTGGGCGGAGGTGACGTGTTATGTGCTGTTCCAAATGCTCGATTACATGGGACACCATTATGCCCAGCGCTGATTTATCGGATTTATCCTCATCTGATGAAGAAATAGCAGTATCAGTTGATCGGGAAGACGGAGGAATACTTCCATACACATTTGAAAACTGTGCCTTAAATAATGTTGAATAGACAGATGGTTCTTAGGGCGGAATGACACGGAGTCTGATGGAGCTCGCTCAGACAGGTGGAGCAGTGGAGCCATGAGCTCGCTCCCCGCCGAGCCCCGGAGCTCACTCGGCCGGGGAGCGAGCTCCGGAGCTCGGGGAGCTCAGCTCATGTCTCTGCCACTCAGTGGCATTGTATACAGCCACAGGTTCAAATCTGTATGGAAGTATTCTTCCGTCTTCCCGGTCAACCGATACTGCTATTTCTTCATCAGATGAAAATAAATCAGAGAAATCAGTGCTGGGCATAATGGTGTCCCATGTAATCGACCGTTTGGAACGGTACGTAACATGTCTCAGCGCCCCTGAAAATTTGTAATTGTCAATAAAATACTTCTCAAAACACTATTAAATGAGAGAGGATTTAACATCACATTGACAAGATAGAGTACATATTACATGACCTATTGGATACATTGTTAATGCAAACCACCGGAATTCCCCTTTAAGTTCAAACAAACTCACGGTGAGTTGTTTCTGGTCTTTGTTGCAAGAGCAACAAACATGCTACGCTAACGATCGTAAAATGCAAGTTCCCCAAGGAGGTCTGAAAGCTCAGGTTGGAGGGCGCACATTACCGTAATATATATTCATGTGCAACGTAAGACATCGAATATCATATTGAAATGTATGTGTATACATTTTTTAACCAGTCTATGTACCTGTGTACGACTTAGGATGTGATTGTATTTTTTATTTTTCATCCATACCTAAATATAATGCGCTCTATTAACTTCTAGAAAATATTTTGGGGAAAAAAATGTGCATTATTTCACAAATTATGGTAATTGCAGCATCTAAACTGAACACAACACTCACTATTCAGTCCTACTGTGAGCACAGGAAGTGTCACAATTTTTTTTTCTATACTTAAGTGCACTTTTAAAGAGCTAGTGTCAAATTGCATATCTTTACAGCAGCTTGATATATTAAATTCCTTGTTTTGTTTTTTTAATTAACACTCGGGCTTACTACGCTAATGTAATTTAATGTTGGTCATTATTGTGAAACTTCGAGAACAAAATATTTTAGCTGTTATTCTGAGTAAAAAGTAGGGGGAATAACTGGCCTAGTACATAATACTTCACTTGGAACGTTGTGTAAATCAAACCCAGTCCGCTTTTGTGGTATATTTTCTCTGATAGTTGTTATAATACCTCAGGGAGAAAATTATCATTTAAAGGTCAATAATCAATATGAAGGGCACGGTGGCCGACTGATTAGCCCACATCACAGTTCTGAGGACCCAGGTTCCAATCCGGCCTAGCCTGTGTGGAGTTTGTGCGTTCACCCCGTGCTTGTGTGGGTTTTCTTCAGATACTCCAGTTTCCTCCCACATTCCAGAAACATGCATAATAGACTAATTGAAGACTCTAAATTGCCTGTAGGTGTGGATGTGCGTTTGAAATAGTTGTTTATATGTGGCCTGTGATTGGCTTGCGACCAGTTCAGAGTGTACCCTGTTTCACACCCAACGACACCTGGGATAGGCTGCGCTCTTTAAAAAACACATTTCTCGTGATAATTTCCACAGCCCACTGCCTTCTCATGGAATGGACTACAGTTTTCAATCTTGTAAACTGCATGCTTGGAAACTTGATTCAGCAAAACAAACGCACTAGTGCTTTGTGAGATAAATGATTGACTCTATACCAGTCGGGCTGAGATAGCAGAAGGCAGAGGTTATTTTTTTGTTTTAAACAAAACAATGAAGGTTTTAACCTTTCCCAGGATTACACCGAATTTGCGTAACTGACAACAGCAAGGGCCAAACGCTGTTGCCTGTTGCAGTCGCACTGCTGTCAGTGTCAGCTGAGGAGGATGCAGTAGAGATCGAAAGTGACACGATCAACGCTTTACACCACCAATTGGGAAATTGGATTAAAGTTCTTACCAATTACAGTTAACCCGTCGGGGTGATTTACATGTTAGATAATCATCACCGTGAAGGACTTTTTCTAGCATAGCTCCTGATTTCTTACATTTGCACTTTTGGGTTGGCTATAACCCGGCCGCATATTGGTTTTTTTTTTGCCTTGGGCCCTCACATGACTAAATACGTCTCTGTAGACACGCGGACAGAGCAAAAAATAAACTCTCTTACCCCACGACTCCTTCAGAGTACTTCCTGCTTTTCCACGGCGTGCCCGTGTAGCCGTCGCGGCCCTCCGTACCGGGGCCATCGTTCACGAGGCTAGAGTTGAATCCGAAAGTGCTCGCCTTGTTGTCCCGTTTCCTCTTGCTCGGGTGCCCGTCCGCCGGGCCCCTGCTGCCGGGCGCGACCGCACGATAGTTACGGTTGCCGGTCTCCAGCGGCAGAAAGTCCCGCTGCTCCATGAGCTCTCCGTCCCCGGTGGGACTCGTCATGGTCGACTCGTGCGGCCCGGTCCCAGCCGCGGCGAAGAGGACGGCTCCCGACGCCGCGCTGAGGCTCGCTTTCAGGATGCCGAAGCTGTTGTTGACGTGCAGGTAGCCGAGCCCTTGTGTCGTCTCCCAGATCTGCATCCACAGGTTGTTGGCGGGTCCGCGTTGTTCTGGTTGGAACCAGGCGATTCGCGGATCCATCAAACGAAAGTCGTCGAGAATCCCCCCACCCCCTCCCCTCGGGAGCTCCCGTGAGCAGCTAGCCAGCTAGCGTTAGCTCCCCTCGCTTTGCCGTCCGTTACTTCTTCTAATTTTGTCCCTCGAAGACGGCGGCGACACGCGGTGCTAAAGCACAGGAATGCAATGAGAGTATCCGTAGACTGCTCCCGCTATTCGCGTTTTTTAATAATCCGACGGAGGAACGCGAGACCGTGCGGTGTCGACGGAGCGCCTCTTTCTCTTGCTCGCTCCTGACCCTTTCCTCGGGATCGTAACTCCCTCAATGGCGGAGCGCAGCCGTCTGCTGACCAGTACGCATGCGCGACAGGAAGAGGCGTGGTCACATCGTTACGTAATGGAGTCATGTTTTTTTTCCCCCTTGCTCGTTACGTAACATTGGGTGTACTGTACATGTACATGTATAACCATATGTCATTGTGTCATAATACATTGTAATTGATGATCATTAGATTGCGTCAGGAAGGGCATCCGGCGTAAAAATTGTGCCAAACATATGTGCGTTCATCTGAGATGACACGCTGTGGCGACCCCGAAAGGGACAAGCCGAAAGAAACTTACTTACTTTTAGATTACACATTGACCAAGTTGTGTTTTTATTCTTCTTGCTTAGAACGAGAATTATTTTGAGGGCCGTTAAATGCTGGTCTTTGTGTGTGTTTTGTACTGTGATCAGGGGTGTTTTATGTCGGGCCACAGTGAAGTTACGGTTTCCCTCTTGGGGGCCTTTATAACTGGGAAACCATGTAAATGTAAACTCCCATATTATTAAATCACAACAAAATGATGCATAACTAGATTGTCAACGATAGTCGTTTGTGTATCTTTTGACCAAGTTACTATACGAACGTTGTTGGTCACATACAAAAAGGTTTTGCAATACTGTATACCAATATTTATGAGATGACATTGGGGTTAGGGTTAGCAAGAATAATGAACCTTGATGCACATGATTTTGTTTCGCAGGCCACATAAAAGCCCACATGCCTTGAAATTGACATCTGTGCTGTGGACAAGATTTTTATAAAACTATTAAATTAACTTCATATATATTTGACAGTACAGGCAAATATAAACATGCAAGTAGTACAAATAAAACTACAGTAAACATTTTTATAGGTTAGAATGTACAAAAGGAAGTTATAGACTGTATTTCGTGTCATTTTGAAGACTAAACAGCTGAATTTTAATGAATTGGAGAAACCATGTAGTATTTTGCATGCCGTTAACCTGATCATTAACTTCATATATATTTTAAGACTCGTTACATCAACTCATTAAATGTATTTTAAGAAACATCCATGGATCTATTTACCATAACACTTATCCTCACTGAGGCGCTTGAGTGTTGCACTTGTACTTCCAGGTTCTTCCATAGTTACAGGGTAAATACTTGACCCCGTCTCTTTCTTTATATATATATATATATATATATAATATATATATATATATTATATATATATATATATATATATATGGATATATTTATTTATGCCATAGACACACATAGTGAACATAGTGACACCGTTTCCAGTATCACCATAGATCCCATAATGCAACAGAATGGAAAAGAAACGTGCCCTTACAACGTATTGGTGTTAGTGAATCACGTGACCCCCTCACCCCCACCCCACCCACTACATAACTAGTGTCAAAATATGAGAACATAATTCAACAATGAGCCTATCTTTGGATGCGAGGCTGGGTACACGCTGGACTGGTCACCAGCCAATCACAGATTTTAAATATAACTATTCCATCCATTCATTTCTGAGCCACTTATCCTCACATGGGTCATAGGAGTGCTGGAGTCTATCCCAGCTGTCATTGGTCAGGAGGCGGGTTACATCCTGAACTGGTTCCCAGCCAGTCGCAGGGCAACAGTCACAATCACACCCAGGGCCAATTTAGTCTCCAATGAAGGCATGTTTTGGGGATGTGGTAGAAAACCCACATAGGCACAGGGAGAACATTCAAACTCCACACAGGCACCCCGGTCCTCAGAACAGAGGCCAACACTCTATAGCTGCCCCACCTGGCCCGCTCACATAATTAATCCAATTCATGGTTCCATCAATGACAGCAAATTGCCCAGCTCCTGAAGATCATCCCAATACCGTCCTGATTTGACTGTTCATGTTTTTTTTTAAAGCGATGGTGCGTTTACATTAGCTGTAACAAGACACAAACCTTCCAAAAAGATCAACTTTTACCTTGTCAGTCAATATGATATTCTCCCAGTCTCAGAATTATGTGCTTATTTCCCCCGCAACAGACAAGCCATGATTTTTTTGTTCAGCAATGGTTTTTGCCTCGGAGACTTGGCCATGGGTGTCTTCCTTATTGTTGTCATTAACACTGACCTTAACTGAGACAAGGGATCCATGAAGTTTTTTTTTATAAATTGTTCCACGTTCCTTTGTGGCCTCCTGGATGAGTCATTGCGATTCTCTTGGGGTAATATTTGTTGGCTGGCTGTTCCATGTTTTTTCCATTTCTCCTTAAGTCAGCTGCCATCCTAAAGCTTTTGAAATGGATTTTGTAACCTTTTCCCTACTGATGGATGCCAATTACTTTGTTTCGCAGTTGTTCTGGAATTTCTTGATTTTCTAATGACTCATGACACATTCGGTTTAAGTGCATTTTTGATTGAGAAGTCTGGAGGTAATCAGGCTTGAGTATGATAAGTGAAAATTAATCATAAATTGTCATAAGCCACAATTAATGATTAGTCAAGGGGATAATTGCTTTTTCACACAGGGCCAGGTTGACTAAATTAAATTAACATTTAAAAATGGCATTTGAATTTCACTTTGGTTATTTTTGTCCAATGTTTATATTTGTTTGATGATTTTAAAGTGTGGAAACTGTGAAAAAAAAATAATTGGAGGGGTAAATAGTTTTTCATACCACTGTAAAAAATTACAAAAAGTGGTTCATTTACATTTTCACATATAAATAGTATTACAGTAATGCATATTTTAATACATTTAATTTGTTAATCACTGACTAAAGTACTTTAAATATATTTTCTTTAATGGCACAACAATCTTTAACAGCACAGGAGAATGTACAAGTGTATAAAGAAAAGAAAACTAAAATAAAGTCAAACTACTCAACATTTGAACAGGCCTGGCAGATGTGTAACGGAGATGGTCACCTTGTGGCATTTTATGGGTCTTAGTGTAATTAAGAAGTGTAGTAGAGTATATTTACTGTTGGCATTTGTTTGACAAAGTTGCCATTTGTGGTTGTGTGTTCAATTGATAACCGGTGTTACATTTCCATAAGTCGTTTCAATATCATGTGAAGAAAAAAAAATCAAATATTTTATTTTAAAAAGGCAGTCACAACATATGCCATTATAGCACATGTGTCAAACTCAAGGCCCGGGGGGCAGATCCGGCCCGCAAAATGTTTTTATGTGGCCCACAAAGGCAAATCATGCGTGTTGACTTCCATGATTCTTTTTGAAGACGTTCAAAATTGTCACATAAAAGACAAGCTATTGCATGCAATTTGGCGTAATGAAACATGAACAACAGTTGACCCATTCCCTGTTTACCTTTGATTTGACTCAAAAACTAGCTCAGAAATTTTGTGTAAATATGAGACGATGAAAGATCTTTTTATGATTTCAAAGTCATAGGAGCCCTCTGAGAGAAGCTCTGTGGCCTGGAACAACCCTGTATTCGAGAATGCGCGTGGCATACTATGTGATTATTTTCCATTACAATGTCAGCTATATTCCCAATGAAAAATTGCTGCACACTGAGGTAACATTATTTTTGTCGATTTACAACTGATGCTTTCCGAAAGAATATAGGCAATGTATGAGAAACCAAAACGTTTGTTGTTACTGAATTTTTTACACAGATTTCAGTCAGTCCAACCCCACTTCACAGCACATGTGCTAAACCAAAGTATTCATTATCTGCACCCTTGCAAAAAAAAATCATCTTTTTTTTCCCAAAAAAGTATAGGCCATATCATGCAAAAAAAATTGCATTTTGAATAGTTGAAAAACTCATCATTTCATCAGGGTAAAAGAAATTCCAATATGTCCCTAAAATCATTTTCTGTCCAGCTGCATTTTAAAGATCAGAACAATTAAGTTGAAAAAGAAAAATCAGCAGAGGGAATATTTCAAACTTCCCTTTTGCACAGCAAAACTGCTCCAGCACAAAAGCCATACAGATACGCCATTCTGCATGTTCCCTGCAGCTGAACAGGACATATTAGCAAGTGTATCGTGAACACTCAGTTACTGGCATACCTTCTGTTTTTCTTATTGTTTGTGGTCTAGAGTGTTTTTTCCATTCATATACTGTATTTACTGTTACTTCATGACTGCATAATTTGTTGCATTAGATGTACAAGTATATGACACAGTATCACATCTCTATGGCAAAAAATAAAAATGCCATTTTGGCATCCTGCACCCTTGAGTTCAGAAACCCTCAAAAATTAAAAAATGAGACATCCCACTTTTCTTGTCTTTACTGAAACTTGCATTTGCTTTCATCATAGTAAAGAAACCTCAAATGGAAATTTCAAGTTCAGAACAAATAAAAAATAAACAATAAATACTGGATTTTTTCCACAATTATAGTCCAATTACTTCTTGGCCACAGTCTCCAGGTAGCTGATGAATCTCCTCAGGTTGACTCTGACATTGTCAATCACGCACAGCTGATGTGAGCTGTACTTGTCCCTTCCCAACTTACGGATCTGACGACAAAAAAGAAGCGAAGAATGTAGACAACAACCACAGATTCAAATCTGCTGTGACGTACAAATAGTCTATTGTGTGTCCAAAATACAGTGCAATTTAATGGTGGTTGGCTTCAAATTGTTCTAAAAACAAAACAAAAAAAGTATTCTCCCAACATTGTAAATCCTGTAAAGCCCACTTATCTGTTCCAGGGTCAAACTGTCACCATTGTAAAACATTAGTACAGTAACTGCATAGGCAATGTTGTATGTCACATAACAAAATAACAAAACTTAAATGCTGGCATTTTAGGCAGTGTGAAAATGGCTTCTGATACTTCGACTCTGTTCGCCTCGTTGCCATTTACCCAGGATAACCACATCAAAACAAAAAGAATGTTGGCACAAAGTTCAAAAGGGCCTTCGGATTACCCCATAAAAACGGAAAGTTTGTCACTTCATCTTAAGTCTTAGCATGATGCTTTCAGCTAGATACATTATAATATGTTGTGTTATTCCTACTGCATGCTCAAGATTTCCCTCATCAACCATGATGATTATTTTTGTTATTCCAAAACAACAACAAATAAAAACAAGATACCCGCCCAAAAATAAATAAATAAACAAACAGGATACCTTAGCTTTAAACACAGGCTGAAGCGTCTTTAAAGCGGCTAGTAAATGGATGCACTTGGCTGCCGTCTCCGCCTCCTCGCCGTCCGCAAACACGTCAAAAAGAGCATCCAGGGCCTCGGCATTAACCACCAGGTTGGAATCATTGTTTGCTACCTGGAGCAAGCCGTTCCCAATCACCTGTGGATAAAATGTTTCATTAAAAAGATGGAGGGACAAGAATACAAGCCTTTGTTTTCCACACATAGATCCTGCAAACAAACAAAAACAAAAGAGATATCAATTAATCCAAAGGCAGAAAATTTCATGGTTACCTCCCCGCCCACACCCTTTAAGAGTGAGTGCAGTTTATACAGAAAACCAACAAGGAAACTTGAAACTTAACTTGAAAAATACCAGTTTGAGAGGAAGTATACTTCCCATAAAGGCAGGGACTATGCTCTACCTCCGCATCGTGAACAACCATTTGTTAATAAAAATAAATGGGCAGAAAAATACAAACTTTTACAGACATTGTGAAAGGAAGTGACCTGAAGGGTTTGAGCTGAGCCTTTTTCTTTGGCAAGGTTGCTGCCGGCGATGCCTAGGATGGCAACGGCGTTGACCCTCACGCTGATGACATCACAGTGCGCGGCAGCTTCACAGATGCTCATCAATTGCTCCAGAGTTATGGACTGACATACATCAATCAAAAAGTTACAAATAACACTGATAATATTGTAATAGTCCATTTCCACCACTCCAGGATGACGTTCTCTTTACCTGGGGGATATTTTTTGAGGCAGTCATCTGTAAAAGAGACCGCATTGCACTGATGACTGCCTCCAGGAACTCCTCATCTTTGGGAATCTCTATGTGAGGGATAAAAAGACACTATATTAGGGACGTAATGTAATAGCATTCAGAATGATTAAAAACTATCTGTAATTCAAGAATTGAAACTCAAAAGCAGTCATGTGCTATCTAGAGTGAAGAAATAACGGCCGTCACATCTACTAGCAAACCGCCTTTTGTAAAATCATTGAATGGTCCATTCCCTAACCCTGGAAAAACAACTTCGGTGTAAATATTGTTGGAAATAAAAGTTTGGTTGCATAAGCCACCAAGTAACATTTGCATCTTGATGTAACTGCAGTTATCTCCATTAAAGCCAATCATGAGCCCATATGTACTTATATCATGGATGTTACATAGTTCCTCTGATATGTCTACACCTGTTATTTCTTTAACTCGCTACTGATATACAAAAGTGAACGGAAAGTACATATGATAATTGCATGGAAAAGATGTCAACAAACTCATCAGTGGAGTGATATGTCAGTTGCAAACCAGCTTATTGCAAACACTCCCTTCTTCACTTTTCACATGTACACTGTGCAACAAGAGGGAATAAAACCGGACTTTCTTTATGCCATTGTGACAGGCGCTCATATATTTTGCTGAATTGCATTTGAACTCAAGTCTACATTTGTGCTTTTGGCTGAAACCAGGATGAATATATACCTATTGTATTTGTTAATCTTATTCAAAATGGATATCACACACCTCAACTATCAGGAATAAGTAGAACCATGTGATTTCTCCCACAGAATTAGTGAATATATTTCAGAAAGAAATCTCCCCATTTATCCACATACTCTATCCACCCAACTACAGCAACCTACAAATTCATCAGTTATGTAAATCCATCTCTTGTATTCATTCACCTATTTACAGTATATCTTGTACTTTATACATCTATGTAAAGTAGGAGGAAGAAGTATGTGAATCCTTTGGAATTTAAATTTCTGTAGAAATTGGTAATAAAATGTAGTCTGATCATCAACATCACAAGAATAAACAGTCTGGCTGAACTAACACCATACAAACTATGTTGACATATTTTTAAAGGACATAACGTAAACATTCACAGGACAGGGAGAAAAAATTCAAGTACACTCTTGGATTTAATAACTAGTAGACCCTCCTTTGGCACCACTAACATCACCCAAACATTTCCTGCAGCTGTGGATCAGATGCGCACAATGATCCGGATGAATTTGGGACCAATTCTCTTTACAAAATGTTGTAGTTCATCAAGAGTCCCCCGAGATTGATCCATCTATCCATTTTCAACCGCTTATCCGAGGTCGGATTGCAGGGGTAGTAGCTTTAGCAGGCACGCCCAGATTTCCCTCCCCTCAGCCACTTCATCCAACTCTTCAGAGGGGATCCCGAGGCATTCCCAGGCAAGCCGAGACACGTAATGCCTCCAGAGTGTCCTGTGTCATCCCCAGGGTCTCCTCCTGGTGGGATTTACCCAGAACACCTCACCAGAAAGGTGTCCGGAAGGCATCCACATCAGATGCCCAAGCCACCTCATCTGTCTCCTCTCAATATGGAGTCGAGGCTCTACTCTGAGATCCTCCACCATGACCAAGCTTCTCACCCTATCTCTAAGGAAGAGCCCGGACACCATGCGGAGGAAACTCATTTCAGCCGCTTGAATCCTTGATCCTGTTCTTTCGGTTATGACCCACCACTCGTGGTCATAGGTGAAGGTAGGAACATAGATCGACCGGTACATTGGACCTGTGAATTACTGGGATGTCTGATGTAAATAACTCTACTGTATCATCTATTTCCAGTATCTACTAGAAATCTATCAACCAATCAGTCTATCTATGGTATCAATCAACTGAATCACTCAATCAACTTAGTGTATCTCCCGTGTCCATCGATCATCCATCTATTTACACTATCTTTCCATCCATCGTAATTGATGTCTCAGCAGTACCTGGCCCGCTAAAGACCAGTGCAGACAGGTGTTGTGCCGCCTGCTGCAGGGCTGCCGCCCCCCCCAGAGACTCTGCGTCCATGCCAGACAGGATGCTGTGGAGGCATGTCAGGGCACGAGACTGGACCCGCTGCATTCTGCCCAGGGGAAGAGAGCAGCGTCACAGAAATTGAAAGTGCTTTAAAATCTACTGTGAGCGGTTAGTTTACTTCTTTACAAGACTTCTCCAGTAAGGAGTCTGGCAGCACACGTCCATGGCTTCCTGTCTGGGGAACTGTGTCTTTTTGAGCACCTTCAATCAAGAAACCAAATATTAATACAGTACACATAGACCACAAAATATATTTGCAGGTTATGGACTCATAAAGACGCACATCAGCAGCAGGTGAGCCGAAGCCTATGCTAGATGGTGGAAGAAAAAAGCAGGGTACAGTAATGTCGCTTATTTGTTCAGACTGAAATGTAAATAGACCACAAACTATGATCCTAACCACTAATATAATTTCAAACACGACCCTTAAAAATAAATAGCTTACTAAATATTTTATCAGTTTTTTTGTAGTGAAGAGTCTATGGAACTTAAAGTTTAGCGCTTCTTTGTATTAAACAGTCAACATGTGTCACGTCAAAAGATTTTAAATTGCCGCTTCCGTATTTCCAGAGCCTCTGCCAATCTTGTGGCATGTTTGGGTATTAGAGCTGGAGTAGTAATATATATAGTATAACTCAAACTCAAATATGTGAATTGTCAGCCAATAACAGAATAGGTTGAAAAAAAAAAAGTCACTGGGTGAATTTGTCAAAAGTGAACTCATGAATAGGCATGGGATTACTGAACACGCTGGACAGCTCGCAAGCTAATTTTAGAGCACATATAGACAAGCAGTAACACTCACATTCAAACCTATGGAGAACTTAAGAGTATTTAATGGAATGTACCATATGTTTTGGGGTTTTGAGAGGAGGGTTGTGACTCGCAGAATACCTATACAAGAGTGGAATTTCATTGTATACAGTAACCCCCCCCCCCCCCCCCCCCCCCGCAATAGACAGAATTCATGAAGTAGTGACCAATTATTCACTGATAATTTATATACATTTTCTAGTTTCTTATACAGGTACGCAATTCAAAGTCAATACGTGATGGAGTGGCACCGTTATTTATCGGTCCAACTTTTTGAAGTCTTAACCACACAGACACTACACAATAACGTGTGCTCTGCTTGAATGACATGAAAGTCAATCCATGCAATCGTACTAAAGATAGGCAATTTGCTGGCTAAACCATGAGGCAATATGGCTCAGTGAAGGTCTTGTGTTATAGGCACCACAAAGCATCATGGTGCTTGCTAATGTTTCCTAGAATTGCTAATAGTGATCTTTTTAACGAAAGGGTTTGTAAAAATTGATCTTAATGTTGCTCTTTTATTGCATTTCTACCACATTGTTCTATATTTTTATAAGTGCATGCATTAACCGATACTGTTTATCGGGGTAGGGTGATATTTGGAAATTAATTTGATCAAACTCTCTCTATGCCTTGTGTGTAAATCAGTGGCATGCCATTCATGGTCACTGCATTACTAAGAAACTGGGCAACTTAAAAGTGTGAGTTGAAATTGTTCAGGAAGGTTAATTTTTCTGCAAAGTAAAGGATCCTATAATTCCTGCTTAAGCCACTTTACAGCCAACGGTGCTAACTGAACCAAAGATGTTCAAGTTACTGCACTATACTGACAATAAAAAAAAAAAACAACGCTGTTATGGAGTGAATCCCCAATAAATGAACTGTGATATTGCCAAGTATTGTATATTTGCCTTTTCAGGGATCTTGTGGTTGATGAGGGCCGCGTGCACCTCGGCTGACAAACACAGCGGCGACATGAGGCTGGACAAGCTGTCGCCTGCTGGTTCGCTTTCGTCGCTGCTCGACGATTCCTCCCATTCGTCATCAGAGGGATCTAAACACACACACACACACGCGCAGCAAGTCTCTTCAAGAATGTGTCCTTATTGTATCCTTCGTCAAATACAAAAAACATTGCAGCCATGTCAGTAGAAATCATGTCAATGTGAGCCTCACCGTCGGAGCAGCACATGTTGACGAGAATCTCCAGGGACGTCTGCTGGGCCATCAGCAAGGCCGCCGCCTCCCTCAGCTCCTCCATCTCCCTCTAGATGCAAACAAGTCTCCTTGTGAGTTAACACACAAGCCAAAATTGTTCAACCAGTTATATCACAATGGCCATGGGTGTGTTTGTGTGTCTATGTTTGAAAGCAGACATGCTGAATAAAGATTGACAGAAGACTTTTTGTATGGATGCTGCATTCCCAATATCTGCTTCAATGCCATCAATTTGCAAGAAAGCTGGGATAGGCTCTAGCACGCCCGCAACCTTAGTCAAGATATGCGGAATGGAAGATGAAAGAATGAATGAATGATTTCATTACACTGGCTCATATTTACGATACCCCTAATCAACCACCTAATCTTGAGGTTTTCGGGTACATGAAGAAAATAAATGTGCTCTGCTGGTTTTACATTATCTTTGTATTGAATGTAATACATATAAGTAATATCACACTTCACATATATTTACAAGTCACTTATAAATATATATGGTGGGGTGACAGGGGTAGGCATACGGGACTGGTTTGAGATTGACCAATCATGTCTTTGCCTCAGGAAAGTCGTAAACAGTGGTGATTATTTGTGACATCTCAATGACGTGACATTTTTAGTAGATATCTCCATGAAATTACATCACTGAGGAACAATTGTCTTATTTCCCCCAAAAATAACTACCTTCTCCACCATCGTGCTGCTGTCAATGTTACAAGCTAGCATTAAATCAGAGGAGCTGGTATGGTCTTAAAACACGTGCCACCAGGAATTGACTTTAAATTTACAACCTAAATTTGGAATACATCATTGGAATTTTTATTAATTGTGAAAATTGGTAGTTTTGGAAATGTACATCACATTGACAGTCCTCAAACAAAATATCATGCAGCACTGGTGGGAATAATGTGCCATATGATTGGATGGCAACAAGTCCAGGGTCTAGCCCACTTCTCAACCAAAGTCTGCTGGGAAAGTCTCCTACTCAGCAGTGACCCTCATAATGATAAGCAGTATATAGGGTTTACACGATCAGGATTTTTGGGTTCCGATCACAGAGTTAAAAAAAAAACCAAAAAAACAAAAAAAAAAACCCACCACCAATCCGATCACAAGATGGAGCAATGAGTATTTAAATTACCTGTCCATTTACTATATACTATCCATCCATCCATCCATCCATCCAATTTTCTTCACTGCTTATCCTCACGAGGGTTACGGGGAGTGCTGGAGCCTATCCCAGCTGCCAACGGGCAGGAGGTGGGGTACACCCTGAAGTGGTTGCCAGCCAATCGCAGGGCACATCGAGACAAACAGCCACACTCACAATCACACCTAGGGGCAATTTAGAGTGTCCAATTAATGTTGCATGTTTTTGGAATGTGAGAGGAAACCGGAGTGCCCGAAGGAAACCCACACTGGCACAGGGAGAACATACAAACTCCATACAGGCGGGTCTGGGATTGAACCCAGGACCTCAGAACTGTGAGACCAACGCTTTACCAGCTGATCCACCGTCCCGAACCTATATACTACTACTACAGTTACGATAAATGTATTTTTTTTTTTTTTAAATGCATCTGTTTTCTGTTTTTCTGTGTGATTCTTGAAAATGACGAACTTGTGACTGGGAAGTTGCGTCCCTTTTTGAAATTCCAGGTCGATTTTAGCGTGGAGTGAGCTCAAGTGATGATTTGAAGCTGTGAAATAAGATGGATGTCTTACAGAAAAGGCAGAGAGTGACTTGCTGTTGCGCTCAACAACAACAAAAACAACAAAAGAGTTCACCCAATCTGGTAAAAACGTCCTATGTTCATCCACATATTTCGTTTAACTGTGGATTTTTCCCAAGTATTTCGAGAGTGAAATTGACGAACTATTTTCTCTCAAGATCACCATCCGATTGGGAAACTCGAGCTATTTTCATTCAGTGCAAATGCCAATTTGTGAAAATACCGTGCTAACCTTTCCTGCTGCGGTCACGTGACCATGGCCAGGAGACGCAGTCTGGACATATTTTCCATGCCTCGGTTGTCCTGCTCGGAGTTAACTCTTTCTTCTCTCAATGCACAGCTGAGCTGGGCACTCTTTCCCGGTCGCCATAGCATTTTTTTCCATTCTCTCCCTCCCACTGCGCAGTACCGTCTCATTCAAACGGCGACGCACAACGCACATGCACACACTGAGCTTGTTGTCACAATACCCATAACAACCATATTAAACTCAAGCAAAGTGCGCACACACAAATACCATAATAAGTGCAAGCAATGCTCACTCACAACTGCCGTAATGAACCCAAAAACTGCGCGCGTGCACACACGCACATAAACAGAACTTTGATATGCTTTCAGGAGAGCTGCATGAAAGGAGGCAAAAAGCAACATACGACTGAAGAGCTACGGGTTGGCCACCCCTGATGGTCTGTATTCTGTATTTCATTTTATTTACTCCAAAACGTTATTGGAACTGAAAAAGATTCCACTAAATATAGAATAAACAAAGAAAACTTTGACATTAAAAAAATCTGAACACAATATATCAGAAAAAAAAATTATCTTCTTGATGCAATTTTTTCAACGACTATGCTTTTTGATTTCGATTTCATGGTGTCTAAAAGGATTTTCTGCAATGTCAGAGATGTAACATTTTACAATGTCTCACTATTGCATTAAAAGAGACTGTTGCTGTCGACAAGTATTTTACTGACCAATTCAGATTCTGGTGTTATTTAATTATCTGTCTGTAAGGTGTTGTGTGACACTGTTATGGCAATTGCTACCTTCAGTGACTTCTGCATAAAAGGCAAACACGAATAAGTACCAAGACAGGTCTCATTTAAAATCAGCGCTCTTGTAATAGAATGCTTATGACAACCAGACACTAAACTTACAGGCAAGAGATCGGAAAAGTCATCTCCAGAATATCCATTCTTCACATGCTGCACAGCTCCCTCTTCACCCATTTCCTCCGCAGCGGGTTTTGTGGAAGCATGCACGTCCATAACCGACACGGAGGAAGCATCATGCAAGCGCGTCTCCTCCGCTCTGCGAAGCTGAGGGATGAGCTCGCCCGCGTCTACATCCAGACACTGGGACAAGGTGGCCAGCACAGCTGTGAGGGTCTGAGCCTGGCGGGCAGCAGGTAAGCTTCCGTTCATATTCCACAGTGTCCCTGCATCAAAACACCACGTTAACACTTTTATATAATGAGCTCTCAAAATAACCGTGTCAAAGCAATGTATCTGCATTTTACAAAAAGTTGGAGACTACAGCAATTGTGTGTGCTTTCCACTCAGCACCAATGTTTGATTTATGGCTCCAAAACGTTCTAAAAAAGCTGAGACAGTGGCAAAGAAAGACTGAGAAAGTTGAGGAATGCTCTTCAAACACCGATTTGGAATCTCCCACAAGTGAACAGGCTAATTGGGAATAAGTGGGGGTCATGATTGGGCATAAAAGGAGCTTCCCTGAATTGCTCCGTCATTGACATGCAAAGATGGGGCGAGGCTCACCTCTTTGTGAACAAGTACGTGAGAAAACAGTTGAACAATTTAAGGGGAATGATCTTCAACGTACAATTTCAAGGACTTTTGGGATTCCATCTTATGCGTATCATATCGTCGAAAGGTTCAGCGAATCTGGAGAAATCACTGCATTTGAGCAGCAATACTGAAAACCAACATTGAATGCCCACGACCATCAATCCCTCTGGTGACACTGCTTCTAAGACCAACATCAAAGTGTAAAGGAAACCACCACATGGCCTCAGGAACATTTCAGAAAACCAATGTCAGTCAATAAAGTTTGGTACTACATCTACAAATGGAACTTAAAATTCTGCTATGCAAAGCAGAAGCGATTTATCAACAACACCCAGAAATGTCGCCAGCTTCCCATCTAAGATGGAAAAGTATTCTGTGGTCAGACGAGTCCATTTTTCAAATTGTTTTTGGAAATTCTGGATGTCGTGTCCTCCAGGCCAAAGAGGAAGTGAACCATCAGGTCTGTTATGGATGCAAAGTTCAAAAGCCAGCATGGCATGGGGCTGTGTTAGTGCCAATGGAATGGGTAACTTACACATCTGTGAAAGCACCATGATGCTGAAAGGTACATACAGGTTTCTGAGAAATATATGCTGCCATCTAAGCAACGTCTTTTTAATGGACGTCCCATCCTTATTTCAGATAGACAATGCCAAACCACATTCTGCACATGTGACAGCAGCTTGGCTTAGTAGTAAAAGACTGCGGGTACTAGACTGGCCTGCCTGTCTCCTATTGAAGATGTGTGGCGCATTATCCATCCATTTTCTGAGCCACTTATCCTCACAAGGTTCACCGAAGCGAATTCCAGCTATCTTCGGGCAGGGTGTGAAGCGTAAAATAAAACAATGGCGACCCCAGACTATTGAGCAGCTGAAGATGTAAATCAAGTAAGAATGGGAATAAAATCCACCTATAAAACTTCAACAATTATCCTCAGTTTCCCGTTTACCGAATGATGTTAAAAGAAAAGGTGATGTAACACAGTGGTAAACATAACTGTCCCACTAAAAACAAAGTTTTAGTTGAACATTAAATGCCACTGTAGTGTATTCAACTAAATATAGGTTGAACGATAATTGTATTTAGTTTTTATTTGTTTAACACGATGTGCCAAATTATTTGGAATTGGGCTTTTACTCAAACCAGCGACAGGAAGAAAAAAAATTCCTGTCCCGGTTCAACAGGAAAAGGTACAGACACGGAGAAAAGGCATGAAAATCAAATCTTTAACAGACTGTGTGAAATGGGCCTCTATACCTGCAAAGAGGAAAAATGCTCTGTCAACTTCATACTCCCAATCTGTGTCTGAGCTTTTTATCCAGAACCCAAGCCAGAGAAAAGGTAAAAATATTGTGCCTTTAACATGCAGTATAAAAAGGGGTTTCTCTACCACCAAAGGGTGGAAAACTAAGATTAGGTGTGTACCCCAACTGTGTACACCGAAGTGACCCAGAAAAAATTGGTGTAGGGGTATCTCTTTTCCCAATGTTGGAAAATTACAGGGGTCAACTTTGTACACCCCTATTCTGTGTTGCTTCCGTTTTTCCAACGCTTTCATTATTAGAGACATTACATGCCTCATATTGGACATCCACACTTTTCCCAACATTGACAAATGTATCATACTCATCTTTAGCTTTGTGCATTATTAGGACAAAATGGGGCCATTAGGAGTGATGAAAAGTACCTGCAGCCAGTGTCCTGAGGAGAGTGTGCACCATATCAGGTTGGTTAGACAGCAGCACGGCCTCGAGAGCTCCGTACATGTCCCCATTAATGTTACAGAGCAGCTCGTTGTTGTCCTCTGACACAGTGTGTAAACAATGTGCTGTTAAATGGTGAAATAGATATAGAATAGAAAAATTAGCATGAAGTTTGGAGATTTCACCCGAGCCATTGTTGTCAAAGTCAATGTCAAGCATCACAAACCAGCGGAAGTGGCCAGCTCCACATTATGGGGGTGTCGCTCCAGACATTGGACAACCATATCCAGAAGACCTGATTTGTTGAACAGGGACAGTGCCTGGTTGCTGCTTTCACTAGAAAGGACACACTACAAATGAGTACAGCTAAAACAATTTTTAAGGAACATATCACATCGACTTTAAACCGATCTGATCTGCTTGATTAATATCAACCAGTAATTAGCATTTCATGCTGTCAGCTTTAACGTCATAATTTGTCAATCTTATTAATGACGTCATTGAGTGGCTCCACGAAAGATATTTACTCCATGTTGCCATCATGTTCAGTATATTTGTACTAAAAACCTATTTTTAGCCTGGTTTCATGTTTTTTGGTGCATTACGGTAAATATCTGACCATCAATAAAGTTATTATTTTAAAAAAAACATGTTGGTGGTATGGGATAAACACATCTGAGACAGACAACACAATGCCTGGATCAGGCTACAAGACAAATTCGGTCTTTCATGAGTGCACTGTCAGGCTATTTCAAAAAATGGTGCGTGGCACACCATCTTAACTTTGGGGGCACATGAAGGCGATGGATGGAATGGCTCAATGTAAAAAAAAAAATAACACCATAACAGCACAGGAACAGCTATTTGCGGTGTTATCCAAATATTTAAGGGCCCTTGCAGCGCACTGCTGTATCGTCGCCTCCTGAAACGCAAACTTCCAACGGACTTAGCGCCGGTTACCAGAGATTCCACAAGAGGTTCACAGCCTCGTTGGCGACATCCTCCATATGGTTCTTTAGCTCTTTGTTCGGTACCGCAGCACTGTTGAAACCTAGGCAGCACTGAGAAGGAAAACACACAGCCGAACTGAATGCAATGAAAAAAAGTTTACGATTACTGTGTACAGAGTTTTGAGAAAATTGGAGCATCACGAGCCGGGTTTTTGTGTGAAAACATTTCCACCAATAAGGGAAATGTATACATCCTACATCAATCCTTCTTCACACAGGTACATATGGGTGTGCGCGTGTGAATATATGCAGAAAAAAAAAATCAGCAATTTAGAGCACGGTGTTTTCTAAAGTTACAAGTAAGCTAAAATATCCAGGTTTAGCCACATAATGCCAGACAAATACTGCAACACAGTACATAAAAGCTGTTGTTTTTGTTTGTCAGAATGTAAATAAGAGTAGGGCGCTGTTGCCTTCACAGTAATGACGACCTTCACATCATTGGTGCCACAATCAGCGGAGCAGGTTTACCAAGCGTGAATAACCATGCCCAGAAAGCCCAATAAAACACAGTGTGAGGTCATGTGTTAGTGGTCCAGGACAGGTCTTCGAAGATGTGAACACTCAGGAACTTCGCCGCGGCTCAACCGCTCTACTGCAACACCAGTGATGTGTTTAGCATATCCATCATAGTATCCAGCCGAACAGGAAAAACACAAAAAAAAACAACAGCAAAAAAAATCATTCACTATCACATTCAAGAAAGCCTCTTGTTGATGTCCTTCGGAAGTTGATCCTTCATTCCAAAAATTCATATTTTAAAACTGGTCGACAAGGTAACATCTGGTTCGCTTATCTGCCTCACAATTCTGTGGACCCAGGTTCAAATATGGCGCTGACTGTGTGAAGTTTGCATGTTTTTCCCATGCCTGCGTGGGTTTTCTTCAGGTACTCTGGTTTCCACCCACATTCCAACATAGATTAATTGAAGGCTTTATATTGCCCGTAGTTGTGAATGCGTGTGTCAATGGTTGTCTCTTTATATGCGCCCTGCAATTGGCTGGTGACCAGTTTTGGGCGTACCCAACCTCAAGCCCAAAGATAGCTGGGATAGGCTCCAGCACTCCCACGATCCTAGTGGGGATAAGCAGTATGTATGTATGTATGTATGTATGGAGTTCTTGGCATTTTAAAAGCAACATGGCCAACAATTCAAACAACCTATGGGTGAAGTGAAGTTGAAACTCAAAGCCCAGCAAACAAAGCTGATAAAGCTGATGACATGGTTTGCTGACGTCACCCTGAAGCTGGCAAAGCTGCTGAGTGAGAAGTAAAAGAAGTGACGCCGCTGGCAGAGAAAACCGCTCACCTCTCTAAGCAGGGCTGTCAGAGGAGTCATGACATCGCGCTTCACCATGTCCTCGCACACCTCCTGACCGCCACACGCACTAAGATTCCTGTCAGCAGACACACAAACACATTTGTGTGCAACCTTTAACACTTGAAATCATCGAAAGGCATAATCCATTCTACAATCAAGCTGAAGCAATCATAAAGCCATTATAAACACTACAGCCAATGTTAACCACTTTAAAATGTAAAATAAATACTGTAGTGTCAGATTCTTCCTCCAGTGGCCCCACAGCAAATTCTGTTTGAGACCCCTGATCTAAGGGCAGAGAGAACGGCTTCATTATTTACAATTTAAAAAGTTGCACAGTAAATGACTCAAATTGATCTTCACAATACTTCTTTTAGTGTGCCAAATTTACAATTTATCTTTGGTTTACAGGGACTTAAAAGTCATATAATCAAAAATTTGTTGTGTGCTTTGCAACTTGTTGCCCTGTTCAATTTGTAATGAATAATGAAAGCCGAACTCACCACTGGCCTAACAGTTTTGGGGTGGGAGACAAGACCAGCCCCTAAAAAAATGTACCGTTTTCAACAAGAAATTGGGTGAGTCATGGTAGCGATATAATTCTTGATCCTTGGGTATTTTGGAGAAAGCACTTCATAGGAAAATAAAAAAATAATACGTGTGAATTGTTTTAAACTGTGAACAAAAGTGACGAGCAGTGGTGCAAGAATAAATGACACCAGACGACTCGCTTACTCGTTTCAGACGGGCTTACTTTTTTCATTTGACTGTTTTATATTTATATTTAAATGTGTTTCTCATGTAAATATTTAATCATATTAGAAAACTATTGAGGTACTGTTGGTTAATGGTAAGTTTCCGCTTATAAATTTGAGTAGTAAGTAGCTGCTACAGGAACAGAACTCCCTGGATTTCAATTTGTTATTTGCGACAGGAAATGTGACAATTAAGGAACCTGTTCAGAGAGATTATCCTTACCTGAGGGCACCGGCTGCGGTCTCCCTGACGGCCATGCTGCCGTCCAGCAACATGGGCCCCAACCGTCTCACTGCATCCCTTTGCAGAAAGGCCGGGATACTCTGACTCTGCTGGACCACCCGGGAGATACCGGCGCACGCACACTCCCTTACATCTGCACTGGGACTCTCCAACTAGGAATGGACGCGCTTATTATCATGAGTTTTTATCCTGCAGTGTAGTCCAGAGACCTTTGGAGGGGCAGGTGCTCAAAGTTAAAAAAATGGGCACATAGAAAAAGAGTTTGTAACGCCTTAGTAGAGCATTGCAAGGTCACATACATGTTATTAAAATGTTAGATTTGGTTGAACTTTTGGTGTCGTTTAATAGCTAGTGGAAAGGCCAGATCTAGTTTACCAACTGTTTTATATTGTATTTCTGTTATTTCACCAAACTTCTCTCAGGTTGGGAATTTTTTCATGTAATTTTTTTTCCTGTTCTGTAAGAGTGATTCAGATCACTCAGGTTGTGTCTTTCTTACATTCTGCTGTCCTCTAACGCAGTGATTTCCAACCTTTATAGAGGCAAAGCACATATTTTACAATTGAAAAATCCCACAGCACAGCAACAAAAGTAAATGTCACCCAAAATGGATCAATTAATTACTGTATGTACTGCCTGCCATCTTATAGAAGAGGATTTTTTTGTTCTGTCTGTCATTGGGCCTCACTGGCATAAATAGATGAATAAAGATACATTATTTCTTAGAATAAATGTTTTTTTTTTTTTTAGCAATTACATAACATTGGATAACTACCCCTACTGTTTGGGAATCACTGCTCTAATGGATCTTGAAAAAAGTAATGAGCCTATTTAGACAAAGGCATCATAGACGTAAAGGTTTAACCACTCTTAAAATGTAGTTTTTTTTGCTTCATCACCCTGTAAAATGATGTTCTAAAAAAAAAAAAAAACAACAACAAAAACACTTCTTGCACTCTGGGGAACACACTTCTCTACCCCGAAAAACATCGCCTGAGGTGTGTTACGTTTCCGTGTTTGTCAGTCTTGGGTTCTTCCTTCATATGCTACATTAGTGTAAAATCACAATCCTCAGTGTCATGAGAAATCAGCATTCCGACACATGAAGAGTTTTGGTTGTAAATATTGAACATGCTTATTATTTAAGATTGAGAGACCCAAACTGTTTAGACTCTAAAATCAGAGCAAATAAACGCTTAACACACATGTCAAATAAGGACAAACGTGTACGATAATTTTATAATACTTGTCTTGTGTTTGGTCGGGAAGGGACAGATCAGCACTTAAAAAGACTGATTGTGTTGAGCGGGTCTAAGGTGTATAAAGCACAGATACCTGTGCTCAAATCAAGAGAGTAAAAATAAAACAGTAATCACAAAAATAAATACTCAAATACAGCTGAGAATGTCATCATTTATCCACGACATTTAATTCTCGGGGCATTGGATTGACCGCAACTGGATTAATCAAAGGCTTGAGAAACGCCCGAGTTAAAGTCGGATCCCTGATAATTTGACTTCGGTTAATTATTGTTAAGTTAGTTACTTCCCACAACTACTAAACGGTGCAAATAAATTACAAGTTGCCTGCAACTATAACTTTTGGGGTCACTGATTAAATAAATGCCGTAATTTGACAGGTTTTAAAATAGTAAGCCGCATGAAACGCAGTGGAGCAGACAACCCAAGGATTTGGGACAGGTCTAACGGTACAACTTTTGCCTGGACTTTAATCATATTGCGCTGATGTAATGTGGCTGACAGCTACAAATCATTAATATTACTAAAACTCCTTTGACTAAATACACTTGTTGCCAATTTGCTTGTCGTACAGGACATTTACGAGTGCTACACCACAGGTGAGTCTTGTTATTAAGTCGTTTACGTGTAGAAGTCATTTTGAGGGGAAAAAAAATTAAATAACTTGTTACTCTCCCCTACTTTCTCCAGCAGTTCCGCCGCCGGGCAGTCGTCGTCGTCCACACGTTCCTCCTCCTCGGCGGCAGCTTCCTTCACGGCGTTTACGGGTAGTCCGACAGTGTTAAATTGAGGACGTTTAAACTTTGTTGTCTTACTTTTGCCCATCTTACACGAGTCTTAAAGTGCAAATGTGAGAAATGCGTGCTTAATTATTCGGAAGTTTCGACGAAGAAACTTCAAAACACACGACGGCCTAGTAAATGCACATGTGGAAGATAGCTGCCGTAAAGCGAAAGTGTTGCTATTGTGGCGTAAAGCAGGGAAAACTGTCGAAATCGTCGTCGTACCAGGAATCAGACTTCGGAGCTCTGGATGAGTGTGTGTGTGTGTGTGTGTGTATATATATATATATATATATAATATATATATATATATATATATATAAAGCCCATGTGGTGAGGTTATCAAGGCAATGCATGGACACTGAAATTAAACTCTAATTTGGTTATTCCTCAATCGAATTTCATGTCTTGTCAACGCCAAACCTTCTGCTGTCCATAAACACAAAAAAACTTTTTTTTTTAATGAAACCATTTAATCTCAGAAATTCAAAGTCGGGTTACAAGCCTGGGTTTGTAGTAAATGGTTGGTTTTAAATCTTGGCTTCAAGCCATGATTATGATTTTAGAAAAAGGGTACCATTCAGGTTTTGAATTAGGGTTTCAAGTCCAAGTGTACGTTTGTGTATTTTGTTGATCTTGCGGAGTCCTCAAAGGTGGCAGTGAGCCCCCTTCCTTTTTCCCCCCATATTCCTTCTATCCTTTCCTTTTCTGTCAGTTTCCTTTGTCCCATCCAAACTCCTACCCTTCCTTCCTTTAATGCCTCATTTCCTTCCTAACATACAGGTACCTTCTGTGTTTCCAATCATTCCTTTCATACATCCTTGTATCCTTCTTTTGATCAACCATCCTTTCTCCCTTTTGTCCTCCCATCCTTGTTTCTGTTCTTCCTGTTTTTTTATTTCCATCATCTTCTTCAAATTATCAATTTCATTCCTTTCGTACGATGCTTGTATACCTCAATTCATCCATCCTTCTTTCCTATTCCTTAATCATTCCTTCCTACGTCTATTCTTTCCTACCTTCCTTTATTTGTCTGTCCTTTCACACAATTTCTACTAGTTTTAGAGACTACAAAGAGCATTATAAATAAGACATTTTCATTGCGCTTACATTTATTAGTTAAAAAAATATGAATAGATAAAATACATAATTCACAGAAATACATACAACAACTGTTAAGAGAAACTGAGCAGCTTCAACATACACACAGCTACAAAATGGCTGTCTCTCCCTCCTTGACAAAATGTCTTCACAATTACAATCATGTCCCCTCGATGTCTTCCGACCACCCACAACCGGACGCTTACTGGATATTTGGCCGCGGTTTCAGTATAAGCTTCCCCGTCTGCAGACACGAAAATGTAACCCATTTAGAAACATGATTAAAAAGTATATGTAAACTGATCTATATCGACTCACGTCATCACAAGACATGTTGTATTCTGCTAAAACTGTCCGACATCTTGCAGCGATACTGAGAGGGAAGAGGGTCAAGGTACAATATAATAATCACAGAATAGAGAATGAAATGTAAGGTATCTGCCTACTCAGTACAGCAATACAATTACTTAAAGCTCCACTGACATCCCTTATATACATTGTAAAATAGATATTGTAATGAAAAGTACATAAAAAATTATTCACTTCATTGTCTAAACGAAAAAATAAATATGAGCGGAGAGCGCGTCATCACCCTTGGGCAAAGTTGCGGAAGTCTCATTCGACATCCAAGTGGTTGCCATATTCCCTGCAAAGTCATCAGCAGATGTTACAACGGGACATTCACCATTGAAAACACCAAGTGGCAACTTGCTACAGAACACGGAAGCTTTTTTCAAAGAAGAGAACATCTCATAACCGTTTTAAGTGACCGGGTCAATATTACCCTATCGTTTCGAGCCATATTTAGATGATATGCGGATCACTTCTAACAACAGACACCCCCACTCTATGTAGTGTACTCGGGAGGACCCATGCCGGGTGAGGAGGAAAGCTCCTTTCTCCTCCCGAACGCGGTCAAACCACATCCGCGTCGGGGCCAACGAGGAAGTCAAGCAAGCCGTTGCTGGCGAGAGAGTATGACAGCATGTAGCGTACTCAGCGGGGAGCAGCAACAACGCCACGGCCTGGCTCGGCGCTGATGAGCCACCCCGGCAGAAGGCGAGATTGCTTCGTCACGGCCAGGCCACGGTGGCTCGTCGCGCCTGGGCGATAAACATCGCCGCCAACGATAGCGCACTCAGCTGCAAGCGACGACACATTTAGCTCCAGTGACCTACGTATGCGGATCTTTTGTTACATTCTGAGAGGATTATACCCCCCCAACTATTCTCTTTTTTTAGGTCGCTATATACACGCCTACATCTCATTTGGAACCCATGAAGCTCTCGTCCTTTGCAACTGTCCAATCAATTTTTCACAACGAACCGGGTCTTTTTGAAAAGTATGAAGAGTAAATCCATCCTCCCGAGTGTTCGAACAAAATCCAGCAATACAACGAGCCGGAATTTTGGCTAACAGAAAGGAACAAGGAGCTACTTTCTAGCAGGTAAAACCAGTAGAAACATATGAGCGAGCCTGAGTGCGCCGCTGCGGTTAACGTCACTTCCTGCTTCTCAAAAACAAATCCCTCGAGAAGATTTTTATGGCGGGAGTTACAAAAAGTATTATTAATGAAAAACACGCAGCCAATATGGTCCCATGTGTTTTTTCACCACAAAACATGATTTTGACGTATACAGCTTTTTGTAACTCCCGCCATGAAAATCCTCTCAAGAATTTGTTGTCGAGAAGAAGCAGGAAATGACTTAAAGGACAGTGGCGCCCCCTCGTGGACTCGTTTGTTTCCATTAGTTTAACCTCCGCGAAGGTAGCTCGTTGTTCCTTCGTGTTAGCCAAAATGCCGGCTCATTGCATTGCTGGACATTGCTTGAACACTTTGGAGAATGGAATTACCCTTCATAAGTTTGAAAGAGAACCTGTTCGTTGTGAAAAATGGATTGCACGGGTGCAAAGGACGAGAGCTTCGTGGGTTCCAAATGACAGGTAGGTGTGTATACAGCTACTACAAAAAAAAAAAATTGTTTGGGGCGGACCACGTAATCCGTCTCTCTCATAACGTAGCAAAAGATCCGTGTATGAAATGTGTCGATGTGCGCGTCGCCCAGCCAACGTCTCACTCAGCCTGCAACATAGCTCGGCTCCACCTACTCCTTATATGGCACGGCGGGCCGAAACTCAGCCACACCGGCTGAGGCGCCGCGTTCGGCGGTCATATCTTCGGCGAGGGCTGCGCATCGGGCTTTACGACGGGGGCGGCTCTGAACAACCCATCCGAGAATGCGTTACTCAGATGCGTGCGCGCATAAAGGGCTCCGGCTCGACTGTGACTAAAGCAGCACCGCTCGGCTCTGTCATAAGCCACACCGGCCGGCTGCGATGAGCCGCAATGGCTCATTTCCGCCGCAGGAGTGGATCGGACGGGAGGCAGTTTGGCCGTTATCAGATATCATCTGAATATGGCTCGAAACAATAGTGTAATATTGCCCCGGTAACTTCACTCGGTTGTGTGGTGTTGTCCTTTTCGAAATGAGCTTCGGTTCAGAAAGGGCGTCGGAAAAATGTGAATACCTCTGTAGTTCGGCTTCCATAGTAGCAGGCACAGCGTGTTTTCAACGGCGGAAGTGACGATGACATCAAGGACAGAGGACACGACTAATATGGCGACCACTTGGACACTCAATTGCGCAACTTTGTGCATGGATGATGCGCTCTCCGCTCACTTTTTTTTCTTCGTATAGACATTGAAGTGAATACCCTTATATCTATTTTTCATTATAATATCTATTTTACAACGTTTATAGGAATGTCACCCGCTCTTTAAGTATCAACGTTAAAACACACATTAGTCAAGTATCTTCATTTGACATGATTCTTATGAGGAAAACCTCTTGTAAATGAGTATTAAAATCACATTTGACTCTGGACATTTCTAGTGCATGCGTAAAAAGAGAAAAAGGATACATCGACGGTGCCACAACTCGCTTGTGTATCCCGGCAAAGAAGAGTGCAATGAGTGTTACGCAGCTGATGGTGAAGAAGGGATGATTCCACAGCGATGAAAAGAAAGACACCTGCAGAAGGAGAGGAGCGAAGGCACAACGCATTCAAGTCAGACTCTCTGCTAACTCTGCTAACACGGTGAGCTAAAGAAAATGACTATTTCTGCGATTTAAAGTTGCAGCCCTGTTTCAGCGTTGACAAATTGTCAGCATGGAGTGCAAAAGTAAACATAAAATGTTATTATTGCATTTGCAAAAAAGCTAATAATCAAAGAATTTTTTTAAGCTGTCATAATGGGATGTTGACTGAACATTTTTGAGTGGGGAAAAAAAATCCATTATGGAATACGGCTTAACATTTTCCACACAAAATGTGAAAAAGTGAAGCACTCCAACTACTTTGCGGTGTATGCTTTGTGAAAGCGGACCAAGGATTCAAATTTACAGGACACTATTCAAATTATTTTGTTTGAGTCCCAAAAGTTAGCCTGTTTTGAGAAGGCAGGCTATGCATTTGTTACCATGACAAGCAGGGCTGGTGATGAGGCGAGCTGCTATTAGTCCAGATTGTGAAGAAAAATAAAAAGGTTGGTCCAGGCAGCATTTTATCACCAAGGTGACAAATTAAACTTGTAAAGACACACTGTTGTGTCACAATTTCTTCTTCTTCATCTTCTTTTGGCTTGTCCCGTTAGGGGTCACCACAGCGTGTCATCTTGTTCCATTTAAGCCTATCTTGTGCACCCTCCTCTCTAACACCCACTGTCCTCATGTCCTCCATCAACCTTTTCTTTGGTCTTCCTTGAAAAAAGTAATCACTTTTTCTTATTTCTGAGTTATGCCATTTGTAGGAAATCACCCCCACCATTTGTAAACAACATTAAAAAGCTGGTTTTCCATAAAATCATCCCTTTAACATGGCTGATACATGTTTCCAGCAAAATACTCCAAGGATTAACGATTACATCATAATTTTCAGTCTCTTATTTAGAATTAGGATTCTTTTGAGACTAGACTACTATTAGCACAATTATCAAGAAAATAAGCAACAAGGCTGTAGTTGGGACAATGGAAGATTTGATTTCTTGTGTCACAATCTGGCAAAACAAACAAAAAAAAAAACAAGTATTTGTAAACAAGGTATAATACAACGTACATTTTCCAAAACGCTGGATGTCCACTTTCAAAGAACACCCTAATGCATACCTTTTGTGTATCAGGATCTATCAACCAGTTCCAAGCCCCGGTGGCTGTGCAGACTGAGACCACGATTAAAATCACTGAGAAGAGAAAATAATGAAGACATTATTACTACAAATAATATCGCGATGTGCCTGTTTTGCATGACTTACTTCTCCACCTGCCAGTTGCAGGTTGTAAACAGGAGACGTACTCTGTCAGTCTTCTCTCAAAGGCTTTCAGGTCTGATGGAGAAAATGACACGGTACTAAAATTTACAGGAGGGAGCCCTTAAATGTTGCATTCAATGCACGCATGTTATATACGCAGTACTGTATGTGTACCGAGTAGCTTGTGTGCACATCTGGGCGAGCAAAGCCTCAATGCTAAATGCTAACGACGGAGGGAAACATCCCTGCTTATTTTAGTGCCGCGTTCACTCTTATGCGTCGGTCGAATGTCAACATGTTTAGCTGGTAACTGAATAGGTCACTGTTTAAAGCAGATGACTGTTCGGAAAATCGCTTTTCCGGCATGTTACCTTCGGCCTGCTCCAGTGAATTCATCTCTCCGAGGGGAGGTCACGTGGTGATCCCCCCCAAGCAGCAGGCAGCTGGTTGTGGGCTGCCCCCCTTCGCGCTGCTTTGGATGAAAGACAGGCGAAAAGGGCCTATCAGCAGCAGCTGTTTGGTCAACGCTCACCCGATAGGCGGATTGAGTGATATAAAGGGCTGGCTTTTTATCGCTCTGGACCTATTATTACCAGGCATGATGCAGTCCGTGGCCTTGAGATACCGATGTTTGACAGCGCTGGTATGAAGCCCTGAAAATTTTATTTATAGGCGGAATGTTCCACAGATATAAATAACAATATTTATAAATCTGATATCTATGTGATGTGCAACCAACTTCCGCATTCGGCATGAGCTCGAATCAAGTTTTTCCGGTCCACGTGACTGGTAGAGACCAATAGCAAGAGACCCGGACAAAGTAACTTGCTCAATAATAAGCATTTACACTGTCTTTTGCTTTCTTTTGTCTTTTTCCACGGGATTTATTCAAGAGCCACCAAAGATGACAATATACGATGTTCAGGTGTCGTTTGTGTTTAGATAAATCCAATTATATTTTACAAATAATTCATAGGCAATGTTGGGGAGGGCGACACACTGCATCAGCTGGTAAAATGCGTCGGGCTCACAGTTCTGAGGTCCTGGGTTCAATCCTGGATTCGCCTGTGTGCAGTTTGCATGTTCTTCCCGTGCCTGCGTGGGTTTTCTACGTGCACTCCGGTTTCCTCCCACATCCCAAAAACATGCAACATTAATTGGACACTCAAAATTACCCCTAGGTGGGATTGTGACTATGGCTGTTTGCTTCGATGTGCCCCAATTGACCCCTCCGTACAGGGCACTTAACCACGCCTCCTGGAGTGACGTCACGTCATTCAAATCAACGATATATTATAGATTCTAAATACAATACATTCTTAACTGAGAGAGACGCCATGCTTCTGATTTCATTCAATCATTCACACGTAGCAATGTTATGCTAGCGGAGAACGTCTCATTCATTTATACGAGACGTGTATTAAAAATCAAATTTAGGGCATATCTTCGTGCAAACACAGTCTGGTTAAGCTTCTGGCCGCGAGCCAGCAAGAAATCAATACGTTTGTGCAGTCCGATCATCGCTAAATATCGCTCAACAAAGAATAAGTGTGTCAATCGTTCACACGCAGCAGTGTTATGCTAGCGGAGAACGTCTCATTCATTTATACGAGACGTGTATTAAAAATCAATTTAGGGCATATCTTTGTGCAAACACAGTCTGGTTAAGCTTCTGGCCGCGAGCCAGCAAGAAATCAATACGTTTGTGCAGTCCGATCGTCGCTAAATATCGCTCAACAAAGAATAAGTGTGTCAATCGTTCACACGCAGCAGTGTTATGCTAGCGGAGAACGTCTCATTCATTTATACGAGACGTGTATTAAAAATCAAATTTAGGGCATATCTTCGTGCAAACACAGTCTGGTTAAGCTTCTGGCCGCGAGCCAGCAAGAAATCAATACGTTTGTGCAGTCCGATCATCGCTAAATATCGCTCAACAAAGAACAAGAGTGTCAATCATTCACACATCGCTGTGTTATGCTAGCGGAGAACGTCTCATTCATTTATACGAGACGTGTATTAAAAATCAAATTTAGGGCATATCTTCGTGCAAACACCGTCTGGTTAAGCTTCTGGCTGCGAGCCAGCAAGAAATCAATACGTTTGTGCAGTCCGATCATCGCTAAATATCGCTCAACAAAGAATAAGTGTGTCAATCATTCACACGTAGCAGTGTTATGCTAGCGGAGAACGTCTCATTCATTTATACGAGACGTGAATTAAAAATCAAATTTAGGGCATATCTTTGTGCAAACACAGTCTGGTTAAGCTTCTGGCCGCGAGACATCAAGAAATCAATACGTTTGTGCAGTCCGATCATCGCTAAATATCGCTCAACAAAGAATAAGTGTGTCAATCATTCACACGTAGCAGTGTTATGCTAGCGGAGAACGTCTCATTCATTTATACGAGACGTGAATTAAAAATCAAATTTAGGGCATATCTTTGTGCAAACACAGTCTGGTTAAGCTTCTGGCCGCGAGCCAGCAAGAAATCAATACGTTTGTGCAGTCCGATCATCGCTAAATATCGCTCAACAAAGAATAAGTGTGTCAATCGCTCACACGCAGCAGTGTTATGCTAGCGAAGAACTTTGAATTCATTTATACGAGACATGTATTGAAAATCAAATATAGGGCATACCTTCGTGCAAACATATGTTTTCCGGTTGAAATTAGATGGATTTAGTTGATGATGCGGTCTTCCACAAAGTTTGATCCATCGAAGGCATTTTTCGTACTGGGTCTTCGGTTTTGGAAAGGGTACGATAGGGTATATCGTTGATTTGAATGAAATCAGAAGCATGGATTCTGTCTCAGTTCAGAATGTATTGTATTGTATTTGCCATTTTTACTGTTTGTCTTACGTCAGCGCACGTGGCGTGACGTCACTTCAGGAGGCGTGGTTAAGTGCCCTGTACGGAGGGGTCAATTGGCTGGCAACCAGTTCAGGGTGTACCCTGCCTCCTGCCCGTTGACACCTGGGATAGGCTCCAGCACTCCCTGCGACCCTCATGAGGATAAGCGGTGAAGAAGATGGATGGATGGATGTTGGGGAGTAACAATTGCTTGTAATGAAATTATGTAATTTAATTACAAACTGTATGTACCTGAAATCAAGAACATTACTGGGAGAAATGCGTGGTTACAGTTGCTTTTGCACTTTTCAATGATTACAATTTTAGTTGCATTAGAAAAATAGCCTTCAAAGCTCAATTTTTTTTCACGTCACTTCTGCTTTTTTAAGATTGATACTCATGATTGCTATTGATTGATATATAAGATTGGCATTCTGCGCCAGTCCCCCCCAAAATTGACATTTTTCCACATAAGACCTCAAAGTGGCACCTTGTGGTGCAATTTGTTAGTTTGGCCTGTTGGTTTTGTAAAAGTCTCACAGTCACACCTTTGAACGCATAAAGGAACGGTGATTTTTTAACAGTTTCATATTTGTAAGTAGGATTCACTTACTTGTCATATGCAGCATTGTTGTCCAAAGGATAAGAAATATTTTCCAAACTATGCACATTTGTCATGAGGTCGACATGGTCAATTTTATTCAAAAATACCTTTTCCAATCAAAAATATGCAACTGCACGTCAGCAATGTTTCTTAATACAGTACTTCATGACAAAAATGAGGCAGATTTTTTTAAGTCAGTATAAAAGGAACTTCTCGCACTACCTTCAAAGGCAGAAAACTGCCATATTTACTTTATCTCCCACCCCCCAAAAACTGGAAAATTGACAGCTTTTACTGGCAATGTTTAAGACGCTGAAGGCAGAAGATTTCTTCTTCAGCCCTCCGTTTGTCTGTCAGTACATAAGATTTATAGAGAATGACACACCTGAAAATGCAGGTTGTGGGAATGTGACTTCTAATACACACATTACATCTCAGGTCAACGTTCTCATACCAGAAAAAGATGTAAAAATGGCAGCTTTTACAGGAAGTTTTCAAAGTGCTTCTGATGAAACTGAAAAATGAAATTACAGTTCTTGATTTGCCTCCCCACCAACCATTCCATCATGGTGCAGGTATTTTGAGTGTGTGTGTCTGGGGGATATTGGCACGGGGTAAAAAAAAATTGAAAATGTCATCCTGTGAAAATGGCCTTGTGAGAGTTGCATCGACTACGTTCTCCATTCTGAGTTGTTATTGTTTACACTCATGCCAATTCACCACTTTTGTTGCTAGATTTAGCAATTTCCAGACTACCCCACAAAAAAGCACATGGAAACAATTGTAGCTACTTTTTAACTTTGTTTGGTTAAGACATAAAAAATAATCACACATAGTGTCATTAACAATCTGAAAAGGGCTTAGTCTTCAATATTGATCCAAAGTAACAGTACTAAAATGACTCATGCACTGGTCACTGCAGATGAAAATAAACCCGGTTTTGCAAAAGGTTTTAAAGATGACTTTTCAAGAAATGTGTTTTTCTTTGGCTTGTTTGCTAAAATTGCTTGATATGTTTTAAACCCTGGAACAACTGCATCTCAAACCAAACCAATACACTGTATACACGAATATATACAGTGTAAGATAAATACAAATCAAGAAAGCAAATAAAGATTTCTTTATCCTCTATTACCTCTAAAAATAAAATAAAATAAATAAACGCACGTCAATTTAGGTCATGTCAATCTATGGAATTACATCATTAGCCAATGGCACGACTCCTAGCCACAGGGACCTATCAGCAAGCTGCATCCCCTGAAAATTTGTTGGGAACACGCCTCGTTCATGCTGTACAACATGGGCAAATTTGGCAAAACATGCGGAAAATGCTCAAAATAAAAGTAGCCTTTCCATCCAATACGAAAGGGTTTGTGATTCTACAATGACATATTGTTAATTTATGTGTAGCTTATGCTTATTTTTTGTTCATTAAAAACTTTCATTCAAAAATGTAAAGCAAAAATCTGACTGAGATGACCCCATAAATGTTTATCTGTTTATTGGGAGAAAGTTATATTCTTCTATTAGATGGGACTTTGGCGCTATCTTGTGGCACTCGCGGGCATGTCGTCAGTAAATAATGGTGGGCATGGAATACGTTCCCTAAATAATCAATGAATAGACTGATTTGAATATATAATGGGAAAACTTTCACGTTATGACAATATTGTTGTGTCATATTTTAAAACCAGCTGTGATCTGTACAAGAACAAAGAAAAATGTTGCTGGGATAAAAAGTTGTACTCTGAGGAGACCAAAATTTTATTTTCCCAATGTGAAGTTATAATATTATTTTTAAAATTACTACAATTCATGTTTTAACAGATGCTAATAAACCTATTTTTGAAATATTACTTTTATTTTGGAAATGGTTTCTTTATTTTCTGAATACTTTCTTCTGAGATGAAATGAATGTATTCATGCAGGGATGACAAATTTATGTGTAATTACCAAACCCCTTGGGCTCCCCTGAACCCAGTTTGAGAACCATTGTTTTAGAGTGTGTACTTGTGGGGGTTGTTCACAGGCTGTAGTTTGTTTGGTAAACGGATGTTGAACTTTTCTCTCAGAAGGCTCTCTATCTCATCACAGGGCACGTCCTTCATATCGTAGACGTCCACGCCCCGTTCGGCCTGGAATGTGACCTCGCTGTAGGTCCAGCCAATCAAGGCCCTGAAGCCTGTGGGCGTTTGCAGGGAGCAGATGGACTTGTTGATGAACAGCGATGTGGGATCCGTCTGGAGAATGTGGTTGGCCTCCGTGAAATGTCTGGCGTCCCGGGGCGTCAGGTTGAAGCAGTACAAGGTCCTGGTCGTCTCCCTGGTCAGCAGATTGGAGTTGGCGAAGTCTGGATTGAGAATCTCCGGCTTCCTGCCCGTCTTCTCCAGAACCCACAAATCATGTTTATCCGTGAGACGGAATGTGCCCGGCACCTGGACTTGGTCCTTCCCGGAGACGAGCTCCAGCGGCTCCCACAGTTGCCACGACACACCGAAGCTGACATCTTCTATGTAGGATTTCCCGTCAAGAACTACCCTGTTAATGAGGTGATTTTCCATAGAGGAAAAGTCACCGATGGAGCGGTTAAACACCCTGGCAGCCAACACGGTGACATCGTAGCCCATTTCTCGAAGCACCCAGGACAGCAGCAGGTTGTTCTCCATGCACCAGCCACCACGGCCCCGACGGACTATTTTGTCGAAAATAACATCGATGTCCGTGACCATCCTTCCGCCGCAGTGCATGTCAAGGTTTTCGAAGCAGATGGACATGATGTGGCACCTATGAATCAGCTTCAGCGTAGCAAAGTCCGCTTTGTTGCGCGGTGCCTGGAACCCAATTCTTTGGAAGTACTCTTCAAGGTTCATCTCTCCTGCAAAAGAAAGGCCATGATACTCTTGAATCTTGTATTTCAATATTCATAGCAAAGTGGTAAATTGATGTGCAGGTGCCCCAACTTAGAAATGGTTTTTGATTACGAGCCATCAATGTTTTGCTGTGTGTTGTGAATAATAATTGGACTTGGAGAAAATACGTGGTATACTTTGGTTACTTTCCAAGATTCAGCCACAGTTTATGTTACCTTGCAGTGAAGGTGAAAGTAGAGTACCCGGTATTTTATGTGCAGGCCTTTTTTATGCAGGTATTTTGCTAAATTACTGTTATCTAGCCATAAGTCTTAAGAAAGTGAAGATTGAATATAATAGACAAATACTGCTGTACTTTAAAATACAAATGTTTAAAAAAATGCTAAAACATAATAAAATAATTGGTGTAAGTGTAATTAAGGCAAAAGTCATAGTATATTTCTGTGTTGATGTGTTCCTTTAAGGGGCATGGCCTCAGGAGTCATATCAAAGTCATTGGGTAAGTCACCACACATTTCTCCATGCAGTTGTTTTCATTTTGAATTTGTGGTTGGGATTTGTCATGTTCAATAAATAAATCTCTTGGTCTAATTTTTTTTCCCCACTTCATTCAAACAGCTGAAACTCACATTGAATTTTTGGCTCACACCACACAGCAAAAAAAACAAAAAAATCAAACAAACAAATGAAAGAAGTGACTGTTTACAACTCAAACTCCTTGTAGAAATTGAGGTACTTGTCAATCACGGTACCGCTGTTTGTTAAAATGACACAGACAGCATCAGCTTTTGGCAACACACACTGCATTCCACATTCTTATGCAAATTATATATTTTTTCTGCTCTGTTGAAACAAACGACAGGTAGCACAATTTCCAAGTCATCAATCACCAGAATATAATTCCGTTGTTTTTTTTTTTTTGTTGTTTTTTTTACAAACCTCATAGTCATTTATTGAATTTGCAGCAATCGGAGGTCATATTTACTGAATTCAAAAGCTATTTCAATCAAAAACATCCTCACAAGTTCCATTTTGACACAAGACCCTTGTTTGATAGTAGCGTCACAATTTTTAAACTTGTTTCATCAGAAAGTCCAAATACATTTCAGAGCTCATTTTTAGATCCTCAAGCACTCGCCCCGGCATGTTTCCAGGTAAATACATGATACATGCTGCAAGGTATACTGTACCTCTGCATCGTTTGCTACTATGGGCATAAAACGGCAGAGAATCATGGTGTGGAATTCCCATTTTTTCCCCTTACCTCAGCCCTTTTGAGGACCTTTGGAACATCCTCAACGAAAAGATTGTAAAAGGGGGAGGCTGCGGTGGGTCGCCACACCCTCGTCTTATTTTGGTGGGGTCATTTCCTGCACGACACTGCTGGTAGTGTGATTTATTGTTTCGGGCTGGGCCGGGCAGTTTCTGGAGAGACAGTGATTCTTGCACACCTTCCCCCAAACCATAATCAACAAGGATTAAAGAGAAACAGGTTCCAGATTATTTCTGCTTCCACCAGTAGCACTTTGGCCTCCACGCCTGTGGATATAACCTTCTATCTGAGATTTCTTTTTTTTTTTCACTCCACCAGTGCTTGATTGTACTTTTTATTTTCAAATATTTTACTGTATTTGAACGCTCTTAAACATGTAAAGCACATTGAGTTACCTTGTATGAAATGTGCTATACAATACAAATAAATTTGCTTTGCCTTTGCGCGCCGTTTATTCAAATTGTGTAAAGTGCTGCGTTAAAAAAAATCTGAGCGATTGGATTATATTTTCACTGATGTATTCGTTATTATATTCTCTATTGTGCACAAGGTGGCTGCCATTGTGACTAATTGTTGAAAGTTGGGAAAAAATGAAATGGATACGGGTATCTGTCTGAGAGACAAAACTTAAAAAAAAAAGTTACCTTTTGCTAGTTGCAATAGGGTAACTTCTGATCACGTTGGCTCGTGTGAATGTTTTAAAGGGCATGTCCGGTGACGTAAGGGTTCCAGTTCTTCACTCCCAAACGCCCCTCTATACTCGTTTGGCATACGTCAGCATTTTTCGTTCACTGCTTTTCCTAACTTTCCCCCCAACTAAATATAGTATATATTTTTTTCGCCTCCCTAGGTCGTCTTCGCACTTGGGAGTCAATGTCAGTGTAAATAAAGCAAAAAATAAAGCCAAAAGTGTATGGTTGCAATAGTTATATGTAATAGAGTTAGTCATGTACTCGTCGAGTCAGTTACGAAATTATATTTGCGTGTTCCTTTTGAATTATTGTTTCACCCTACCTTTTCGTTGCGACACTGACGCGTCCAACCCAAAAAGTCACTGTAGCTTTATGTATTCTGGTGACCCATATCCGCTATCGATTTACAAAATAAAACTATTGCGTCCAACGGTATAGGAACTTTACCTTGTGATTTTTCTCAACGCGTCCTGGCAAAGTCGTTTGTCCGCTTGATCAATTGAAGGCATTTGTTTTACACATTGTATTTTCTATCCTTTTATTTTATCCTATTTGTAACAACTGTGTTTCATATTGTAATGCTCTCGGAAATGGTCATGGATGACAAAGTCGCTGCCTTTCAGTGACTTTATTCGCACGACGGGTGATTCGGATTTTCAAGCAGTTTCTGGTAGGACACGCCCCCTGCGAGATGATTGGTACGCTGACGTAATGAATTGACCGTCATAACGTGTATCACGTTTGTACGAAATAAAAATAAATACGTCTGTCGTGGTTAGTTTTTGGATGGGTTATTATGAAACATTTAACCAGAGGTGGGATGTAATCCTCTACATGTACTCCGTCACATTTACTCTAGTAGCGTTTTGGATGAATTCTACTTTGCAAAGTAGTTTTAATACTGTACAGTACAGTGCATTAATTTCATTTTCAGTCCATCAGTACATCCAGTACACTTGAGTCTCTCGGCCTCCCCCTGCACGGTGCTGCCTGAATAATAAATACAAAGTCATTGTAATTGACTGGAAATCAACAATATCGCATTGACATACCCGCAGGATTAGAGCCACAACTTTTCTTAAATTGAAAAAAAAAAAAAAAACGTTCTTAACAAACAGCTCTATTGAACTTTAGGAAATTATGGTACCATCCTAGAATTTGTTGAAAGGACAGATCTGTAACTCACCTTTGACTCTAATGGCTGAGATGGAAATTATATTATTGCAATGATGAGGGTAGTAATATGCCACTACACTTGCTTTAGATGAGCAGTTTTCATTGCCGAAATCTCCCTCCACCAAGCAAGTTGATAAATTGCATTCCTCCCTGCAGCCCCGCTGTGCGAGACGGCCACCAAATCATGCATGCAGTGTGTCAACAGGATCTGAAACCAATTAGCAACTTCCTGTGTATTTGGATTCCATTCTTCGAAGATTTCTTTCTTTTTAAGGGACAGAGCGACCAAAAGTTTGGGAGATCCTCTCTCCAATTGGGAGACACAGACAAGGATGTACACAGCATTTATAATCGGATAGACTGCACCGTGGATTGAACTATTACTCTCGGACATTGACTTATACTGAATCAGCCCCTTTTCTCAGGAAAGCAAATAAAGGAAAGTGAAATACAGTATTTGTTTAAGATAAAAGGTGCCGCTAACCACCCCCCGGGCACTTTTGCTGTAGATTTCATGAAATCCATCCAGAGCATCCCAGTGGACATGACACACCCCACGCCGAGGGAACCAGTCATCCACTTTACCGCCCCTGTAATCATCCATCCATCCATTTTCTATGCCGCTTATCCTCACGAGGGTCACGGGGAGTGCTGGAGCCTATCTCAGCTGTCAACGGGCAGGGGGAAGGGTACACCCTGAATTGGTTGCCAGCCAATCGCAGGCCACATAGAGATAAACAGCCGCACTCACAATCACACTTTAGCAATTTAGAGAGTCAAATTAACGTTGCATGATTTTGGGATGTGGGAGGAAACCCGAGTCCCCAGAAAAAACCCACGCAGGCAGGGGGAGAACATGCAAACTCCACACAGGTGGGGCGGGGATTGAACCCGGGACCTCAGAACTTTGAGGCCAACACTTTCAAGCTGGGCCATCGTGCCGCCAGATTTCATTAAATATTATACGTAATTCCACTCCGTGTTGTTTTGTCTGTATTTTGATTTTAAGTTCTAAAAATCCAGTAAATTCGGTTTAAATTCAAGTTTGAGTTCTGCAATCAAGAGTTGGCATTTCCCAAGAGTTGCAAACTTCAGATTATGAGACTAATAAGTGGTTCCTTGTTACTTTTCCTCCATTTTGCACTTAAGAGATGATGGGGTGCCCTTCACTGGACAAAATAGCTTGATTATAAATAACATCTATTCCCGCTAAACCGGAAGCAACGCAGGCATCACATTTTTTGATGAGTAATAATTTACAAACACAAATAAATGCTTCGGATGCCTATTGCTTTCACCTGTTGTCTGACTGTTGTTGGTCCCTGTTGTTGTTTGTGTTTGGGTTCTAAATTTTTTTTAGCTATATTATATTTTTCCATTTTAATTTACTGTTTTTTTTTGTTTATGTGGGTGCCAATTTTTTTTATATAACTTGGGTATGCTAAATGTTTTCAATGACCACATTCTTTTTTTAAACTTTATTCCCTAAAAGAAAATATGAGCTCTACACACCTTGTAAAAGTTTCAATACAAGTTTAATAACTTGAAAAACAAAATAAAACAGAATCAAGTGAAAATCAAATCTAGACAATACATATGAATATACTGTACTGTAAATGAATAAAATAAGTCTATAATATGTTAATTATACTGTATTACTCGTGTAAATAAAAGTGTGTGTCTATTTACGTAATGCCACCATGTAATCAAAGTAATGTTCTATGCTATATAATCATGCAATTACATCATTAGGAATGTTAATGGCATTTAGCAAGTCTTACAGAGACCCGCCAGAAAGCAAAATTAGTTGGAAACACAGGTTGTTTATGCTGAACATGGGGAAAGGTGGGGAAATTATACCTTTTACAAGAAGTGTAAAAGGAAACATCTCTGGATGGCATAGCACCCCATTTTTCTTGGTCACATTAATGCGGAAGGGCATGAGGGGAAGTTTAAAAAAAAAAAAAAGATTTTTTTTCAGGCAGCATTTTATGCTTGCTTTATGCTAGTTTAAAACATTGGGGCAGGGATTCCCAAAGTTTTTTGGTCCAGGAAAAAGGGAGAATTTTTTAAATCATTTATTATTGCTTACTGATGCCACAAGATGTTGTCATTGGACCACTTTTCCACAAATAGGAATATGGTTGTAGCTTGAGGGATCCACCCGTCCATTTTGAATGGCACTGAGGGCACACACAGAGATGGATTCTTAATCATATTCACATTGTCATTGCCAGTGGGGAATGAACCCATGCTGCCGTGCAGCTAAGGCACACAAGGCAAATTTATTTGTGTATTTCATACACAAGGTAACATGTCTCACATGATTAAAAGCATTTAAAAACAAAGAGCAAAATACTTCTTGTGGCATCTTTGGTCAGTCGAGAAAGAGCTCAAAATCACTGAATTGGTAAGTTTTTCAGCAAGAGAATAGACTCCCCCACAAAAATCAGTGAAAAAGTGAATTGAAACTATTGAGGGAACAAAGGGTCAGAAGAATGTATTCACTAATCAAATTGCTTTGCGAATTCTGATTAACCGATACCGAATTAAAATTTAGTAATCAGAGATTCACCTATGCACTGACTTTTTCCCTCATTTATTGGCATTGCCCCAGGAAAACCCACGCAGTTGTCCACCGTCCCACTCAGTTTAAAAACATTTTGACATAATAATCTACTGTGAATTATTTTACTAACCCCCAAGATAGGGCTCGCTGGAGCCAGTTTGAGAGCCACTGCTTTAGAGTGTAAACCTGTATTTGTTGTCCACAGGCTGCAGTTTGTTCGGCAAATGTATGTTGAACTTGTCTCTCAGAAGGCTCTCTATCTCATCATCGGGCACGACCTTCATATCGTAGACGTCCACGCCCCGCTCGGCCTGGAAGGTGACCTCGCTGTAGGTCCAGCCAATCAAGGCCCTGAAGCCTGTGGGCGTTTGCAGGGAGCAGATGGACTTATTCATGAACAGCGTCCGAGGATCCGTCTGGAGAACATTGGTGGCATGCAAGAAATGTTCGACATCGCGGGGTGTCAGGGTGAAACTGTACAAGGTCTTCGTCAGCTCCCTGTTCACTAGATTGGAATTGGTGAAGTCTGGATTGAGGATCTCGGGCTTCCTGTCCGTCTTCTCCAGCAACCACAAATCCCCTCTATCCGTGAGACGGAATGTGCCCGGCACCTGGACTTGGTCCTTCCCGGAGACGAGCTCCAGCGGCTCCCACACTTGCATTGACACACCGAAGCTGATATCTATTATGTAGGATTTTCCGTCAATCACCACCCAGTTAATGAGGTGACTATCAATGGGGGAAAAGTCACCGATGGCGCGATTGAACACCCTGGAGCTCAAAACAGTGATGTTGTACCCCATTTCTCTAAGCACCCAGGACAGCAGGAAGTTGTTTTCCATGCACCAACCCCCACGGCCCCGACGAACTATTTTGTCGAAGATGACATCCATGTCCATGATAATCCTGCCGCCGCAGTGCATCTCAAGGTTTTCGAAGCAAACTGACATGATGTGGCACATGTGAATCAGTTTCAGTGTGGCGAGGTCCGCTCTGTTGCGCGGGCCCTTGAAACCGATTCTCTGAAAGTACTCCTCGAGGTTCATGTCTCCTGCAAAAGAAAGCACATGACTTTCAAAACATCTGTAACTCGAAAATGTGTGGATGATATTAATTCATATTTCAGGTTTAGTGAGGCACCATGGAGAAAATAGTACATCTCAAACAGTAGAAAATGTAGGTTTGGCAAAATATGTCTCCTTTAAAACTGAACAAAACAAACTCATACCCATGTCTCTTGATATTGGATCAGAAATTCATCTAACACCTAGAGAACTGTTTTAATATGGTTTTCCCATGTCATTTGAACACCTGAAAAGGAAATGAAACTTTCCCATCTTATCACTGCTTATCTCACGCTAAAATCCATCTTCAACCATACAAAGAAAGCAGAACAAATGAGATCCAAAATTAAGGTGTGTGCATTGATGTGAAATGTGGAAAAGTACTGAACACGCCAAATGGTCCTTACTTAATTCTTAGTATAAAAGCCTTTAATTTGCTATGGCAGGTTTAAGACGTGTAAGGAGAAACTAGATGTAATACTTGGTCTGGTGTGATTCTGCCCTGTTCCTCCACACAGTCTTCAAATCTAGAACCTTCTCTGCTCTTCTTTTATAGACCTTGAGTTTCAGTTCTTTCCATTGACTTTCGATTGGATTCAATTCTGGTGAATTTTTCGTGAGTAGAAACCTGTTTGTCCATGTAAAGAGCCTAATCCGTTCCAAGTCCCCTGACCCTGCCAAAAATAAGCTTTCAAAGTATGTAATGTAAAGAATAATAAATATTGTGTTCTTTACCTTTGGTGTTGGGTGACTATGCAAAGAGAAGGGTGAGTGACACACAAAAGGCATCATGGGGGACGGAGGAGGAGGCATTTTGTAACCTGAATGTTTCATTACTAGAGACGTTCCTAAGTTAGAAGTACCGCTGTATATTCTCGCACTATTTAACTGGCTCGTCCAAATGTTGTTCAGTAAACTTTAAACAGACTTTGACATGTGGGCAGAGTCCTTTTCTGAATGTTTCCCTAAGGAAAAGAGTACCTGCCAATTCCAAGTATTTTTGAAGTTTTTCAGAGATGGTCCTTGGCACTTCTTCAAATCTTCTGATTATTCATTGCACTCCTCTGTCAAAAATCTTGTGAGGAGCACCTGATCGAAGCATAGTTATGGTGGTACGATTGGCTTTCCACTTACGTATTATGGCCCCCAACCACGCTCAATGGAAAGTTAAGAAGCTGACCTATGCGCCTGAAACAAATGCCATCCTTATGTTTTGCAACAATGACTTTCCGACGATCTTGAGACAGCTCTCTGCTCTTACCCATCACGAGATGTGTCATGGCTCACTCCTTGGCAATGAGACCTTTTTGTAGGCCATTAATTAGGAATGAACCGGCTGATGTGGTTCTCAATGTCTCACAATTCCGGTTGTTTGTTTCTAAGTACCCTGCAGTTGGCTGGGAACAGCATAAAGTAGTTCTATTGGATAATGCTGACCATAAATAATGATCAAAAGGGTAATCGTACACAGCACTAACAGGCGATCTTGAAAAATAATCTGAAAAATGTTCTTCTACTTTGCTACTGATTGACAGCAGTTTACAAACTTGACAAATGCATTACTTCCACCTATTTATCAGTTATGACATAGTCGCTGCATTGTCTTACAGTATAAACTGTTTAACTATGTAGATACTCATAACAACAACAACAACAGGTACTATGCACATGAACAGAATAAACACAAGATCTAGTCCTGTTGCCCTCAAAAATCCAAACACTGAATAATTGAATCATTTGCTTGTTTACTCACTCACTATTCACTATACTCCTCTCAAATTCACGCCTCACCCCATTTTTACACTCCATAAATACATTTTCATCGATTCCGGAGTCACATATCTCATACCTCCCATCCTCAGGACTACCCATGATAAGTGTTTGTTTAATCCTGAATGTCCTGTTGGACGTCACCCTTTGAGAACCCCCACCATACCACATTTTTCATCGCCCACCACTACGACCTACCATCGCTTTTACAATTTTCAATGTTACCACCCATGCTCTTTTGGAGAAGATTTCAATCTCCAAAAAGGGGGGCTCCCCGAAAAAAGATTGAAAATCACTGCCCTAAGGGGACAAGCCAAAAGGAAAATAAGTCCAAGGTGGCAGTTATGAATAACAAGACAAATGCTATGGCAATTATAGACAGTATTAGTAGATTGTATAACAATAATACAATAATAATTGCCAGTCAACCCAATCCTTGCATTTGTGCTGTGCATGTCATGGACTCCCCCCATCCCACCTCATCTGTAGTACTATTTAATCATGTTTACTTCTAGGCGGCAGGGTGGAGTAGCTGTAGAGCGTTGGCCTCACAGTTCTGAAGACCAGGGTTCAAATTCCAGCCCCATCTGAGTGGAGTTTGCATGTTCTATCTCTGCCTGCTTGGGTTTCCTCCGGGCACTCTGGTTCCCACCCACATCCCAAAAACATGCATTAATTGACTGTCTGCCTCCATGTGCCCTGTGATTGGCCGGAAACCAGTTCACGGTGCACCCTGCCTCTTGTCCGATGATAGCTGGAAATGGTTCCAGTGATCCCGCGACCCTAGTGAGGATAAGCGGCTCAGAAAATGGATGGATAGGTGACAGCATAGTGTGACCAAGTATCATAAACCATAGTGCATTAGTGTCCAGGGTTACCGTGGAACGTTTTTTCATTTAAAAAATGTTTTTGGTAGTTCTTTTCATTTCTTCTGTTACATAACTTGGCCGAAACCGTGACAAAATGGCGAAAGAAACGACACAGACTACGCGTATATGTGGAGGAAATGACAAAAAGCAAACGAAAATAAATGTAACATTCCGCTTGTTGTAAACATGCACGCCACCTGAATGCAAATGTCCTTCCACTCGTTCGGAGCACGTTCACGGGTTTAGTAAAGTTGAACTTTGTTTTACTCCCAAGCAGCGTGACAGCTTTTGCAAAGGTGTCTTACCCACGTCGACCTTGCGCTCGGAGTAGGTGTTGTTTGATTACTTCCCTCTTCAGATGCACGAAAACGAAAGTGTAGAGAGCAGTGGTGCGGTCAAACTGAAAACTTCCGTTTTGTGCAAGAAAAAAAAGAGTTGGATGAAATGTACGTTTTTACAATTTCATTTCACCAGTCATCTACTGTAAGGTGTAATATTTGCATGAGGACATTTTGACACTCGTAATAATTATCCCCATCACCTTTTTGTTGTGTATGTTTTTCAGTATGTACCCACATCCGCTGTTTCTTGTCAAAATAAAATACAACTGCCATCGAAACAAGTATACGAACTTCTCTTTCTCATTCTTCACGTCAAATCTGAGCAACCCCTTGCGATGGCTTGATCGAGTGTATGAACTTGATTTAGTGGATGTATATACTGTCCTTTTATCACATCAAATTTGTTTCACTTTGTTTGTGTGCTATATAATTGTTAGACATAATATGTACAATTCTTCCTTACGAAATGTGAAGGCAAATAACGAGCAGGTTTACGGCAGCACCATTTTTTACGTAAACCTACGTCACGGCACAGACGTAGTGCAAGGGCAGACAGCCACCGCAGTCACAAACCGAGCATCTGTGCAAATAGACAGTGTTAATTAGCTTAAACTAAACTAGGGGTGCTCGACGCGAATTTAAACCTGTTTATGCTAAGCACAGGGTAATGTATGTGATCTTGTTTTAGTTTATGACCCATGTAATTTTAATTGTTTTACTGCTGATGTTATGCACTTTACAACACGCTGTTGCTAGCTTGCACGTGCTATGCTCAATAGCGATTTACATTAAATTAGTATGGCGGGGCCAGCTCGTGCTAGTTACTAGTTTACAAACTCAAACAGATTCTTACACCAAGGCCATATTTTTTTAATCACTTATGTGCTTGTCTAAAATATGTGTACCATGTTTTCTGTTTCAAAAATAACCTTGCAGACATCCTAAATGGAATCTGCTCGTGCGGAAACGTGCTTGATAACAGGAGGATGTGGATACTTTGGCTATCGGTAAGACGTCTTTTAAATGTTTTTTTCAATTTTTGTATTTCCTCTTCTCATCAAACCATACAATAACCCTGTTGGACATGGAAGTCGATGCCTTTTTTGTGGCGGTGAAGGTGGTTAATTAGTTCTCACCAGAAGATGGCGACACCATGTCAGTTTAGGCTTCAATGAAATTGGGTCATTCACATTTATTTCATTCATATTCTACGGTAGCGTTTTCCTTACACAGCCAAAATAATAATAATAAAATAAATTTTAGCATCACATAACGGTAACTTTTATGTTATATAGTGATGCCCCCTCTGGACTTTAAATTACAGCTGAGAGTACTGATACTTATTACAATGACATCCACTGACCCCTTAACAACAAAAATCTCACCATGTCTCAACCCAAGCATGAAAACTAAATGAAATCGTTTAAATGAGCCAAGCTATCCATTCCGCAGACACACACACCAATTCGAAGCAATAACTTCTGGTACAGGTCTGGAGCAAAACCCTACGTATATGAATATGTGAATATGAATGTGTCTTCTTTTCCTACCTTAAATATTTTAAAACACTTGGCCTTTTGTATTGAGTAAATAGAAATAATGTTGCTTATCCGAATGAAGACGTATCTGGTTTCAACTGTAGATGCCTTCCACAATTCTTCAAATGTTTCCCATTTGATTTATTCTAAACAATTAAAAAGAAAATGAAAAATACAATAATTGTACATGTACATTAAGCAAAATTAAATACATTTTAGCGTGTAAATAATACAGTAAGTCAGTTGACTAATATAATATATTTTACATATACATTAACAAATTGGGCGGCACGACTTGTTCGTCTGTCTCGCTGTTCAAATCCCAGCCCCGCCTCTGTGGAGTTTGCATGTTCTCCCCGTGCCTGCGTTGGTTTTCTGGGGGCACTCCGATTTCCTCCTACATCCAAAGAACATGCATGGTAGGTTAATTGAGGACTTTAAATTACATGTAGTTGTGAATATGACTAAGAATGTTTGTTTATATAAGCCTTCCGATTGCCTGGCAAGTAGTTCACAGTGTACTAAACCTCTCGTCTGAAGATGGTTGAGATAGGCTCCAGCACGCCCACGGACCCTTGTGAGGATAAGCGTTATGGAGAATGGATGGATGTATAGTAAACTCCTTAATTTATCATGAGTTCACATATTTTATGTACACTTAACTTTTTGTTGTTAAAAAAAATGAACGATCTCGGCATTATTTCGATATCGTACTAAACTAATCTGAATTTATTGAGATTTTAAAAAAGATATTTGCCAGGAAATTGTGTACCTTTTTGATCATCAATAAATTTTAATATACATATGCCTCCTTGCAGGCTGGCAGCGTACCTGCATAAAAACGGCGCCAAGGTCTTCCTGTTTGACGTTATCCCTCCGAAGGAAGATGTACCGGATGGAATTACGTTTGTCCAAGGGGACATCCGCAGCTACGTGCAGGTAGCGAGCGCGGTCTCCGGTGTGGACTGCGTGTTCCATGTGGCGTCCTACGGCATGTCTGGCCGGGAACAACTGGAGCCGCTTCTCATCGAGGAGGTTAATGTAGAAGGCACCCAAAACGTCGTAGAGGCCTGCATTCAGTGCAGTGTACCGCGGCTCGTCTACACCAGCACTTTCAACGTGGTGTTTGGAGGTCAGGAGATACAAAACGGAGATGAGAGCCTCCCGTACCTGCCGCTCCATCTCCACCCGGACCACTATTCCCGGACTAAGTCCATTGCGGAGATGGCTGTCCTCAAAGCTAATGGAACAGCACTGAGGAATGGTTTTGGGATGCTTAGGACGTGTTCCCTGCGCCCGGCTGGAATTTACGGGCCCGGGGAGCAGAGGCACCTTCCCAGAGTCGTGGGCTACATCGAAAGTGGGATCTTCAGGTTCATCTATGGGAAAGCCAGCAGTTTGGTGGAGTTTGTCCATGTGGACAATTTGGTCTCAGCGCACTCGCTCGCCGCCGCTGCTCTGACCGCCCAGAGGTCCCACTGCGCTGCCGGCCAGGCCTACTTCATCTCAGATAGCCGTCCCATCAACAACTTTGAGTTCTTCAGACCCCTTGTAGAAGGGTTGGGGTACCCTTTCCCAACGCTGCGCCTCCCCGTCTCCCTGGTTTACTTCGCTGCGTTCCTCATTGAAACCGTCCACCGCCTTGTGGCGCCGTTCTACAATTTTCAGCCACTGCTGACACGCACAGAGGTCTACAAGACCGGGGTGACACACTACTTCAGCACAGCCAAGGCCGAGGCCCAGCTGGGATACCGGCCCAAGGAGTACGACCTCGACGAAGTTGTTCAGTGGTTCCGCAGCAGGGGGTACGGGAGGAAGCGGCAGAGTTCTGGTGTCAGTCGAAAGCTGGTCAATCTCCTGGTTGTTGTTGCATTTATGGCCGCAGTTCTCTCATTTTTACCAGTTGTCGGCAGCTGATTGTTACGTGTACTGTGTTGAACTTTAAAGGAGACCTGCGTTTTTCACAATTTGAAACAGTTCCCAGGTGTTTAATTCAGAAACAAGAATTACAGTAAACACTCTGCTGGACCAAGCCCTGCCACAAATGGCAAAACAACACATGCAATTGTGCTCCCCTTAAAATATTTGCAATTTCCCATACAGAGAATTTCCCTGTAGTTTAAACAAGTAGCCATGTACCACCGATTATGATCTCATCTGAAATGTTTAATGTGATAAATGGGTTATAATTAGCACTTTATCCAATGACCAAACTGCTTTTTAAAGCCTCGCATTCACCCACTCACTCACATTCTTGTGCCATTGGACAGCTGCTGCCATGCACGGTGCTGCCAGGCCCACTGGGAGCAAATTAGTCTCGACTGTTTTGCCCAAGTGCTGTGATACACTCAGTTTTTGGACAAAAAAGTTGTCGGGCAAAAATGGCCCAAAAGTGCACGTTTTGTTTCAGTCATTAAAACATTCTACCATTAATGTAACATGTACAACCCAATTCAGATGAATAAATGTTGGGGAGGGGAGAAATAAATAAAGAACAGATACAATTTTGGTTGGAGTTGCACGTGTGCACAAACGCTTATGCAGTCCCCTCCAAAAGTATTGGAACCGGAGGTCAATTCCTTTGTTTTATTGCTTACTGAAAACATTTGGGTTTCAGATTCAAATATGAAAATGAAACAAAAGTTCATCATTCCCAGTTTGTTTTATAGTATTTACATCTCAATGTGTAAACTCGGGACAGAGCACCTTTAGTTTGAACCCACCCACCTTTCAAATGAGCAAAAGTATTGGGACAGACCGATTAATTCAAAATCCAATAATCCAGTACTTTTCTAGGGGACTAGTCAAGAATTTGTCTGTTCAGAATTAACCAGTCACATCCAAATTCATGTTTAATGGGAATCTGCATGCAGCTGCCACCCGACAGCTTGACACTGACTGCTACTTGGAACTGTTCATAATTTTTTGGCAAAAGGCCCCATTTCCAAATGAAGAGAACAGCCTCAAAGCATGTTACCAAGACTAGTTCACTATAAGTATGGCATTTTTTTGGGGGGAAGGGGGGTGATAATTGGTGTTGTTTCTGGAAAACATGTTTTAGAATTATGGCCCAAAAGTTTCTTCTGGCCATAACATTTTCCCATATGCGTTTGGAAGATTTCAGGCGGTTTTCATTTCTTTGTAAAATAAGGCTTCCATCTTGCCACCCTACTTTTATCTTAAATACACGAAAAAGCCGGAAAGGTTGCCGTTTTTTAAATTGCAATAATATTCTGTACCGTTTATCAATGTAGAACTTAACCCTTTAGAACACAGACCCTTTTAATAAAATGGATTCATACTTGCTTCATTAATGTGTTTTTAACCCCTTGACTGTTTATTTAAAGTTTTGTTTCCAGCCGTATCGTTGTTCTAGAACAACTCAATTTACTGGGGCAATTTATTTATTTTTAAACCTGTCCAGTTCAGCTACATTGCCTTGCAGGATGGTGGATCTGGCTGGCTTTTGTCCTGGAAAAGCTATATTGTGCAAATGGGGAGTTTGAAATACTCGCTCTGCTTATTTTGCATTTTTTTTTCCAATTATTAAGTTCTTTAAAAATGCAGCGGTACAGAAAGGGGAAAAAGTGTAGTGAATCACAACAAAACCAATAGTGAGACTGTCTAGATGTCTCTAGATATTTGAGCACAAGTAATATAACTACAGTCAAATTGTGTTTCTATTTGTGGATGTGTGTGTGTGTGTGTGGGGTGGGGGGGTGGAATAACTAATCAAGACAAAACCAACTGGTGTACAGAGTTGCTGAGCAGACACATTGAGGAAGGGTGGATCCTCCCCCAGGTGTCAGGCAGGTCTCACATTGCCTCTGCCCCAACCCCCACTACCTCCAGAGTGCATGGGGTCCCCAGCCATCAACAGGGCTCAACGGAGGACCCAGCGTCCACACACGAATGGTAATAACACACTGAAAGCAAGCCCATGTTAAGTGCCAGTTCTGAGGAAGGATGTGTGATGTGGGCGAATAAGGGAAGAAGGCGGAGCCTATGGAGGGCAGGAGTCTAGGCAAGTGAAATGAGAAAACCCACCCTAGTACTATGGGTACCAGGTCCTCTATTGCCATCCTTTATCCCTCTACCGTGATTGTATGTGATGGGTCAATGCATTAAAATTGGGGAGACTGTTGGCAAATGTTACTGGTCAACTCCCTTCTTTTCTTACTCATTCAGTGCCAGCACATATTTGACTTCTAAAACAATGGCAGTGTTAGGGACTCCAATGTAAAACTACTCTTTAATTTGGCAGCCCTTTACACTTACTTACAGCATTACTGTATTGTACTCCTAAAACAGCAGCAGGTGACAATCTTGGTCTGAAAACATTCTGTTCCTTAGATTGTAAGGCGGCTTCAGTGGCTGATTAGTTTCACTTCATTTTAGTTCCATGATAGTTAAACTTGACTGTTATGAATATTAATATGTTCAATTAAAGTCACAGGACTTTGGTGGGGGCAGCATAGATCCTTGTCAGTGACTGTGAACGGGCAGTGCACGTTTGTCTCTAAATAGGTGCCCTGTGATTGACAGGCGACCATTTCCGGGTGTACTCTGCCATTGTCATTTGTCTGAAGTGTTCTGGGATACGATGACACGGAACACGAGTTAAGTGGAATAAAAAATGGATGGTTGGAAAATGTTAGTGGAAAACACTGCCATTGAAGAGTTTTATTTCTGACAAAAAGAAGGCCCTGAACATCTATAGCGGGACCGAGCTATGCTCCAAGTAGTAAAAACCACGAGTAACTGTAGTAACTAATAACTACCGTACTACTTAATCGTCTACATTAGTTGGACATGATTAAATATGATGAACATATAATTTTCCCTTACTCAAAGACAATAGAACATACATAAAGTCACCACATTTTAATCACATCCAAATGATTGAATTTAGAAAATTTGTTGGACTTTTTCAGTGTAAATGTCACAATGCCTTTCTGTAACAAAGCAGTACTTAAAAATAATAATAATACTAATAATTGTCAACTTCAATAATTTCCTGGCACCAAGATACACAGGGTTGTGGCAAAGTATTACTCTTGTCTTAAGAACGCTCCTCAACTCACTTCAATGACATAGTTCACAAAGAAAGTCCAGGTGAATTTTCTTCTCCTGGTTGATCATAAAATCCAGGGGTATGTGGATTGCTTGAATGAAGCATGTGAGGCTTTTTGTTTGTTTATTAAATTAAAATAAAAGCGCTCAGGCATCTTCATATTTTTTTTATTACATTTAAGTTCAAAATATACATAGCTTAAATAATGACAGTACACTTAACATTCACTTGGAACACCGTTTCAAGTCACACAATTTTGTGCGCGGCCTTTTTTCCACACACATGTGCCACTGCTCACCCAGCTCCCCCGTACTGTGCCAATCAGTACAGGAGTTGAAAATGAACCAGAGAGTAGAATAACTATTAATTTTAAGGTAATTTCAAAAGTAAATTTGCATTTAAGCTTACAGACACATTTTAAATCCTGTAATTCATCAATATGTTGCGTACTCTACAAACAAATTTAGAACCGCCTCAGACCATGCAAATGCAAAAATAATGCAAGATCTGCTGAAAAATGCGTCATTTATTAAAACAGTAATCATAACTAATGATAATAACTCAAACCAGGAATTTCCTAAAGAGGTGACAGAAATGATGTTGCCTCCCCTTCTCTACAAAGTAATTTAGTTGTATATGGTTATGCCTGCATTTTAGAGTCCCCTTGGAGCACATGTGACCTGATTTGGCCCGCCACATGTTTTTATGTGGCCCATGGTGGCAAATCAACTTTCATGATTTTTGTGACAATCTGTTATAAATTTCTTAGTCATATGTCATAAATGATTAAATTTAGATATTGTTTGCATTTTTGTGGAACCAAACATGAACAATGGTTGAACAACACATTACCATTGTGTTCTGATTCCAAAATTATTTCAGAAATTTTGTGTGTAAATTCGATGGGATTAAAGATTTTTATAATTTCACAGTCATAACGACCCTCTGAGGGAAACTGGAACTAAGATGTGGCCCGTGGCAAAAATGAGTTAGACACCTCCGCCTTAAAGTATTTTGTAATTCCCAAAAAATGCTGCCCCCTGCCTACGAAATGTCCTGGCCAGACTACACGAGCAAGTGTACCAGCCACAGAATACCCTTATTCATGGATGAGACCCCCGACAACGGGTCTGTAAAAGTTCGATCAGCACCCTCCTGATAAATTTTGGTGTGTGTGGAAGTAGGGGGAATCAATCAAAACTAACCACGCCCCAGGTTGACTAATTAATTTTTAATTAAATTATGAATTAAATAAAATCCATCCATCCATCCATCCATTTTCTTAGCCGCTTATCCTCACAAGGGTCGCAGGGAGAGCTCGAGCCTATCGCAGCTGTAAACAGGCAGGAGGCAGGGCACAATTAATTGTCCAATTAATGTTGCATGTTTTTGGTGTGTGGGAGGAAACCGAAGTGCCTGGAGAAAACCCACACAGGCACGGGGAGAACATGCAAACTCCACACAGGCGGGTCCGGGATTGAACCCGGGACCTCAGAACTGTGAGGCCAACACTTTCCAGCTGATCCCACTGTGCTGCCTGAAATAAAATGATTAACCGTTTTCATGTTATCGGTTTCTGTTTAGCAAGGTTTCCAATGGTACAGACCTTTTGAAAATAGGATGAAAATGTAAAAAGTTCTCAGTTTTGTAAGAGCCATCGCTATTGACTTTAAAGCTCTGCACATTTGGTGAGATGTGCCGGACGGATGCCCTTTTAAAGACAAAATGGCTGTGGTTTTAACAGAATCCCAGTTGCTGGCATGAGCTGAACATGAAGAATTCATTCATTTTCTTTAACATACACACAGTGCTGTGAAGAAAATTGACTGGTATGCACGTGTCATGAATCTGATGGTAATTTTGTGTACTGTACGTACTTCAACATGTGAGCACAGTAACAGCATGTCTACGCATTAATTTGAAATATGAATGAGGCCCATTGTTTTGAAAAAGCCAAAAGTAACAGAAGGGCGCCCTCAAGATGTCCTAGGTTCCATTCTGACCTCCTGGGTGTGTTCTCGCTGTGATCTTGTGCTACTTTTTGTTAGATGGCCACTCCTGGGCAGGTTACTACTGCTCCATGGTTTCTCCATTTGTGGCTAGTGGTTCTCACTGTAGTTCGTTGGAGTTCCAAAGCTTTAGAAATGGCTTTGCCCTTGCCCAACCGATATATGGCAGTTATTTCTCATCTGTTCTTGAAGTGCTTTGGATTGTGGCATTTGTTGCATCTACTTTTGGCCGACTTAATTTTGTCAGACAGGTTCTATTTAAGTGATTTCTCAACTGAACAGGTCTGGAGGTAATCGGGTTTGGATGAGGTCAGTGAAAATGAACTCAGCTTTGCCAAAAATGTGATTATCCACAGTTAATTTAATCTTTAGCAAGGGGGCAATTACTTTTCAGTTTTCACACAGGGCCAAGTAGCTTTGAAGTTTTTTGTTTTTTTTTTCAAAACTGCATTTTATATTTATTTTTGGGACCGCGTCCGCCCCAGTGCCTGTCGCCGGGCCACCCCCTCAGCAGCTCCACGCTGTTGTGTCGGAGGGCCGGCCGCCCCTCGCCGGGTCGCTCGCGATCATTGTTCCTCCGCAGCATTAACCACATTCCACTGGGGCGCAGCGCATCCGTCTCCATCCCCCGCATTCCTTTGGCGCGAACGAGTCCCCCCGGTCGGTCTCCTTCCACGGAAAACCACATTTCGCCGCCCTCCGTTTTCACTCCCCAACCCCTTTTGTGACGGTTTTTTTTTTTTTTTTTTTGCATTTAGTTTCGTCGCCTCGTCTCTAGTCCCGCTCACTTTATTGTCCGCGTAGGGAGAAATGTAAGACTGCCAAACTCCAACCAGCGAGGTGAAATTCCTCCGCGCAGCGCGCCATTGACTGTAAAGGACCTTTCAACTTAACAACAACAACAACAACACAAAAAAAAAACCTCAAGTTGACAAAACGTTGGCTCGGAAGCGCACTTAAAAGTCTTCCCCTCCTAAGCCCCCCGACAGCCCGAAACGGAGCGGATATGCGACCGACTACGACGGGGAAAGACACCTTAGCGACGCTGCGTTTGGATTTTTCGCCGTGTTTCGTGCCTCCTGAATGGACCTCCGCTAGTAGTCAGCGGTAACTCGTTTCCGGACTACAAAAAACTACAACAACAACGAGAACAAGAACATGGAGCACTACGAGCACGACGTGGCTCTCCGTGCCGGCCAAATGATGGACGAGCTATCCTTGTACGGTGCCTACCGCCGCCAGGACGCCGCGGGAAGGGATTTGGACTCTGCGGCCACCACGCTCCGGCAGCAGCATCACACGGTGGAGAACTTCACGTCGGCGAACAAAGTGTACAACGCGGCTCCGGTGCGTCCGGTCCAGTGCGGCCGGAGCGTCCCGGTGGATTTCTGCACCCCGCAGCGGGAGGCGGGTTACGCCGAGGAGGGCTGCTGCAAGTCCGAGGTGGCGCTGCCCTGCTACACCGGCGCCTCCGAGAGGCAACGGCGTTACTCGCTGGAGGTGCACCGGTACAGCACCGGCTCCGCGTTCGACGCCCTTCACAAGCCGTCGCCGCTGCCCGGCAACAGGTGCAACAGCGTGTGCGTGGACGGCAGGCATCACAGCCCGCGCTCCAGCCTGGCGTCCTCCTCCGCCAGCCCACGGGCGAGCTTGGTGGCGGCGGCTGCGGTGCCCGGCTTGGTGCACTGCGAGGGGTCCGGCGTCCTGAGCCCGAGATCCAGCTACGCGAGCACGGCCAGTGACACCAGCAAGCACTCCAGCCCAAGGACCAGCCTGAATAGCTGCGACTGCTGCAGCAAGCCCAGCAGCAACCGGACCAGCGGCATCAGCATGGGCTACGACCAGAGGCACGTCAGCCCAAGGTCCAGCACGGCCAGCCAGTACTCCTTCACCACCAGTCCCAGGTCCAGTTACTCGGACTCGCGCTACGGACCCCACGTCAGGGATGATTTCGAGGCAGCCGCCCCCCTTATGGCAAGCCCCAGATCCAGCATCTGCAGCCAGGACGGGAGTGCCAGAGCTCCCGTTTGCGTTCTCAGTCCCCGCTCCAGCATCTCCAGTCACAGCTCGAGGAGCTCCCGCAGCTCCAGGGGGTCCATGAGCACCTATCCGGACCTGCAGCTGCCCTCGCCCAGGGCATCCATGCTCGGGGGACACGACGACTCGTTCCTGCAGGAGCTGGGCGATCCCAACGGGATGCATCCTGGCCTTCACGTCCAAGAGCACCCTTCGTCCCTCGATGTGACCTCCAAAACGCCTACTGCGAGCCAGAGGTTCAAGATGCCTTATCAAGTGACCCCGAGCCGGGAGAACGGGCCCAGTCAGGCTGAGAGGCGGCTGGAGGCGCTCACCTTAGAGCTGGAGAAGGAGTTGGAGATGCACATGAAGAAGGAGTACTTTGGTAGGTTCTGTCTTGTAATTTCTTCTGCTTGTGTGTGTGAATCTCAACAACTGACACGAGTTGTCGGTCTGACAAAGTTGAACTTTGCACTTGTGTTTACCTTGTCAAAAGTCCCAAGGGCTTTTTTCTACCCCAAACATCAGCGTTGTTGTAGATTTCTAAAAAGGTGAAGCTACACTGAAGAGTGTTGATTGGTTTACCAACCATACATGCGAGATTTATTGAAGACAAAAACTTTCCATTTTTAAATCAGGTACTGTTAATTGATGACTGTAAATTGTCTTTGATATTTAGATGAGTGGATTTTTTTGCTAAAAAGTTTATTCTGTTTGTACAAAAAAAAGTACTGTTTATGAGCTTCTCTGAAAACCAATTTGTCTTTGATGTTGACAAAACATGCATCTTCAGTTCACTGAAGCCAATGCTTAAGTTTAGGAAAACATGTATGTTAGGCTTATTGGGGACCAAATATTCTTTTAGGTTGAAAAAAAGGTATCCATCCATCCATCCATCCATCCATCCATCCATCCATCCATTTTCTGTACTGTGTATCCTCACAAGGGTCGCGGGAGTGCTGGAGCCTATCCCAACTATCATTGGGCAGGAGGCGGGGTAGACCCTGAACTGGTCGCCAGCTAATCGCAGGCCACATACAAACGAACAATCATTCACACTTCTATTCACAGCAAAGGGCAATTTAGTCTTCAATCAAACTAACATGGTTTTGGGATATGGGAGGAAACTGGAGTACAGGGCAAAAACCATGGGAGAACATTGAAACTCCACGCAGGCGGGACCGGGATATGAACATGGGTCCTCAGAACTGTGAGGGGAAACGTGCCAACCAGTCAGTCATCCACCCTCCCACTCATTTTTATTGCACTTATTTTCAACAAACAAAACGTTTCTTTTCAGTGCAAATTAAATCTTTAAATAAGAATATGTGATAATTAAAACAAAAAGTGTTACCCCAGAAATTCTCCACTACCAGGGTACTACTACAAAGCGCAACTTAATGGAAGCAAATACAGCTAATGCATAAACTGCAATAACATTAGGCTGCAAGCACTGAGTGTTCATTTCAAAATCCCCGTTGTCAATATAGTGAATTGTTGAGGACGGTAGTGTACAGTTACAAAATGCATAATTTTACAAGGTGTTTCTGAGCCATTAAAAAAACAATGTTATCATTTATTGTGATTTTTGGGAAAATATATTGTCTTACAAAATTGTCATTGTGACAGGTGTAGGGACACTGTTTAAGGAAATTGACTATTTTCAACTGATGTCACACACCCGATTTAGAACGCGGGCGCCATCTTGGTTTGGTGAATTCACGTGAACACACGTAACTAAGCAGGAATCATTTCAGAAAGTTGTATAAATGGAGGCGCACTGCTATGTTATCGGTTGCTCAAACGGGCGTTGTAAAGCGTCTTTCTTTCAACTGCCAGCTGTGATCAAGAACCAGTGCGAGAAAACCAAGCAACCAAACGGCGATAACTGTGGCTGTCTCGTACCAGCAGAGGCGATCTAGTAGCAAAGCACAGTACTTGTGTGTGAATGCAATGCATGTCTCCAAAATCTGTATTTTATGTTTTATTATAACAAGTTTGCAAAAACGAGTTACTGCACCGCTAGCTGTTTCATGAGTTGAGTTAAAAATGTAGTCGTGGAAGTGGAGAAAAAAGTGCGGGCTCCACTTGAGACTCATCCCGGTCGAACCTTTCTCTCTCTCCCTCTTCGTAACAAAAATGAAAATAATAATCAACATAATTTAACACAACGCTGACTATAATCACGCAGTACATATTTAAATTGCATTGTGCAGTACACTAACCTTAGCAGTGTGCTTACAATGGATACCGCCGCATGACGAACCCAGCCATTGATGAATTGGTTTTAGGCCTCAAGACCTTTGTAAATCTTCACTTGGTCCACGGTACAAGCGCTTGTCGAGAAGAGGAGATAGTGGACGATGTCTGGATAGGTTACCGACGCCAACAGTTGTGTGCTCCATTTGTGCTTCTCCAAGGCATATGGGTCAATATCGTCGATCAAAGCACACTTCTTGTCGTAACGGTTTCTTGAAAGAACGTCTAATGAGCACCAATAACTTTCCAAAGTCTTTTTACCCATCATGCGTCACTTTTAACAGTCGTATAAACATTTGTGTAACTCCGGTCTTTATGCAAAAGCGACAGAGTGGAGTGCGCATCATTATAGTGAACCCATCCAACACGGCCAGGTGCCCCGGATGTAGTCACGTGGTCGAAAACAGTCTATGTGTACATTAGGTTAATTGAAAACTTGAAGATACGTGAAAATATTTGTTCGGTTCGTGAAAGACTAAATTATTGTGTTTTACAAATATGTATGTAGAGTAAGTATAAAACCTAAATTGTTTGGCAGGGATCTTTGTTAGGTTATTTTTAGCCAACAGTCTTTCACATTGTGTTGGATTCTTGAGACCCTTAATAGTTTTTGATGTGAACAAAAACATTAGCTTTTAGAAAAATCCTAAATCAGACGACTAGTGGGGTATTTGCTGTTGGCAATCTTTTTTTTTTTGAGCGGGGTGCTGCCCACGGCATTAACTACAATAAACATTTGACACGGGCTGTGTTGTTTGTTTGCATTGTACTACAGTACTTTATAGACTTGGTGACAAGGCAGAAGAGTAAAAAGTTTTTCCCCCATTTCTCACTTCCGTATTTTCAACAGATAATCATTTGGTAAGATGTGATGCACAAGTCCGCTTCGTACTGAATGCACTAATGTTGTTTCTGTGAGTGGGGCTGTGATTCTGCTGTTACTAACTGTAGGAGTGGATCTAATCTAGTGGGATACAGGACAGGACCACCTCAAACTCCTGAAAAAACATTGCCTTTTCGCTTAGTTATCTAGCTTTTTTTTTAATACACTCTATACAAATGTATTATAGGTTTGCATTGCTTTACCTACACTGATAGACTCTTTTGTGTGTTAAATGAATTAAAGGTGTAAAAGTTGATTTTTCTGTATGTGGCCCTTGGAAGAAAATGTTTGCACACCCCTGCCCTGATAGTTTTAGGTAGGTTCCATTAACAGGCCTCACAGGAACAGATCTCTTTCGTTAGCGACTGTGGATAAATTCCCTGGCCTTTGTTTTTGGTGGAGTCGAGGGGGCTGTTGAAGTAGTAGTCGTTTTGTTTATGTGATAAAGTACTGTAACAGTAAATCAATAGATGGTGCAACACAAACCTGCAATTGAAGCCCCCCCCGAAAAGGCTTCATTAACTAACCAGTGGGGAGTGGGGCACTATGAGTGGCACACAAGCAGCAAGGATGGCAGTCCAGACAACAGCCTAGGGAGTTAGGGAAGATTGGTCCAGTCTAATCACCTTCTCTGACTAGACACTTGATCAAATATAATACAACTCAACTTTTTATTAACATTGTCAGAGAGGTATTCATTGAACAATATCGCCATGTAACATGGATCTGTTCTGTACTTGAGTTCAAAGGTGCAGGAATGCAGTTTATTTTTAACCCTCCCGGGGTTGAATGCTTAACATCCTCCGCTTGCCACATGGGCGCCTTGCGAAACGGGCACGCTGGGGATTTAGCATCCTGTTTCTTTTTTTTTTCTTCATGAGACTCAAACATTCTTTCTGTCTTGTGAAACACTAACCACTATGTCTGGCCTTTGCAGCCTGTGGGTCATTAATTCACACATAACAGGTCCAGTAATTATTCATCCATCCATCCATCCATCCATCCTTTATCTGTACCACTTATCCCCACGAGGGTTGCGGGTGTGCGAGAGCCTATTCCAGCTAACTCTGGGAGAGAGGAAGGGTACACCTTGAATTGGTTGCCGGTCAATCAAAGGACTCATCAAAACAAACAAACATTTACACTCACATTCACACATATGGGAAATTTAGTCTTCAATGAACCTACAACGCATGCTTTGAAGATGTGGGAGGAAACCGGCGTCCCCGGAGAAATTTCGTGCATGTATCGGGGAGAACATGCAAACTCCACACAGGCGGGGCTGGGATTTCAACCCCGATCCAAAGAAACTGTATGAATACTGATTCTTATTTAACCAATACCTTTATTGGTCCATTCATGGAACAAACACCTGTCATTCAGCTCCCTCCTGTTAGGAACCATCAATCCATTGTTCCATCCATACATTTTCTTTACTCAAATCTGAGTACCCAGAGAACACCCACACAGGCATTGGGAGAACATGCCGAGACCACACCGGTGATTCCGGATTTTTGGATCCAGGTCCTCAGAACTGTGAGACAGATCTGGGAACCAGTTGTTCACCGTGCCGGCTTACTAAACAATATTTCTTCCCTTATTATGTTTACTATTATTTATTTGTAAGGTATTTAAGTAATAATTAAGTAGCATATTTGCATAATAGTGAGACAGACTTCTTTTATGGCCTCTGTCAACATGTTCCGCCTCCCATTGTTGTGGATGTTGTGCAAAAAGTATCGCAACATTAAATAGTTGGATATCTGCATGTAAAAGTTTAGACAAAGTCAAATTATGCTCACCTGGCAAGGTTTTTTTTTTTAGGTTCTTTCTGAAATTTCACCTGAAAGCCAAATATCTGTTTTTGTGAGTATATAATGTAATTTGGAACGTCATTAAAAGTGCCATGTCTGAGGTACTTTGTTAAAAATTGTATATATAAAAACAGGAAACATTCGTAAACACGGAAGGTTTACTCTACAAGGGAGGAAGTAATCAGCAAAGCAAAATGAGTGACTACTGTGTGAATGAGAAATTGCTTTTTAGATCTAATGTGAACAAAGTGGATCTGTGTCCATCCAACAAGGATGTTAATTTATGTCGTTTTTACATAGCTTGTTTAAACATACATTATAAAGATTATTCCCCCATTGGTTTCCCCCAATGCAATATTGAAGATTTCAATTAATTGGGAGTCAGGTGGTTTTCTACAATATAAAAAGAATCATCTTTATATTGCCAACCTTGTGTCAAAAACACACAAGCAATTTTTCTCCAGTAGTTGGAGTACAACAACAGTCAGAAACCTACCTGTCCATCCATCCATCCATCCATCCATCCATCCATCTCTCTATTTGTCCGTCTCCCCAACCAGCCATCCAGTTTTCTTTGTTTAGCACTTCTCATCCACAAGGAATGCAATCCAAAGGGCTTCACACAGATAAAAACAGACAAAATAGTAGGATGAATACAAAAACCTACCCCTTCCTTCCCCACAGTTGGATGATGACATACATGCACACACACACACACACACACACACACACACACACACACACACACACACACACACACACACACACACACACACACACACACACACACACACACACACACACACACAAACACATTCACGTGATACTATAAGAATCGTTAAAAAATGATTACTGTGAACCGAAATTTTCCACAAAATAGCGGGGATTTCCGTGACGGATGGAGGCAGTGTTCCACAAAACCCCACAAATTACGAAAGGCGATGTAGCGGAGGAAGCATACAGAACTGATGTTCATTTTCAATGTGTTCATGCATGCATACTTGTAGTAACATCAACCCAACTTCCGTCCTTTTTTTCTACAGGCATTTGCATTAAATGCGGGAAAGGCGTGTACGGAGCCAGCCAAGCCTGCCAGGCCATGGGGAATCTTTATCACACCAATTGCTTCACCTGCTGCTCCTGTGGTGAGTGGGGGAAATTTAGAAGAATGATACTGTGGAAATTGACCTGCTGCTAGACTGCGAGAGTGTGGATCGAACACATCCACATCTGCGGTTGCCATAGTGACTGATGGCTCATGCTTCAATGCACTTCTCCTAATGCATATTTTAAAATACCAGTGTGTGTGGAATCACTTCATTGTCAAGAAGAGCGGAATCATTATTTGACACGTAGCAGAACCTATTAATATAATTGTGTGTGTATGTGTGTGTGTGTGTGTGTGTGTGTATATATATATATATATATATATATATATATATATATATATATACACACACTCGCACGCACACACACAGTGTTCCCTCGTTTAATGCGAGAGTTACGTTCCAAAAAAATACCTGCGTTAAGTGAAATCTGTGTGATTTTTAAATATTTTTTTTCATTGATTGGATTTTTTTTAATCATTTCGGGTGCGCGTTTTGATTTTTTTGTTTACACATTTTTACCCATTTACACTGTTTTTCTTTTCATTACAGTGCATGTTTTTTCAATTCTTATATATCTTTTAAGGGTGTCAAACCCCTAACTACTCACTTTATAAACTTTTCTCAGACAGGCATTAACATTTTCTCACATTTCTCTCATTTAAACACTCTTAAAGTTCAAAGCTTTGTTGATTAAAAAGTACACTACTGTATTCTAGAATGAAACCAAAGCTCAAAACCTGTTTGAGGCCAAAACATTTATTTGAGAAACAAAATATATATGTCCCTCCATTTATTTTCTTCCGCTTTATTCAGGACTGGGAACATAATAAGCATTTTCCTATAAAATAAAAAAACATAGTTTTTTATAAATAATACATTTAATTTAAATGATCAATCTATGAAAGAAATTATTAATATCAATTTGGGCATATTTTGCAGTTCCTCTGGCCAATTCTTCGGTAGCATCCTTGGTGCATGTGTCTTTTTGTGAGTAAAAAACATAGCTATGGGGTGTTGTTGGCACTCCTGTTTTTTTCTTCTGGGCGAGAATATTCTAATAAACAAACATACCACCTTCACTTATGTTTGAGAACTGAAGCCATGATGCTTCGTGCGGATGGGCTGAAACGACGTGTGGCCCACCGGCGGCCCCCAAACCCTGCTGCCCAACGAGCACAACGGAGTTCAGTGCAGTTTGCTGAAGGTCATTCAATCTCCTCCATGTCTTGTACAGTACAGAATGTGTTCAGTTTGCCTAGAGTACATAATTGTTCAATGCTCGCAGTGAGACTCTTTTTTTCGTTGAAGAGGAACAAGTAGACGCAAGTGTTGAGAAAGTGGAGGAGGATGCCCTAACACGATCACTTTTCCACCATGGCCAATGAACTTCAGCAAACTGCACTGAGCTCGGGGGCACAGCAGGCCTCGTGGCCCGCTGTGGGTGCATTGCGCCGCCGGCAATCCCTGCCCTAAGTACCGGGATCGCCTCCGTGGCAGTGTGCCGAAATACCGTGGGGCCCGGCGGCCCTCGTGTTTCACGTGTCGCAACATCAAACATCCTCGCCCAAGTGACCCAGCTGGGGTTGATCAGGCCCCAATTCGCATCCTCGTTGTAAACCCTGCCCTCTTAAGCCATAGCCACCTCGTGACTTTCTCTGAATATTACTACTCACTAGCGGACTAAAATGCTGGCGCATTGGACTGAGGTTCCGCCTGTGCGCTCAGCCTGCTTTGTTTGAGGTGGTCACAGGAGTTGAGACCAGAAAAAAAAACCACTTCTGCCACGCCAGCTGTTAAGAAGTAACAGTATTTTTACTGCATTATAATGATCTAAATTTCATTCGCAACTTTTATTTATCCTTTATTGCTTATCAACTATTTTGTGAACGAGCCTACGATTTACACTTTGTTTGCTCAACAATCAAACGACACAAGAAAATCACATGACCACAAACAACATCTTCTATTGGGCTTCCTGGGCATATTTATTAAAGCTAGATACGTGGTAGCCATGTTGCGAAAGGCTGTCATTACCATGAAGGCAACGGCGCGCAACTCGTCATGTTTACATTTAGATGAACAAAAACAACAGCTTTCACGTATTGTAGTATTTGTCTGGCACTGTATGTCCAAACGTGAATATTTCAGCTCACCAATAACTTGAGAAAACATCTTGCAGTAAATTGTAGTGTTGACTGTGCATACACACACGCCCACACGCAGCGACATCAGAATTTGCAGAATTTTCAATTTATATGGTGATTATTATTTTTTTATTGACTTTCATGAAGTAGTTAAAAATATAATTACTCACTATTTATTCAGTCCTTGAGCAACTTTCACGGTGTCTATCTATCTATCTATCTATCTATCTATCTATCTATCTATCTATCTATCTATCTATCTATCTATCTATCTATCTATCTATCTATCTATCTATCTATCTATCTCTATCTATCTATCTATCTATCTATCTATCTATCTATCTATCTATCTATCTATCTATCTATCCATCCATCCATCAGGTAGTACTGTACATCTTGTAGGTATTAGGAAACATGTCTACATTTATCTGATTAGGGATGTTAAAATTCAATCTATTAAGCGACGGAGTGGTGTTAGTGTCACAAAACAGAATGAACTAACTTCAAGTCTACAAATGCCAAAAAAAAAAACAGAAAAATGTTATTAATATTTTCCTGGAGAATGCATTTGGGATTGGCCTTTGAAGTTGGTAATAATGAAAAATCAAGTGAAACAGACAATGATTGTAGTCAATTCTTGTCCAGAATGAGAGCACTCAAAGAAGAGTATGCAATTCATTTGACAAAGCTTTAAGCAGGCATCAGGTGCAGGTAGAGATGTGCCTGGCTCAAGATAAAGCCCAAAACCAAAAAGCAAAGAAATGAGACTAATTTGATTTTAATCTTAAATTTGTACTTCAGCATAAGTACTAAAATTGTTTATTTTGCATTTTTCTATTCCTCAGAGTCTCCCAGATTGCTTAATTTATTTTAAAAGCCAAAACATCCTCTGTGGGAGCCCAGGGATCCCCCTTCCCTTTAATGTTTCTCTTTTTTTTTTTGGTCAACTTTTTCCAACCTTTTGGTGTTTGCATGTCTGGACTTTAGAGTAGTGCTGTGACTATCAAATATATATATATATATATATATATATTAGAATAAATTATCCTGTGGATATTTGTGGGCTACTCAAGTAATTCTAAAGCCCACACCAAAAATAAATAAATGATTTCCTTTTTTTTTCCGTTTTGTTTTAGTACTAATATATTTTATTCTATATATAATTTGGAACAAGAAAGTAATTTTTTACTAAATTTGTATGTGGTTGGCATTCACAATTAGCATGAGCAAGCCAGATATTACAATTTTATGTAAAAAAAAAAAACGAAGACGCTAACTACTCAACTCACTCAAGTTAGACATCAATTAGTGGCTTACAAATCATTTACAGATGCTCCTTTGTTATTTTTGGCAATATTTTTAACTGGCCCTGCCCAGCGTTGTTCTGCAATAATGTCCGTGCGGTAAACATGTACAGTGGCCAAATTGTTCCTGGCAACGCAAATTAATTCCAGGCATCACAAATGCGCTTTTATTAAGATTTTTAATTGCCTTGAGATAGATTTTTTTTTGTTTTAACCAATTTTTGGGAGTCAATTTAGCAGAGTTTTTTGACAGCACTACTCGAGAGGCGCCTTTTCCTACAAATGTATGGTCTGATTCCAAACTTTCCGATTCTGAGACCTCTGGTTCATTAAAATTAAATTGAGTCATAAGATTTCTAGCACCTTATTTTTTTCCTAAACAACTTGAAAAATGCTACCTTTTGTGTTCTGCCTCGTAAAATTCCTTATCACTGCAACCCCCCCCAAACCCCGGCTGGCTTGTTGGAAAATTCTTCCAGTTTCCAAAATTCCACTGACGTTACTTGTCTTTGAGGCTCTAATTCAATCTCCAATTTAGTTCAAGAGAAGTACAGTGAGTATAGTGTGTACATGCGTGTGAGCGTGCGTGTGGTTTAGAGGTTCCTGTCACCCGACTCCGCCACCCCCACTCCACCCTTCCTGTTTCCCGGCGAAACAAGGGGACGATGTTGGGAGAAAGCCTTTTAGCCAGGTTACTCCCATTCATACATAAGTTCCACATGGATACCGATCCACCTTTGGAAGCGCAGCCCTCTAAATTTACACGAAACCAAACCCACATACTTTTTGTTTATTGTGTGGGGAACAGTGTCCGGTTGCTGGGATTGTGGGATTTTTGAACAAAGTCGCATCCAATGCGAGAATTATGCTCGCGTCTATCGTGGGGAAATCACGTCTCCCACGGTGGTTGTTGGAAGCTTGGCAGGCCATCCTATCTCTCCATGAATGGTTTATGGCTCAAATAAATGACTCTGATGTATCATTTGACCTTGAGTTGAATGGGAATGTTTTCTTTTGAGCAGCAGTCTTGTCATAACACCCTCCAGTGATCAATCATGAGCTGCATCCGTATGACTATTTTAGCTTTTTGGGCTTTTCATTTTTGTTGTTGTCCACACACTGCTTACTGCTAGCCTTAAGCTTTGTTTAACCATGCATAATTGAGCCCTCCCCTTGGCTCACTCCCATGGTTGCACCCTTTTTTCATGAAATGGCCAAGAATGCAAAAAACAAAACAAAAAACTACCCTCCTCCACTGGAGTCAGCATTCGCCAGAGGACCTCATCTGACGATCAGGGGGCATACCAAGATGTGGCATGTGCCCTCACATGAAAAAAAGAGGAGTTTAAATTCATCCCAAGCTAAATAGAAGTTGTACGATTGAGCAAGCACACGTTGTTCATATGCATTTTGGTCACATGAGATGAGCTGTGGAGCAAAAACCATTAAATTTCTGTGGGTACATTTAGCTTTCTTAAATGCTTCTGAAAAGATTCACGCACGTATGTCCATGTGGTTTCATAGCTGAACCAACATTATCAACACAATCCGTTCACTCATACACACCCCAAAATCTTAAAATCTTTCAGAGACCACCAAAATTGACTACAATCACTGCGATATGCAAGCTAGGTCAGTCGTTGTGGATATCACTTGTACAGCTACCGATTGCAACTTTTGCAATGAGGGCTATGGCTCAATTCGGAGAGGGGAGGGGGTCGTCCGAATTTGAATACCCATTCCTACCTACTCTCTACTCTCGAAGTTTCCTTGAGCAAGACACTGAACTCTAAATTGACCCCAGGTCGGTATTGTCAATGAGGAACTGTTCTCAATTTCCTTATCTGGTTAAACAAAGGAAATAAAAGTCACCTGCTGGTCCCACCCACATCTTTGGTCATGGGTGGACAAACGTTTTTGCTCACAGGCCTCATTTGATTTTTAAAATGGACGAATGGGCCTGGTCAATGTATAGTATGAGTGATGATGAATTGTAAAAACGTGAATGGAAACAGTCCAATAGTTTAATCGCTACATTCGTCTGACTTTAGCCTAGTGCGCACATAAAGACTTTTTAAATCTTAAAAGATTTTTTTTAATCCTTGACAGACCCCACACATAAAAAAATCATGTGTTATGCGCTCTGATAATATCAACACAGAACACCACACAGATTCTGTGCAAACGAGGAAGTTTAAATTTAACGTGATCACACGTGATTTCAGAAAACTGGAGAAGAAACACTTCTGGCTTTCAGCTGACGTTTCCCAAAAGATACCCAAGGTTGCAAGAGCCGGGAGCCTTTGGCCTTGTCCCCCCAAAATTACTTGGTTTGGGAAATGCTTCATGCCGTCTAGAGAACCCACTTTTTATTTATATAGATTTTGTTTGACATGAATATTTTAATTTACAGTTGTTTCCTTTTATTGAGTCTGAGTGCTTCTTGATTGGCTATGTTATGTTCCAATTAGCAATTTACTGCATCATGACGTGAGCGAGGTCTGCTCTCTCCCATACACAGAAAGCCTTTTCATTGTAAATATTGAACATATTGAATATGTGAGATTGTTGCCCACGACCTGTTTCGGATGCTAAAATCAGACGGCTAGGATTAGCTCCAGCACTCTCGTGACCCTCGTGATCATAAGCGAAAGAAAATGGACAGTAAATAAACCCATTATTTTATGATATAACATGCACACAAGTGTTTGCCCTCTTCCTGATTTCAAATTTTTTGTCCTACAGGTTCAAATTAGATGTTTTTTCTTGGATGAGGAGTTCGGCTAATATCCCTGTAGAATACTTTAAAAGCATCCCATTCAAAACAAATTAGCTAACTACCTGTTCATTTCAAGGAATGTGTCCTTGATTGATTTTTCTGCGTATTGTCATGTCTGGTGGATTCATGTCGATTTAACGCGCTGGTAGTGGTTGCTAATATTTTATAACACCAAGAATTTGCGATTAACAATAAGTGAGCCAGCCAAGTGTTGTTGAGAGCCAAGGTCTTGTTCATGGTTTATTTTTGGCCTTCCATCCTCTGACCAAGTAAATGTTCAACTTCACACACGTTGTATTGTTACAATAATTTCCATGGAACGTCTTTGCCTGGCCTGTATGAGCAAGCTGGGAATCTCGCAATAGATGACTCATTCCTAATTACAATCAAAGGAGCCTCTAAAAAGTACAGTAGGTGCAAGCCCAACAGTCGTACCTGCCAGGCGACGGCAAAAAACAGGAAGCTGGGAAAGAAGGAAACATTCTGTCCCTTGAGCCTTTATTCCTGCTGTGCTTATGCCCATTATGTAATTAGAAGTTGAGATGTTAAACAGGATGTGATAACTTTCTTGGTCAAATGAGACTCTTTTGTATGAGGTTGCAAGAACATACAGTACTTTTCTAGCTGCGGGAATAGATAAGGTTTGTGAATGCTGACACGTTGTCCCACAATTAAAACTATCAAACCATTTTGGGACTTCAAAGTCCTGTAAAAAAAACAACTGTGCATGTCACTGCAAGTTCATGTGGAGACACTCTTGTCTTTTTCCCCCCTCCTAAATTACTCAGTTTATCCTTTGATTGACACGTCTGATAAGACAGCGCAGGAATGTTGCTGTTTGGTTGACATTTTCCCCATCTGTCCCTGAAGGGCGTGGTGATAGTTAGTGGTCAGAACACTATAAGAGTTCCTTACCAACATCACTCAGGTTGAGTACAGATTGCAAAGGAAACCAATATAAAGTACTACTGCACAACTTTAGATTATAACATCTTGGACCTATAAATTAAAATTTTACTAATACATTAATTACCGTCATTAAAATCACCAAGTCTGTGAGAGTCGACCTTGTACATTTTCCTTGATTGTAAAAACTTTCTTGGATATGGTAACTACAGCTGTCCCTCATTCCTATGACAATTACTGCGGCTGTCACTACCTAATTTTTTTTTATAATTGATTATATTATAAATATATCGGCGAATACTCAATTAATCGCTGCCCCTCCTTTCCATTTTTTTTCAACGACCAACATACATTTTATTCTTATTTCTAAGGACTGTACTTCTGTATGTTCTGAATATGTTGGTACTGAGTGTATACACCGTGTAAAATTTGAGACAACAAAATAGCTTTTGCTAAACTGTTATTATTCGCGATTACCATTAGCGGACTAACTCTTTTAACATTTTAGATTTAAAAAAAAAATGCTTCCTACTAATTAAGTCACTCATGTATTATGTTCTATTTACATTGCACATCTAATAGTTGATAAAAAATCACTTATGCCATTTTTGGAAGTATTTCTCACTGGTCCAACAGTGCATTTGTCTGCAACAAAAGTCCATACAGTAAACATGGGTAGTGCCCAAATGTTTTCTGGGGATGCAAATTAGTTCCAGGCAGATTTATTAATATTATTAATTGTCTCGAGGCAGAAATTTTTGTGTCATCCAATTTGTGTGGTCGACTGAGCCAAGTTAGCCGATTCAGAGGCGGGAGAGTGAGTATACTGGTAGAAGGGTGCTGAGGATGGAACTACCAGCAAAAGAGCGAGAGGAAGACCAAAGAAAAGGTTGATGGATGGAGAGTTGGTGTTAGAGAGGAGGATGCACGCGATAGGCTTCGATGGAAAATGATGACACGCTGTGGCGACCCCTAACGGGACAAGCCGAAAGAAAAAGAAGAAAATTAGCTGTTCTGTCCCTGTACGATCGGTGTCCAGAGTTTGGTCCGCATTGCCTACAGCAAGTCGGACTCTTTTCCAGTGAGAGTTAAACTCCGCCAAGGCTGCCCTTTGTCACTGAATCTGTTCTTATGGACAGAAGTTCTAGGCGCAGCCGAGGCATAGATGGGGTCAAGTTTGGTGGCCTCAGTAATGCAGCTCTGCTTTTTGCAGATGTAGTTCTGTTGGCTTCATCTCACCTTCAACTCTCACTGGAGCGGTTCGCAGCCTAGTGTGAAGCAGCTGGGATGAGAATCAGCACCTCCAAATCTGCGACCGTGGTCCTCATTTGAAAAAGTTTGACGTGCCATCTCCGGGATGAGATCCTGCCCCAAGTGGAGGAGTTCAAGTATCTCTGGGTGTTGTTTACTCATGAGGGAAGAATGATGCGGGAGATCGACAAGCGGATCGGTGCAGTATCTGCAGTGATGTGGACTTTGTATCAGTCCGTTGTGGTAAAGAAGCAGCTACGTCAAAAGGTGAAGATGAATGAATGAATATTTTCCCAAAAAGTACCACAATATTTGACAATAGTGATGTTAGAGCAGAGTAAGCCAAGTACATCCTTTAAAGAACAATGAACTTTTAATTCTAAATCATATTGAACACTGACATTGGGTCATGGGGCACTGAAGCCTATCCCACGTGACTTCTGCTGAAAGGCAGAACACACCCTTAATTGGCCAGGCAGTTGCAGTGCACAGAATACATAAAATATCTTTGACAAAAAAAATAAAACAGACTCAAAAATTTAACTTTAATATTAAACATTTGGCACTTACAGTAGGTATAGTCATTAAGTCATTAAAGAGGCCCCGATAATCTCTGTCAAATTAGAAAGAATAAACGTTTGGAAAAAATCCACTTTGACACAGAATTTTGGCTTTTGTCAGTGTTTTAAATCAGATCCTGTACTTTTTAACATCACTCTTATAATTTCAGATGGATGTATAATTTCTGGTTCCTCTCATCTTTTTGAAAAAGACATGTATATCTAAATAAGCATTTACCTTGGCAACTAGAGTCTGTTTCAAATGTCAATTAAGGCCCCCCTTCAAGCTGCTGGACTGTGAGACCTGTGAGTTGTTTGTTACATGAGCACAAACAAGAGGTCGGGCGGGAAACATCCTGCCACACGAAGGCATGGGCATTCTACAATCTCGTCCACCGGGGTGAAATCCAACATACAGGCACTGAGCCAGGGCAGGGGGCATTGAGTTTGCCCATAGCTGCCATGGACTCCACACCATGGGAAACACCAAAGCGTAAGAGAGGTCACCCCCTCTCAAAAGGATTGGTGACAGAGCCAAAGCATTATGATGAGGCAAGCCTAAACTATACAGCGACTGAAATAAGTACCACGTCCTAGCAAGGGAAAATTTGATCCATGTATATTTGTAAGTATGTATGTTACGCTACCAGGGGCGTAAAGCCCCATACAACTTAGCCCGTAGGATCATCCGGACACACATACCCCTCCAGGACGATAAGGTCACTGCTCAGTGAGGAAGCTATAAATTATGCTGATTTAAATGTCTTTTAAAGCTGTAGGCAGCAATAAACTGGCCTTCAACACTCATGGTGAATCTTTAAACTTTGATCCCATACTCATACTATGCATTAGTTAATGTAGGGAAAAAAGCTTGGCAATTTAATGTCGCCCATTTGTCTAGGATACCATCTATGATTGGGTCTCATTTGGGAGAATTTTCCTAGTTGGAGTTTGACAAATAATGGGCCCTCAAAATGGCCCACTTCCCCTCCAATTTCGGATGAGGGGCGTTTCAGAATGTTTTGTCATCCTGCCATGATAAACATGTCTTACTAATTTCATGTGGATCGCTCACACTGGAGTGGGAGGCTGATATTTAAATTTTTTTTTCTGGAATTCTTTGATGCCACGCTACACCTACATTAGAGGACATGGGCAAAAAAGCTCAGCCATCTAGCGTCACCCATTTGTCAGGATACTTGAGCCCAAATAAGGATTTTATTGGAGAATTGCCTCCTTACTGCTTGCCGCAAATGGTCTGTAGGCCTCACTTTGTACGCTCCTGCTATTGCGGTTCCATTTTATTTTATACTTTGATTTTCAAAGACTGCTGGATTGCAGAAAAAGCAGCTGGTACTTTGCGCCTCTGCCTGGTATGTCTGCTGACAATAGGCCGGAGGGGGGGGCGGTAGGGAGGGGTGGGGGGGTCGCTGAATGGGACCAGCTAGTGACCTCAGGCAGATGGAATGTCCCCGTTTGCTCAGTCGGGCCACAACAACGCCGGGGCCCTTTTGTGTCCACCTCCCAGACTCCCAGAAATCTTGCAACACCTCGCACCCCCTCCCCACCAAATACACACACACACACACACACACTTCTCTATAATCTCACTCTTCCTGCAAGGTTAGGCCTTTTGAGGATGCGAGGGTGGCTTCCTCCCTCTGAGCTGGCTAGAAATGCTAATTGCGCCTTAGTCTGCCTCATCTTAAAAGTCTCACCTATTGTGTCCATAGCATTCCTGGGCTGCTGGGCCCATTTATGTGGGTGTTAGCGTATGACCGTCTCCCGGTGTCGTCGTGACGTTTGAAATATAGCGATTGCATAAATTTCACTGTTAAATAAGAGGACCTTTTTACCCACTAAACTGATGGTGGGTTGGGACAACAATTAAATCCTGACTAACACTGCAGATTTACGGTCTTCAATGCCCATGACCCCCCCACCCCCAGGCTCGAGTGAAGTCATCATGCTGCCGCAGAGACGTGGTGTAGCGTAAAATGAATTTTAAAAAGGGGAGTGAGCCCTGAAAGATATGGGAGGGGTGAAGTGTGCACGAGCAGCTTGTTGCGGTTTCCCCTTTAGATTGTATTCAAGCATTATGAATTAACGGGGAGATAGAGCTTAACCTCATAGTGGAACCTGAAGTTGTTTAAAACCCTGTGGAGTGATTTCAGACATTTGTTTCATCATTTTACATCACATTATCAGAAATATGTTTCAAGGTAAGTGCTGAAAACATGCAATGGCACAACTGTTTAGTTGAGCTATTTTTATAGTGTCTTTTTCACCATTTCAGTTGTCTCTCTGTATTGACTTTTTATTAGTATTCTTTTTACGACTTGTAAGTAGTAAAAACACAAGTTATTCATTAAAAATCATAATCATCTTTATTTGCCAAGTATGTAAAAAAACACACCAGGGATTTGTCTCCGGTAGTTGGAGCCGCTTAAAGGCCAAGTGTCGTCAAACGGATGATCTTTGGTATATTATTAATGAAAAACCCACAGCCAATATGATCCCATGTGTTTTTTCACCACAAAACATGATTTTGATGTATACAGCTTTTTGTAACTCCCCCCATGACAATCCTCTTGAGGGATTTGTTTTTGAGAAGAAGCAGGAAGTGACGTACAGGACAGAGGGGCCCCCTAGTGGACTCTTTTGTTTCCATTAGTTTTACCTCCGGGAAGGTAGCTCGTTGTTCCTTCGTGTTAGCCAAAATGCCGGCTCATTGCATTGCTGGACATTGCTTGAACACTCGGGAGAATGGAATTACCCTTCATAAGTTTGAAAGAGACCCTGTTCTTTGTAAAAAATGGATTGCACGGGTGCAGAGGACGAGAGCTTCGTGGGTTCAAAAATAACAGGTGGGTGTGTATACAGCTCAAAAAAAAAATAGTTTGGGGCGGACCACGTAATCGGTCTCTCTCGTAACGTAACAAAAGATCCCCGTATGAAATCTGTTGATGTGCGCATACAGCTACTAAAAAAAAATAGTTTGGGGCGGACCATCTAATAAGTCTCTCTCATAACGTAACAAAAGATCCGCATATGAAATGTGTGGTTCGCGCGTCGCTCAGCCAACAATGTCTCGATAGTGTTCATCGAGTACTGCGGCGACTTTGAACATACCGCTAAAAGCAACATAGCTAGGCTCCACCTCCTCCTTATATGCCACCACAGATGCCGAAACTCAGCCACACCGGCTGAGGTGCCGCGTTCGGCGGTCACATCTTCCGCGAAGGCTGCGCGTCGGGCTTTGCGACGGGGGCGGCTCTTCATAAGCCACACCGGCCGGCTGCGATGAGGCACGATGGCTCATCTCCGCCGCGGGAGTGGATCAGACGGGAATCAGTTTGGCCATGATCAAATATCATCTGAATATGCCTCAAAATAACAGTGTAATATTGCCCCAGTAACTTCACTCGGTTGTGTGGTGTTGTCCTTTTCGAAATGAGCTTCGGTTCAGAAAGGGTGTCGGAAAAAATGCGAATATCTCTGTTGTTCGGCTTCCATAGTAGCAGGCACAGCGCGTTTTCAACGGCGGAAGTGACGATGACGTCAAGGACAGAGGACGCGACTAATATGGCCACCACTTGGATATCGAGGGACACTCAATTGCGCAACTTTGTGCATGGATGATGCGCTCTCCGCTCACTTTTTTTTCTTCGTATAGACATTAAAGTCAATAGTTATATGTATTTTTCATTACAATATCTATTTTAGAATATTTCTAGGGATGACACCCGGGCTTTAAGTACGACAACAAACAGTTCATTGGCATGGAATACTTTTGTGACATAAAACACAGAGTCAATGAGCAATAAAATAACAGTGATATTAATTATTTTTTTTTGGGGGGGGGCAATTGTGCAAAAAGATGCAGAGTCTTTTAATTAAAGCAGCTTGAAATTATTAATTGAACAATGACCATTGTGTAAAAGGTGCAGAGACATTAAGAGATTGATGGAGTTTAAAGTGACTTGTGGGATAATATCGATTTTGTAATTGTTGCAGATGCTACTCAGGCACATGAGTTCCCAGTATTGGTCAATAACAGATATGGAAATATCACAGAGTGGGAAGACTGCTACAGTGAGTGCACAAGTCATGTATTACACAGTATAACTAGCCCAACAGAGATATGACTACAGTACCTTCCAAAAAGCTCAACTTTTATCTCAATCTATATAATATTCTCCCCAAAATCTTCAATTCAGATTTTTTTTTCCTTTTTTTGCAAAAGTAAGACTTTATGTTGCTTTTGGTAAGCAGCGATTTTAGCTGTGGAACGATGCCACTTTTGCAGAGTTTTTCTTTATTGTTGTGTCATGAACACTGACCTTAACTGAGGCAAGGGAGGCCTGCAGTTCTTTAGAGGTTGTCCTGAGTCCCTTCCTGGCCACCTGGATGTGTCATTCCTGGTCTCTTAGAGTAATCTTTGTAGGCCATCCACTCCTGGGAAGGTTCACCACTCTACTGTAATTCCACCATTTGAGGTTCTCCCGAAGGTTCTCTGGAATCCCAATGCTTTAGAAATGGCTTTCAAACCCTTTCCAGACTGATACAGTCAGTTTCAATTATTTTATTTAGTTACTGTTCTTTAATTTGCTTGGATAGTTTCATTTTGTAGCAGTGCAGCACGGTGGAGCAACTCCTTAGAGCGTTGGACTCCCAGTTCTGAGGACCGGGGTTCAAATCCCATCCCCACGTGTGTGGGGTTTGCATGTTCTCCAAGTGTCTGCATGAATTTTCTCTGGGCACTCCGATTTCCTCCCACATCCCAAAAACATCCAACATTAACTGGACACTCTAAATTGCCCCTAGGTGTGATTGTGAGTGCGGCTGTCTGTCTGTCTCCCAAGTGCCCTGCAATTGGCTGGCAACAAGTTTAGGGTGTACGGTGGCCCCTGCCCGATGACAGCTCCGATAAGCTCCAGCACTCCCCGTGACCCTTGTGAGGATAAGCGGCTAAGAAAATGGATACATGGATGGTTCTGTTTAAGTGATTTCTTGATTGAACAATTCTGGAGATAATCAGGCTCTGGTGTCATCTTTGAAAATTAACCAATAGTTATGATCATCCACAATTCATTTATGATTTAACAAGGATTTTTTTTCAGGTACTTTTTCACAAGGGTCCAGGCAACTTTGGATATTTTTTCCTTCATACATGAAATCACAATTTAAAAAGAGAATTTCAAGTTGAATTATTTACATTTGACTGGTGATCTTGAACTTTAAAAGTAGGAAAAGTATGCAAAAATCTTAGAACGTGAGCTGGGTGCCACTACTTTTTCATGCCACTGTATCTATCTTCAGGTAATCTTTTAGCTTTAGCTAGCTTCCTTCTATACCGTGCATCCTCGATCCTCACCCCATAATGTCTTATGGCAAAGCTGCACAACATTTGCATGATCTCTGTTTGAAAGAGTACAATGCTGTGTCTCATCACTGAAAGCCAAAGAAAAAGGAAAACACACGTACACACACCCAGCGTTAATGTATTTAGGCTATCTGGGGTCTCGTGTGCCTTGTTTATGAATGCATGTTTGATGATGACTTTTTTTTTCTAGGGAGGCGATTACGCGGAAAAGCCTTCTACAATGTCAATGGAAAGGTCTACTGTGAAGAGGACTTTTTGGTAAGTCCCTTGTACAATGTCATCTTTTGGTGTCTCTGTTCTGTGTAAACTGCACCTACATTGAAGGGGGGAATCCCTTTGGAGCCATTACACACATAAAAGACATTTGTAAATTCGGAAGCTGGGAAGTTCACACATCTACTTCAACCCCCCACTCTGTGTTTATACCTTTTATGCAAGGCAGGGACAAACGCAAAAAAAAAAACAACTTTGATGGGACGTGTGAAAGAGGCTTTATATACAGTATATTTTGTGAAGGGGACTTTCTGGCATTCCCTTACAGTCTTCTCCCAGTCTTACACAAAATGGTATGAAGGGGGGAAATTGATGAAGGTGCCCCCCCACGCAAAACACTCTTTACCCTGCCACAAACAGATAATTGACACTACAATTATAGTTTGGGAACACATCCTCAATTCAAGCAGATTTTCCTCAAATTCCCTTCCCTTAAGGAGGTTAAATAGCTTACGATTTGAGGAGGGGGAGGACAGATGGTCCATCCAGAGTGTGGAGATGCGCACACATTTGCAATTAGCTTACATATTTTACGAAAGTTGTGAAGATTTTTTTCCCAGGGGTGGGCTACATACGCCCCCTCCAGATCGAAAAAAGAAAGAAGTTCATTGAGTTATCAACCCTATAACAGGGCTCTAGAGTGCAACCACTTTGGTCACAAGTACGCCCTAATTTCTCATCGTTGTGCATAAGACAAAAAATGGCATCAGTGCGCCTTTCGGTGAAAAAGAAAAACCCAGAAACATCATGTTCCCAGCCATTTGAGTGAATCCCAATCTCAGAAAAAGCAGACAGATAATATCCCCATCGTGGTCTCTAAACAAATCAGAAACTGGGAAGGCCGGGACCCCCCTCTGATTGGCCATGGTCTAACTACTCACACACTTGTGTGCTTTTACGTTTGAAATATGTATGCCTCAATAAGCAGTCACACAGAGAGTGCTGCCAGCGCATTCGAAGTTGTTTTCCAATGTCTGACTAGCATGTAGCTGTACAATTATAAAAAATTGAACGACGTAAATGGAATTAGTTCCAAAGCTAAAAGCCACAGAGACCATGTGGCAACATTTTGGATTCCAGCCAGCTGAAGTGGTGAGCCTGCTAATATCAGCAAGCCGGAATGTTGAAATTGTACAAAGTCGCACCGTAATAAACCTTAAAGCGAGAGTCTATTTAAAACACAGACGCAGCACCTGATTTCTTCAGCTTGAAACAAAGCACAGTGGGCCCTCCATTTCCTGTCAGCTTGCCATTCAGGAAGCTTTTGCTCAACAATGCAAATATAAACGTGACAGAGTATATCACACACACGCACAGAAAGAGTACAGTGTTAAAACAAATGCTCCAGACATATAATAGGAAGTACGGATCGTGATGCAAACCAGGTTCCTTTTATCTACTTTTCGTGCTGTTATTAATGTCGTTACTCTGCACATTTTCTTCACCAACTGGAAACTTGAAAAGCATTATATTGCCTGTTAAGGCAATAAGGACTCTTTCGACCTCTGTGTCTGATGTTTAATATTGAAGTGTAGTGCAGAACAGCGCCCCAGTCTTGTTTATTCATATGTTTTATCTTTATTGTTTTAACTTTCTATGCAAGTGTTAAGTTCAGTTTTCAGTTGAGAAAAATAATTGGTCTTAAAAAGGATATGCTTGAATTATTATGCTCTAATATCATGATATCAGCAGCATTAAAAACATAACCAACACTATCATTTATTATGGGGAAAAAATATAAATTCTTAAAAATTGTGTTCTTGTGGCAAGCATCGCTGAGTCCTCTAAAGAAATTTAGAGAGAGATGAAAAGAGCAGTTGATAATTTCATGGAGAATGTGAAATTAAGGCCGGATTAGTCCAAAAGTTGGAAGCAATGTTCTAACAAAACGTATCCACTGCTTTAACCACCAAACATTTCAGGAAGTTCGCTGTCTTGTGGAATGGGGCTTCAAATGAGTAACTTTGCAGGCCAAATTATTACTTAACCATTTCCCAGTCAATATTGCCCAATATTTTTTTTTCTTTTTAGAGCGAACCTGTACAACTGCCTGGGAACACCTCAGGATCCTTCTAGAAGAGCTAGATAATGTGGCTGGGGAAAGGGAGGTCTGGGTTATCTCTGCTAAAACTCAGGCCCCTGTGACCCAACCCGGAAAAGTGGTAGAAGATGGATGGATGAATGGATGATTAATAAAACTCCACGGAGCAGTGATACCGCAAAAAGTGAAGCGCGAAGTAGCGAGGCAACTCTTTAAATTGGCAGAATAATATATTTCTCTGTTTCGGTTTTCAACCTTAGTTTGCGCAATTTAAGTTTTCGGTGTCAGCTAAAAATGTTCATTTTGGTGCATCACTGACTGGGATATTAAACCTTGCCCCTGACCTTCTCCACAGTACTCCGGTTTCCAGCAGACGGCCGAGAAGTGCTTCGTGTGCGGCCACCTCATCATGGAAATGGTAATCTCGCCAACATTAGCAAAAACTACTACAGTGGAATCTGGATGAGACAGTTTTACACCTTTACTGAAAAAGAGTGTTAACATTTAATTTAGTGCTAGTGTTATCATTTCAAGTTTGAATTATTGTTAAGGCTGGATTTAGCGTAGTCACTGATAGTGTAGTGGTTCACTCGCCCTACTTTGTTGTGAGCAGCGTGGGTGTGAGTGGTTGTCCATGTCTATACGTGCCCTGCGGCTGACTGGCGACCAGATCAAGTATAGCCTGCCTTTCACCCGAATTCAGCTGGGGTAGGCTATTGCACCACGTGACCTTAACCGGGATAAGCGCTGTTGACATTGAATGGATGGATGGATTTAGTGTAGTAGCCTTTTCTTTGTATGTGATCTCATAATGCATTTTTTATTAATAGCTTACATCATTCTCAGCATTTTGATTCATTGTGTCAGATTATCACCAACAGCTCAATTAATTTAACTATAAAGGACCTAAAGGAATATGTATAAACTTCTAAAAATGACACAACTTTACCCATTCTGGGAAACAGTGCATGCAAAACGTTTGGGTATTATGCTAAAATCCACCCTGACAAACACTGCGACCAGAGGTTTGCCTTGAAGAAGGCAACTTTGTAACTTTAATAAACTTGTTTTTATCAGATTAGGAAGACTGTATATGCCTTAGAATTTTATTATACATTCTGTCTGCATTTGTATGTGAATAATTATTATTTGACGGTTAAGTTCCTTCCTTGTTCTAATGTTAATTTTAGCTAGTTCATAAACAGGGTTTGCCATTGAGTGCAAACATTAAGGTGCTAATCCCTAAAACATAGCGTCTTGTATATAAATATACAATGTGTACAGTTATTTTTGTTCTGCTCCCATGTCATTAAGGATCTTAAAGCATAGTCAGGGAGGGCAGAAGAACATAAAGTCACACCCTTGCTGGAAGATACCTTGGGTGCATTTACAACCTAGACTTGCATGTAGAATCTGCGATGTGGCACATTAAGTTTTTTTAATATGTTTTTATGATTATGAGAAGCCAGGAAGTAATATTCAGTGGGCATCTTTTATTTTCTTTATTTAGTTATTATTATTTTCTTTTTAAAGTCCCCTGGACATTTTTTCCTTTCCTAAACTAACAATTTGAGCATCATTAAGTGAAATGATAAAGAATCAGATCGCCTAAGCAGTATCAAAACTGCAAATGGAGGTAAAAATAAATTAATTCCCAGCACTAGTCTTAATCTGCCTCTTGTCTGCTTCCTTTGTGGTGGTGAAGATCCTCCAGGCGCTGGGCAAGTCCTACCATCCAGGCTGTTTCCGCTGTGTGGTTTGTAAAGAGGGTTTGGACGGGGTGCCCTTTACTGTGGACATGGAGAACAACATCTACTGTGTCAAAGACTACCACACGTAAGAACTGCGTTCTGCTCTCTACCGTCATTTCCTGGAAAAAGCTGCCAATTTTTTTTCTGCTGTTTGGTATAAACTTGACCGGTACAAAATGGGGGCAATGAAGAGTCAACCGTGACGTTTTCCAATATCCATCCATTATGTGATCCGCTTATCCTCACAAAGGTCACCGGAGTGCTGGAGCCTATCCCATTTGTCATCATTTAAACATAAGAATTTGAGAATTTGCATGTTCTCCCCGTGCTTGTGTGAGTTTTCTCCAGGCACTCCGGTTTCTTCCCACATCCCAAAAATATGCATTAATTTGAGACTCTAAATTTCCTGTTGTTGTTATTGTGAATGCAAATAACTGTTTGTATGTCCCCTGCGTTTTGTTGGCACCCAGTTCAGGATGTACACCGTCTACTGGTTGAAGATAGTTGGGATAGGGTCCAGTACTCTTGTGAGGATAAGCGGCTCAGAAAATTGATAGATATCAATACATTGATAGTAATAATTTTGCCGTGTGATCCTTTTTCATTGCAGGGTTTTCGCTCCCAAGTGTTCCTCCTGCAACCAACCCATTCTCCCATCTCAGGTAACCACGATGCACACATACTTTACATGTACAAGAGACTCTGTCTCTACCTGCAGGTACAGTTATACCTCTACTTAGTAAATTAATTTGTTCGGGAAGTCATTTTGTAACGTGAATTTTTCTTAGGTAGAAGCGATATTTACATGAAAATAGCCTAATCCGTTCCAAGCCCCTCGACCCCCCCCAACCGACAAAAATAATAATTCAAAGAACATAATGTAAAAAACAATAAAAATTGTGTTAATTTACCTTTGTCGTTGGGTGACTATGAGAAGGGAAGAGTAAGTGACGAGCGAAAGGAATTGTGGGGGGACCGAGGAAGAGGCAAACATTTGACCGCTCAGAGAAGACATACATATACAGTAAATGTAGGCACAGACACAACTTAATTCCACAAAAAATGTGGGGCCCAATGTGAAGAAAGATAAATAAACTTACACAAAACAAACGCAAAACTCACAAAATGTTTTACATGTGCGCTAGCGTGTGACAGCGTGTGAAAGCGCTAGCGTGATTCGGTGAGTGTTCAAGGGAAACGAATAGCATCATGGTAAAGGTTGTTGTCCCTCTTAGCCAATGGGATGCCAGGAATATGCTCCAGCAATAGCCAATGGGAGAGCAGCTCTATTGCACCACACAAACATAGATAGATGGGATGTTTACGTTCGCTGGAATTTGGGGCCTGCGCATCCAGTGCCCATTTTTTTCATTTTTTTTATCCTGAATTTTCCTTCGTAAGTCGATAATATTTTTACGAGGAGCCGTTTCGTAACCTGCCTGATTTTTTTGTTACTAGAGACATTTGTAAGTAAGAGCTACCACTTTATATTATTCCCATGTGCCATTTTAAGCATCTAACAATGGGATTCGTCCGTCAGGGTTCTGAGGAGACCATTCGGGTTGTCTCAATGGACAAGGACTACCATGTGGAATGTTATCACTGTGAGGTGAGCTTACACAGACACACACACACACACACACACACACAAAATGGGGCATTTACATTTAGACTTCTAGCTCACAGGCCCTGAGACTAGTTGGCGACCTGATGTCTATCTCCTGGAGTCTCCTGGAGACTAGCCGGGGAGTCACAGCAAAATCGAACTTGACCAATGTCATTAGAGACCTTTTGGAGACTCCTTTATAGTGTCGGTATAAAGAAAAAGCTTATGCTTAATGTTATGAAACTGCAATAATTCATTTCAAAAATCTATGCGCACATCTTAATTTGTGCCCACTTCAATGATTGCCCCAATATTTTAGATTTTATGCGTGTTGTCGGGATTTTCCTCTCGATGTGTCCGTTCACTTTGCATAAAAATCTTAATGTCAGAAAACTGTGACCGCTTGTCACCAAAATTTATGTGGACATCTGTGCCAACCTCAATATTTTGGATTTTAGCGACATAAAACTGTTTCCCTCATTATGGAGGATTGTCTTTGGCATTCGTACTCGAGCGACAGAGCTTGGAGGGCCGCCAAAAAAACTTTGTCGCCTATTTGAGAGTTTGACAACAAAAGAAAAAAATACTTAGGTGACTTATAACGTAAGAATTATTTTCTTTTGTTGTAAATCTCTCAATATGCACCTGCACGCAACTAGCAACACACTTGCTGCACAGTACTCATTTTTATAATTGTGATTAGCCAATCACAATTACAATTTGATGTATTACATTAAAAGTCTTAACGGTTTCCTCGAAATTGCAAGCTGTGATTATGCCTGTATGTCTCCATTAATAAATTACACCTGGAAACCTATGTCACTCTCTCTATTGGCAACATGAAGTTTGCTAGGCATGCCTATCATGAATTGACCTTCAACAAAGTCTCAAAAAGATGGGAAGTGTACCATTCTGGTGTGATTCTGCAATTTTAGCTGATTCTATGATTCCATAATTGATTTGTCATTTCAACCAGGACTGCGGCCTCCAGTTAAACGACGAGGAGGGTCACCGCTGTTACCCTCTGGACGCTCACCTGCTCTGCCATGGCTGCCACATCCACCGACTGCAGTCCATGATTCCGGGGCACTCGCCCCCGAGCTACCCGCTCCACGTCACCGAGTTGTGAAGAGGAGGGGGAAAAAGGGTGCATCGCCAACCCCCATCTAATTCCCTTCGTCTGAGATCCTAACATTATTGATTTGCCCATCATACCAGTGTGGGCTTACCATTTTCCATATGTGCTCTACTGCTTCCTTACTGATGGTTATATGAACGCTGCCTTAGGGGCCATCACTGGCTGGAGCAGCCAGTCCCAGTGTGACCACGTCGTGCCGGTCTCCCAGCGACCCGTGCTGAACTGTAAAGGGAAAGGTGGCCGCAGAGGCAAATCCGCCCCACCCTCTGAGCATCCATATGTGAATCCTCGTTTTCTGCCCACCCCCTTCTTACCCCGATGCCCACTACTGATGACCCCACATTTTCATTCCAAGGGCTATATATATAAATATATTTAGAGGGCCACTGCTGGCTGGACCAGTTCCAGTGTGTAAAGGTTGTGCCCATCTCCCGTTTCTGTGGGGTGTCCAGGTGGTGCTTCTACCCACCAATGGGGTTACACACAGCCTCTGTCTATCCCCCCTCCCCCCACTCTTGTTGACCTCACCACTTCATTTTGATGGATGAATTACTACCCACCGCCCAGAGGGGCCACCGCTGGCCGGATAGGAAAGACCCAGCGAGGCCATATTGTGCCTTCAGAGCGGGCTCTCCACATAGCCGCTAACACCAACCTGAGTTCCATTTTGACATCAAGCCAACCCTGCCCCTGTGGCATCCCATTCCATTAACACTGACATTCCACGTCGACGTCTTTAGACAAGACTGCCAGATTTTCACTGTCTTGATGAATGATGAAAATACAGTGCTAGGTGCGTGTACACACAGACCCAATACAGATACATATCCCCCATATAGTGGAACCTCGATTAAAACGTATCCTGATATAATGGATGTCAGATAAAACAATAAGATAGACCATCGGGACTGAAAAATGTGTCCAAAAATAGTTTCCATTTGTCACTTGAACGGTCATTGACAACTTGACAATTGGCCGTTGTTGTTTATGAGCATTGTGGCACAACGCAGGCAGAGAATAGGACTGAGTTTTTTTTTTTTTCCAGGTCACAGATATACATGTACAAAATGACTAGATTCACTTCCAAAAGATGTTCCTCCCATGCCTACGTGGAAGCCATGTTGAATGTAGGGGATTGACGTGGCCTTCGTGGGTATTCTCCAGATACTCCGTTTTTCTCCCGCATTCCAAAAACATGCATGGTATCTTAATGGACTACTCTAAATTGTCCTAAATTTTACAAATTTATGATTGTGAGTGTGAATTGGTGTTTGTTTTCCTTGTGATTGGCTGGCCAGCAGTTCGGGTATACCCAGTCTCTCGCCCGAAGGCAGCTAGGTTAAGCGACAGCACACCTTCATTTATATATATATATATATATATATATATATATAGAGAGAGAGAGATTTTTTTTTTTACAGAGTTGCCAATCTATAGTAATTCACTTCCAAAACAATTCACCCAAATTAGTCAGAATTTTCATATTTCAAAATTTGATCAAGAACATTACCGCTGAACCGTTATTGCAGGATATTATGAAATCGTATTAAAACTGTTCTTCATCCTGTTAAATTGTTCAACATAAGAATTACACTTTCAGTGTGGTTATTAATAAATTATGGCTTCAATCTTTGTTATATTAAGATATTGATCACATCAACCTTGTAATGGTGGACGCAGTTGCAGCCTGAATCAAAGTATGCAATATTTTGACAGGGCATCTTCAAAAATATGTGTTAGTATGGATTAATTGGCCTTTGCCAGTTAAATTATTGCTAATGTAGGTATTATTATTATCATTATTATTAATGTGCCTAGGTTAAAAGGGACAAAAGCAAGCCTATTAAACTAGGATTATCAGATCTCAAAATGGCAATTCAGCATTCTTGCAAACAACATTCCTCATAGATGCATGGACAATAGTTTGGATTTCTATTTTGTGAATGTACTTTTATAGACCTCTCTTGCATGCTATTTATATTATATATTTATATTTCCAATGTCCACTATTACTACTGAAATGATGGCAATTTCCCCAATGTAAAGGATATCTTACTGACAGCATATTACAAATATTTATTATGAATAATAATGTACTGTTAACCTCTCTCAGAAACTCTCGTTTCAGATGACATCCCCAGCGACATAATTAATTCATTTCCAGTTCAGGGGGCGTCTTGTGAGGCTGTCAATTATTTTACATTTCCATTTCCAGATGCATTTTAATCGGCTTACTCTGTTGTTGAAACTTGCTTCCTCTCCATCATTCCGCATTTCCAGCCAGACCGACTTAAGATGAGTATTGCTTATTTGGCTGTTTTGCCACTTCACGGCACGAGTTTAGCAATTAGCATAATGCTTTTCCAACGGGCCCCTCGCCCTCTCGTTGCGAAAACCTAAACGATATGTGTAAGAAATGTAGTTTATTCGGTCCCGTGGAGGCGATGATTGGTGACTTAAATGCCAAACTCAAAGAGAATTTTTGTGTCTGTGGCTTGGCGGCCCCAAGCAGGTTTTTTTCCCCCCATACTCTTCTTTTTTTGTATGTTTTTAAAACATTGTGTTTACTTCATCAAATCCATGTATGTATGATGGTGCGACACAGCCTGTATTGGCCAGTAATGTAGGACGCTGGACTTTTTTCCACCCTAATATTAAACAATCACTGTTACAGCATAATAAAATCATTGAGCAATTTCCGTGATGAAATATCTCTTTCTCTCTCTCTCTCTCTCTCTCTCTCTCTCTCTTCTCTCTCTCTCTCTCTCTCTCTCTCTCTCTCTCTCTCTCTCTCTCTCTCTCTCTCTCTCTCTCTCTCTCTCTCTCTCTGTCTCTCTCTCTCTCGTTTTTGCAAACTCCACTTCAATGTTAAAGATCACAAAACAAATGTAAATATGAGACAAATATAACCCAAGTAAACATTTGAAGTGGATTTTGTTTTTGAAGGAAAAAGAACTATTCAAAGCTACTTGGCTCAGTGTTTAAAAAGTAAACTTGCTAAGCCCCCCCTTCCTAGTAACAATTGAAATCAAGCGTTTTCTGTAACCGACAATCTTTTCGCCCACTCTTCCTCGCACAGTTTTTTTTTAATTCAGCAACACCAGAGGGTCTTTGAGTATGAATGGCCTTTTAAGGTCACGCCACAGTATTTCATTTGGATTCGTTTCTGGACTTTGAGTTGGTCACTCCAAAACCTTCGGTCATTCCATTAATCACAGCAAGTCGTCCAGTTACTGTAGTAGATATCTGGCCACCTGTGTGATTGACTGCTCATATGATTTTTTTTTTCTGAAATTCTTTGTTACTTTAACGCCTAATGTAACAAGACACAGACCTTCAAAAAGTTCCACTTTCATTTCAGAATACTCTCCCAAAGGTCTTGGGAATCATTCAGATCTTTGTTGCCCCAGACAGCTGAGACTTTGAGTTCTTTTTGGTCAGGAGTAGTTTTTGCCTTGGAACGCTGCCGTGAATGCCGTTTTTGCCCACTTTCTTCATTATTGTTGAGCTATGAACACTCAGTTCTTCAGATGTTATCCTGGGTTCCTTTGTGACCACCTGGATGAGCCTCCCCTTTCCTCTTGGAGTAATTATTTTTCACCAGCCACTCCTGGGAAGGTTTGCCACTGTTCCGTGTTTTCTACATTTGTGTATAATGACCCTCACAGTGGTTCATTGGAGTTCTAAAGCTTTCGAAATTGCTTTGTAAACCTTTCCAAGATTTCACATACTTTAATTCTCATCTTCTCTTCAATTTCTTTAGATTGTGGCATTTTGTTGACAGGTTCTTTTTAAATGATTTCTTGATTGAGCATGTCTGAAGGTAATCAGGCTTGATTTCAGTCAGTGAAAATGAATTCATCTTTCTATTAAATCTGATTAGCCACAGTTAATTCACGATTTAACAAGGGGCTCCATTTCCCTTTCACACAGGACTGAGTAGCTTTGAATAGATGTTCTTCCTTCATTAATAAACTCACAATTGTAAATCTGCATTTTATATTTACTTGGGTTATTTTTGTCTGATGTTTAAACGTTTGATTTTCAGCATTAAAGTGGGGAAAGCAAAAAAAAAAAAAATAATTAGGGAAGCGGCAAATACATTTTCACTGCACTGTATATACAGTATGTGGGTGCGTGTATTCCAGATGTTTTCTCACAAGACGGCAGGGTCTAGATTATGCTGTCCTTGGGTTACTTCACCCCTGCTGATACTGAAAGATCAGGAAGTTGTTTGTTGACGTCTTTAAAAGCCTGCTTGTTCTGCCCGGGTTTTTCGAAATGCTGTGAGTCGTTTTCGCCACTGCAGTTAGGTGGCACTAACGTGCTTCAGGTTTTCCTTTTTGATTGTCACTTTTCCCAACCTCCAACATCCTGTTTTTGAGACAGTGTGCGCACTGGTGGCAGGACCACCAAAAAGTGCATTTGGCTGTTATTGCGGAGTAGTACAGCAGCACCCTTAAAAAACAAAAACACCACTGGACCTTTTTCACCCAAGCCTTAAACTTTATCTCTGAATCCAGCAGAATTTCTTTTTTTTTTTTAACAAGATCTGACCTGCACGTTGAGTTGGGTTTACATGCAGCCAAATCTGGATCCAGTCCCATCCGAACTTGGTATATTTTCACTGCGTGCCTGACAGGGCATTTGCCAATATGTTGACATTTTAACAGATAAATAGCCACTGTATTTGAGACTTTATGTATTTTGCTTTGGGTCTGCTCAATGGAATTGTCCATGTTGAGTTCCAGTTTGAATGTAATCCGGATTCAACTTGGTTTTGACATGACTGCATCAGTCAAGGCATCCACGCAAATTGAGTTGAAATAAGACACAATTTTATATCTGCAACGCCAGCATTTGTGACATACGGTGTGATGTACTCTGGATTGCAAGCTATTTCCGAAACTTTTCCACTCTTACAACAGCCTCTCCGGTACAAATTAAGGAGAGATTTATTCATATCTTGGTCAAATTTTGAGTTGAAGTCAATTTTTATTTTGTGAAATTTTGCTGGAAATACTTTTTTTTTTGAAAAGGAAAATTTTAAATATAAAAATTCAATTGAACTTGAAATGTAGGCTTAATTTTATGTAAATATTTTCCCACCCATTAATAATTATTTTCACGAGTTTACACAATTGAAATTCTGGATATTAATTTAAAAAAATCCCCTTCAATTGATTCAGACCAAAAATGAATCAAGGAATAAAACACCAGATCCAATATTTCAAGACAGGTCGCTGATGACAACTTCCTTGATGGAGGGAACACAAAAATGCATTCACATATCATTTGTCAGTGTTGCCTAAAATGTCACAAAATGTGGATTTACAGGCGTCTTGATTGGCCAAACTCAACCTTGGCTCCGCCTCTCAGGTGCAGGATGCAGGGAAACGGAAGCCATTTTGTTCCCGCTCAATACTACTGACTAGAATGTGACCGCAAACACACTGATCGCAACTAACTTATCATATTGACTCGAATGTGACGCGAATGATTGTCGACTGTCGCCGGAAATTCCCAGCATCGCCTTCCCTTAACTGACCGTTTTTGTTATTATTTTAATGATTATTTTTATGTTTTGAAAAAAAGTACTAGCACACGCCTAGCATCCCTTGTACATAAAGATTCTAGTTTTGTATTTTTTTTTCTCTCGGGAAGAAAGGATGATGTCTCCTCCTTCTCCGACTGGTTAGTTGCCATAAAGCACATGTTATGACATGATCTTTTGTATCCCAATTATTATTATTATTATTATTATTTCCTAGATGCTTCATAAGAAGAAAGACTAGAGCTATTTATCTCGACCTGGAGAGAGAAAAACATTATTTAATGTCTTAAAAAGAAATCAGGATGTATCATTTAACTGTAGAAGACATAATCTGTTATTCAATAAAGTGGTTTTGTAGCTAACTGCGACATTTTCTCAGTTGTTGTTATTGATGTTGTGCAGATGGTTGCGGCGGATAAATGGCGGTGGAAAGTTAAAGGACTGAAATGGGGTGTGATTCAAAAATGTTTTAATTACTTTGTAAACTATGAAAGCATTTTATGTTGGATTTAATTCAAAAGCAGCAGGATGTGGAAATAATGTAAAGTTCAAATGTACCACATTGAAAACAAAGTTGCAATATTTAATAAACAGTGACAAAAAGACTTTTCCCAGTTGAAAACACAAATTAATTTACAAAATACTATAATACTGTACACAATACGAAAAAAATAAAATATAAAAACTTATGACCAAAGTGACAAATTGACAGACGGTAAAAACTAAATCACTGTAGTTAATAGACAAATGAGTTGTAAATTACTTAATGCATAAATTAAATTCAAAATTGAAACCTTTTTTGAAAGTAAAGCAAATGTACCAAAAGAAAAAAAATATAAAAAAAAACATACATTTTAAAAGTCCTAAAACACTTTCAAAAAGTCAACCAAGTTAACAAGAGCTTAAAAACAAAAACTTCATCAATATCAAAAAAACAATTGTAGAACATACAGCAACAAAAATTAATGAAATAAACATTAAGAATAAATGTACAAATTGTTTAGAGAAAAGTATAAAAAGTAGTTTATAAAAAGTAAAAAAGATTTGTAAAAAAGTGAAGTGAAAACACATTCACAAAATGTCATAAAAAAATCTATGAATATACAATTTTAACAACTGATGAAAAATGGACAGTAAAGCAGGTACCTGAAAGAAAAAGAATCTAACATTCGCAACGCTTCAAAATGCTGGTTGACGTTTGACAATGGCATTTTTATAAAAAAGATTGCAAACCAAAATCACAAGTATAAACATTAAAAATATATGTAAAAAAGAAAAACGAAGTAACACAAGAGGGAGTTAAAAATGTACTTAAATTAGAATTATAAAAAGTAAAACCCAATTAACAAATAATGTATAAAAGAAGGTGGCACGGAGGTGCAGCTGTAAAGTGTTGGCCTCACAATTCTGAGGACCAGGGTTCCAATCCTGACCGTAGCTGTGTGGAGTTTACATGTACTCACCGTGCCTGCATGGGTTTTCTCCGGGAACTCCGGTTTCGTCCCACATCCCAAAAAACATGCAACATTAATTGGACACTCTAAATTACCCCTAGGTGTGATTGTGAGTGCTGCTGTTTGTCTGTCTCCATGTGCCCTGCGATTGGCTGGGATAGGCTCCAGCACTCCTACGCCCCTTGTGAGGATAAACGGCTAAGAAGTTGGATGGTTGTATAAAAGAAAAAAAAAACATTTGCATAAGGTAAACAGTGAAACACTCTTGCTGGAGCAAAATATTTGAAAATAAGCGTTCCCCCTCGTCTCTTAACAGTATATGCTCTCATTTCAGCTCCACAACGTGTGCCTGTGTTCATGATACGCGCACACACCACTGGTGTTGGTTGACAGCTTCCTCATTTATGGCACAAAATGTCCTTTATGCCGATGAGGGTTCCACCCTCAGACTACGTGTGACTGAGTGAGAAAGGTGAGCTCGAATGTTCAAAAGACCACCCTTCCTGACACACACACACACACAACCAGGAAATGAGTCCAAATCCACAACATGAACTTGTGAGACTGACTCCAGTTTGTGAGCAGAAAGACAGAATGTTGGACCACAACTTTCAGAAAAATAGATCACAATACAAATTCGCTTTAGCTCAGCAAATGTGAAACTGGTAAGGAGGGAGAAAGGCAACTCAAACTAAACTGGCAAAATACATCCCCAAAACATCCATTGAAGACTCTAAATTGCCTATAGGTGTGAGTGTGAATAATTAGGATTATTATTTTGTCTAGATGTGCCCTGCAATTGGCTTACAGTTGAGGTCGTAGAATTTGGTGAAGATAAGGTGTTTGGAAAATGGTTTGATGAATGAATGATACAAAAATATGGCTAACACATTTAGAAAAGTCAAAAGAATAGGACGAACATAAAAACTCAATTCATGGAAAAACATACTTACAAAAAAAAGCTACATTATCATTTAACATTATTATTAAATCATCAACCCAGCGTTTACAAAAGCAAAAATGGGTCATGTTCCAGAGTGAAGGTAAAAATTCAAAATGTGCAAATAATATAAAACGATATGCAAAATTTCAAAAATGTAGAGAAATGATAACAGAAAGAAATTTGCATATGTAAAATAAATGTCTATTCGTATAACGGATTATAAAATAAAACGGGCAAAACGTCCAAATAAATTCACAAAGCAAAATCAAATTTGACCCCTGAAAAAGATGGGTAAATTTTATTTTTTTAGATTCACATTTGTAGCCAGATATTTAGATAAAAACCTAAACCCTGTTGCAAGAAAAATATAAATCATTTACAAATAATACAAACACATTCATCAAAATGACAAAAAAAAGAGGACAAATTCATTTAAAACACCTTTACACTTCTTCTTCTTTTCCTTTCGGCTTGTCCCGTTAGGGGTCGCCACAGCGTGTCATCTTTTGCCATCTTAGCCTATCTCCTGCATCTTCCTCTCTAACCCCAACTGCCCTCATGTCTTCCCTCACCACATCCATAAACCTTCTCTTTGGTCTTCCTCTCGCTCTTTTGCCTGGGAGCTCCATCCTCAGCATCCTTCTACCAATATACTCACTCTCTCGCCTCTGAACATGTCCAAACCATTGAAACCAAACCGTCTCTAATCCGTACATCATGGCCGGCCTCACCACTGTTTTGTATACTTTGCCCTTCATCCTAGCAGACACTCTTCTGTCACATAACACACCAGACACCTTTCGCCAGCTGTTCCAACCTGCTTGGACCCGTTTCTTCACTTCCTGACCACACTCTCCATTGCTCTGTATTGTTGACCCCAAGTATTTGAAGTCGTCCACCCTCGCTATCTCTTCTCCCTGTTGCCTCACTCTTCCCCCTCCACTTTTGTCATTCGCGCACAGATATTCTGTTTTACTTCGGCTAATCTTCATTCCTCTCCTTTCCAGTGCATGTCTCCATCTTTCCAATTGTTCCTCTGCGTGCTCCCTGCTTTCACTGCATATGACAATATCATCTGCGAACATCATGGTCCAAGGGGATTCCAGTCTAACCTCATCTGTCAGCCTATCCATTACCACTGCAAACAGGAAGGGGCTCAGAGCTGATCCCTGATGCAGTCCCACCTCCACCTTAAATTCCTCTGTCACACCTAAGGCACACCTCACCATTGTTCTGCTGCCATCATACATGTCCTGTACTATTTTAACATACTTCTCTGCCACACCAGACTTACGCATGCAGTACCACAGTTCCTCTCTTGGTACTCTGTCATAGGCTTTCTCTAGATCCACAAAGACACAATGTAGCTCCTTCTGACCTTCTCTGTACTTTTCCACGAGCATCCTCAAGGCAAATAATGCATCTGTGGTACTCTTTCTAGGCATGAAACCATACTGTTGCTCGCAGATACTTACTTCTGTCCTGAGTCTAGCCTCCACTACTCTTTCCCATAACTTCATTGTGTGGCTCATCAACTTTATTCCTCTATAGTTCCCACAGCTCTGAACATCCCCTTTGTTCTTAAAAATGGGAACTAGAACACTTTTCCTCCATTCTTCAGGCATCTTTTCGCCCGCTAGTATTCTGTTGAATAAGTTGGTCAAAAACTCCACAGCCATCTCTCCAAATTGCTTCCATACCTCTACCGGTATGTCATCAGGACCAACTGCCTTTCCATTTTTCATCCTTTGTAGTGCCTTTCTGACTTCCCCCTTAGTAATCATTTCCACTTCCTGGTCCTTCACTCTTGCCTCTTCAACTCTTCCTTCTCTCTCATTTTCTTCATTCATCAACTTCTCAAAGTATTCTTTCCATCTATTTAGCACACTACCGGCACCAGTCAACACATTTCCATCTCTATCCTTAATCACCCTTACCTTCTGTACATCCTTCCCATCTCTATCCCTCTGTCTGGCCAACCTGTAGAGATCCTTTTCTCCTTCTTTCGTGTCCAACCTGGTGTACATGTCTTCATATGCCTCTTGTTTAGCCTTTGCCACCTCTACCTTTGCCCTACGTCGCATCTCGATGTACTCCTTTCGCCTCTCCTCAGTCCTCTCAGTATCCCACTTCTTCTTCGCTAATCTCTTTCCTTGTATGACTCCCTGTATTATGGGGTTCCACCACCAAGTCTCCTTCTCCCCTTTCCTACCAGATGACACACCAAGTACTCTCCTGCCTGTCTCTCTGATCACCTTGGCTGTCGTCGTCCAGTCTTCCGGGAGCTTCGGTTGTCCATCGAGAGCCTGTCTCACCTCTTTCCGGAAGGCCGCACAACATTCTTCCAGGCCGCACAACATTCTTCTTAAAACACCTTTACACAGGATTATAAAAACTTGACATTGCATGTTAGGTAAGTCACTGAATTTGTTTGTCTACAAGTGCCCTGTGATTGGTCAGCGACCAATCCAGGCCACGCCTCAGTTCTCTAGCTCCAAGTCAACAGGGATCGGCTCCACCCACCTCACCCGAGCACTGCACAAAATAGATGGAAAAAGACAAAAAAAGCTGATAGAGACAATGATGAAAGATTTTTTTTCTTTTTTTTTAAAGAAACCCAACATGAAATAAGTTTGTCTTTCACGCACTGGAGCATCTGACGTGACGCCTGGTGAGTTGTTGACGTTCCCTGGTTTATTCCAGATGCTCGTCAAGACCTCCCGGGACATACATGGGAGCCATCATGTGGAATTGGCTCGGCGACGGTATCACGTCGGGGTCGTGAAGGAGCCCCCCACCCTTCCCCTCCCGGGACCTCCGTCTTTATATAGCCGCGGGAGTCGTGCATGCGTGGGAAAGACGAAGCGGGGCGGGGTGAGGTCCTTGGGTTTTTTTTTTTTTTTTCCAGGAACGGGAGCTTTCATTCCCGGGCGAACGTTGACAGGGAGGCTTTCCCTGAGGCACCCCGAAAACGCCCCTCCCCTTCGACTAGGATTCCAACTCGGGACGGACTGTCCGGTTGAGATGGCGGTGGGGGTCGGCGGGGTCTTGTCGCCATGGAAACCAGTGACAGCCCCCGGCTCCCTGACTCAGAAAAGAGTCGGAATGTGAGGCAACCCGGCGGGCGCCATTGTTGAGCAAACATCTCAGGAACGCGCACGGGAGGGTTTTTTTTTTTTGGTCAAGGGGCTGACTTCCAGGTGCGCAGCTGCAGCCGGCGCGGCCCATCGCCACCAAATTCTCTCTCATCCCATTTATCGCTCACGTTCTTCTTACATACTTGATACAAAGAAAACAATTACAATAGGAAAACGTGACTCAATGAAGTAAAGCCACATTTGCAAAAATATTTTAAAAAGCAAAACATCATTTACAAATAAATCTCAGAGAAAGTAAAACACCGTAAAAGACATAACAATCTAATTTAAAAAAGCAAAACATACCAAAACCCAATTCACACACACACACACACACACAGAATTATACACAGTATGTAGGTATATCGTATATAGCTCGTGCACGTGGCGTCACCATTTTCACGGCACCATATTTCCGGTCAAAAAGACCTGCTCGACAGTGTGGGGGACATTGAACCGGAAGAGAATGTTTACAGTACTGTTACGCTTTCTTAGTCACGTGACGTCACATACTAAGAAAGTAACTGGATTGGCTGGCTGTTTATTTCTGACCTGAAGTAACCCTGCCTGGTTGCACAGATGGTGAATTCCAGACAACAAATTGTAGCCAGTTGAATTGTTAGCATTGAAAAGTTACACTGCATTACAATAATTGAAAATGTGATCACTTTACATTTCAAATTCAAATCCTGTTTTCTGTGGAATTTCAAATTCAAATCCTGGTGGCACATATTTACTTCCATAGAAGTCTTGTTTTTGTTCATGTTTCAAGTTTAGCCTCATAGCCATCAGACCTCATTTCTGGATTTTTGGACATATTCTTATGCCACGCGTTTTTTGTACTTATACCTTTTTGGAATGCTTCCTGTGAATGACCTCTGACTGAATTAAACTCTTCTTTTTTTCTTTTGCCTTGTCCCGTTAGGGGGCACCACAGCGTGTCATCTTTTTTTCATCCAAGCCTATCTCGTACTGAATTAAACTACTCCCGCAAATCACGTTCCTGCCTCAAAGGCCTCCATTTGGGTCCTATCCCTTGCTGCATGCTCGTGACACAAATTCATTTGCTCAAAAAGGAAAAACAATCAAAAAGTACTTAAAAAATGTACAAAACAGTAAATAGTAATTCATAAATAATAAAAGTTGCAAAATAAAATATACAAGTTGCAAAAGCAAATTCCCCCCAAAAAGTAACAAGAACTTTACAAAAGTTGAAGAAAAAAAGTACAAAAAAGTAAAACCAAATGCACAAATGAATAAAGTTAAATTAATTAAAGTTAATTTTTTTTAAATTGAATATGAAAACAATATAATGAAAACAAATTTAAAATGTTTTTTTAGGTAGGCTGGATGAAACGGAAGAATGGCTTATACATTCATTTTAATGGAGAATAATGATTTGAAATACAAATGAATAAATTGTATTTGCCTCTTAAGGCACCACAGTACACTTTTTTTTTAAAATGTGCACAAACTAAGCTTTGTGTATCTGCCCTTTTTTTTTTCTTTTTTTTTTTTTTTACAATGAGAATTCCAAATTGGCAATATATGATACTTAACAAAGTTCATATGAAGGTAAGATCAATCTGTGCTTTTGTTTGCATGTTCTCGGCTTGCCGTACATTCCCAAACCAGCCATGGTATGCTTAATACAGTACAAGACTCTGAATTGTCCGTCGGTACGAATGTGAGGGCGAGTGGTCGTTAGTCAACAAGTGTCGCCACAGCAGTTCGGAAAAGGGATGCAGGATGGGACGCTTTCCTGTTTCCCTGGCAGCAGCAACCAGTGCAACCAGTGCTCTACTGCCACCTAGTGAATGAGTTGATACTACCCCCCCACACACACACCAATACAATGCAATAAGAACAACTCCTCACTTCACTAACAAAGACCAACAAAAATCTCTAACGCTAAAGAATCCATGACACGTGAGATTAGGTGCCATTTTCACGTGTAAAACTACCATTGAAAAAATAATTATCCCCTCAAACGAGAAGAACCTATTGACAAAGTGGTTGTACTGAAAAAAAAACATCTCATTGAGTCCTATGACATATGACTCAATGTGGTGTGCGGCAAATAGATTTTATTTGTTTTTACCTTGTTACTGGAGAATAACCTTAATATTTACAAAAATGTACTTTTGGGGTAAATGTGGCATTATGTAAGAGTGTATTTAAAAATGATTCAAAGATCTGGAAAGACATCATCGAGGCCTTTTATATGACACATGACTTGAAAGTTGCAGTTTGCTTTTTTTTTAACCTTTAAGTGGGTTTTCTGATGGTATTCCAGGTAATTCTCAGATTTGCAAAAAGTCCACGTTACCGTCACGGAAGAAACTCAATTCTCCGCAGGTGTGAATGTGGGTGTGAGCGGTGGTCGACACATGAGTGCTGTGATTGGTTGGCAACCAGTGCGGAGTGTAACCCCGCCCTCTTCCCCAAAGTCAAAATGGGGTTAAGTGACATAATAAGACTCCTGTCAACCCCTCTAATACAAGCTAATACTTGATATGGTTGACTCCAAATTTCATTTTGGAGTTTAATCAGCAGTGGAGAGTTTTTCAGGCCCCAACATGTCTTTTTTTTTTTTTTTTTTTTTTGTCCATGTGATGGTATATTTGATCAAATATCTACAGATATGAAACACTCTCATCAGGCCCTTTGATTTGAGGTTTGTTTCTTGCTTTGTTTTTCTGAAAATTTATTTTTGACTTTGGTAGAAACAAATGAGGTGCAACACTTTGCACCTCCGAAAAACTACCAAACTACCGAATAACATTTTTGGGTGTAAATAAAGTGAGTTTGTGCTGATTTTTTGATCATGCCAAGCAAAAATAAAAAAAATCAAATACGTCACAGTGTACCAGGCCACCTTGGGCCACATAAAAGAAAATCCTTCTTTTAATCCATTGTACAAATGTGCACAGTGCTTTTAGTGGAAATTGATATGTATGGTAACGATGAAAACGACAACCAGAGCGAGACGCTCAGGCAAAGTTTTTCTTGAGGAAATTGATGAGTCCGTTGGTAGAGGCGTCGTGAGAGTGCACCTCGGTGGGATCCTGCAGCTCGGGCTCAATCTTCTTTGCCAGCTGCTTTCCAAGTTCCACTCTGGCAACGGAAAACAGATCATTAGTAATCAATCATAGTAGCAGTAATGACAATACAAAAAGATGGAATCAAGTTTGAAAATGTAAGTGTGGGATAATTAGGCAACGCGTGTCCCACCCCCACTGGTCGAAGCTGTTGATCTCCCACATCAAACCCTGGATGAAGATCTTGTGCTCGTACATGGCTGAAATGAACAAACGGGCAATCGTTAAAAAACAAACAAACAAAAAACACCAAAGATCCCTGAAGATTCTAAAATCATGTGTTTTTCGATTTGCTTTTATTCAGTTAATATTGCTGTTTTCTGTTTGTATCGTGGACGGATCCCACTGCTGACACCAGTTTGGTGAGTGACCCTATCCTTGTCAAGAAATGTGTTCTGTACTCGCGTTTTCTGCACTTTGTTTGCTGTCATACAAAACGAACAATGCTCAGGTTTGTGTTTGTGGGATTGAGCGATTCCACTTCTGAGAGCATTTTGGTGAGCAGCCCTATCCGGCTTCAGATTTGTGTACCGCCTTCCAAACGAGAATATGTTTCTTGTTGTGATGGCTGTATGGATTGCAATAGCCGCCTGGGCGCCACCAATTTGAAAAGCGGCCCTAACTGACTCCTGAAGCAAGCGGTCTAAAAATAGCGATGCAGTAACCGACATTATTAGCAACCCCTCAACACCTGCACTCATAACGATTGGTAATAATAACCCATTTCTGACACATTCAATATCATGGCTTTTCTCACCTATGAGAGCACCGAGTGTGTATGGGGTGAGTTTTTTGAAGATGATGGAGTTGGTGGGCCTGTTTCCTTGGAACACCTTGGTAAAAACAAAAAACTATTGAAGCACATAATAAATATGACGAGAGATATCATGGTGAGTGCGTTGTTGTGACCCACTTTGTGCGGGAGAATCTTCTCCAGAGCTTTCTCAGTAAGCCCACTGGCCTCCAGCTCCTTTCGGGCCTCCTCGGTGGTCTTTCCCCTCATAAGAGCCTCCGTCTGGGCCAGGAAGTTGGCCACGAGAATCTGCAAGTCCACAGTGTTATTTTAAACACATTTGACAGTCATGTATTATAATTTTAGCGCAAATTTTTTACTTTTACAAAGAATAGAACACATAGCTGCAACATGGACGGATCCCACTTTTGAAACCAATTTGCCAAGTGGCCTCTCTTTGATTAGAGAAATGTACATTCTCAGATGAATGTTTATTTTGAGCTTGGAGGGTGATATATAGAGCTATTTAAAAAAAAATAGTTTGGAAGGGGGGTGGAATGGATTGACGACAACGCTCGCGGCTGGGCCGCGGTGGCTCATGGCACCGCCGCCGGGGTGGCTCGTCGCGGCACCAGGCCGGGGTGGCTCAACGCGGAACCGCTGGGGTGGCTCATGGCGGTGCTAACAGGGTGGCTCGTCACGGTGACCAGGCCGCGGTGGATCTTGTGGTGCCGCCGGGGTGGCTTGTTGCGGCGCCACGGTGTTTACGGTGTTGTCGTCGCTTTCGGCAGAGTATGCTACATACTGTCATACATACTGTCGGGGAGTCTGTTGTTAGTTAGAAGGGATCCGCATATCATCTAAATATCTTATATATATATATATATATATATATATTGCCCTGGTCACTTCACTCGATTGTGAGATGTTCTCTTCAAAAAGAGCTTCCGTGTTCCATAGCAAGTTTCCAGTATGTGTTTTCAAATGCGAATGTCCCAGTGTCATGTCTGTTGATGACGTTGCAGGCAATATGGCTACCACTTGGATGTCAAGGGAGACTTCCGCAACTTTGCACATGAATGATGCGCTCTCCGCTCATATTATTTTTTTTGTTAAGACATTGAAGTGAATAATGGTATATGTATTTTTCATTACAATATCTATTTTAGAATGTTTATAGGCATGTCACTGGGACATTAAATACCTCCTGGATCCCATTTCTGACAACAAGTGTAAAAAATGCCATATCTGACAAGAAAAGTGTGCATTCTAACAACAGAATATCTATCGTGTAGTTGAAGTATACAATGCCGTTTTTGACTGTTCCCACTTCAGAGACCAATTTGGTGAGTGTGACTCGGAATGTACGTTGTGGTATGCATCGCGTAAGTCAACTGATCTCACTTTTTAGCCAATCAGTTGATGCTGGAGCAAGTCCACTTGCCTTGTGGTGTAGGTTGTCCCTGACGGGGTGCTGCGATTGTGCTGGGATGAGGAAGTCAGACGGCACCATGCGCGTTCCTGAGTTCCAAGCACAAATGATTGGATTCAATCATTGCGATGGCATGCGAGTGGTCTCATTGAGCGTTGCGTTCAGGCGCAGGCACCTTGATGGATAAGCTGGTAGAAGGCGTGCTGCCCATTGGTGCCGGGCTCACCCCACACGATGGGTCCGGTGTGATAATTTACGCGTGTGCCATGTTTGGTGACGTACTTCCCATTGGACTCCATATCGCCCTGCATGAAAAAAATAACACACATCAGTAGGAGAGGTGGAAGTCACCAAAAAACCATTAAAGTCATCTGTGTGTGTCATAAACCCACACTCATCACTTCCCGTTATTTTTTTTTCCTGTAGGGGAAACAGTTATTGAATGGATGTGTCCGGCACGTAATCTGAACATGGCATCAATTTCGAGCTTGTCAGAACTGAGGATGCCTCCATTTTGTGAAACTAGTTGGACAATTTGTGAGCACCGCTATCAAATGATATGCTGCCTGGTTTTTGTTAGAATAGTTGTCAGAAGTGGGATTCGCCCATTCAGGAACACACAACACTGTTGGGAAATTTGTAAAAGCGAACAAGTTGTTCCATAATTTAAAAAAATCATCACCGTTGTTCTTGTTAGAATCCTCACTTCTGCAGCCAGGTGGGGCAGCTAGTCAAATTGGTGTCAGAAGTGGGATCAGATAGAATGAATGACAACATGTATCTATGAAGAAAAAATGTACTTTTGAAGAAGAATGTTTATTGTAGATTTACTGTAGTTTCCTGTGAAAAGGCTGACAGATCCCACTTCTGAAACCAATGCGTTGACTTTTTGAGTGAGTAAAAGTATTGGAACGGCAAGGTCCCTTTTTTTGTTTTTAATTGTACAGTGAACTGAAGAGCTTTGGGTTTCAGATCAAAAGATTCATATGAGATAAAAGTTCAGAATTCCAGCTTTTATTTCATTGTATCTACATCGAGATGTGTTAATTTAGGACAGAGAACCTTTTGTTTAAATCCATCAAATTTTCCAAATTCAAGAGAGTTAAAGTATTGGAACATGTGTTTGAAGAATATTCTTAGTTGTTCAGGTTCTAGTTGTTCTTTTACATTGATTTCTTAAACATTTGATTTTCATTTTAGTTTTGGGCTTAACCTGTGAAAACTGCATTTGCTGTTACGCAAACACGAGGACCAGATAGTTGTCTTTGGAATAAAAGCAAACCATTTTGAAACTGAGAGGAGGTAAAATCGATCAGCGCTATTACACAAACATTGGGCATAGCCAATCCAATCATTTGGAATGTCCTGAAAAATAAAAAAAATACTGGCTGGTGGACCAAGGGTATCAGCAGCAGTTGACGACAGACACAATGTAACAGCTATGAAGAAAAAAAACATAGACAACAGTCAGTGACATTACTGCCAACCTCCACGGGGCAGGGGTGAATGTATCATAATCCACTGTTCGAAAATTACTTTGAGAGAAGAACTATAACTTCAAGATGGAAACCAGAATTAGAAGGCCGGATTGGATTTTGCTGGGTGCAAAGATGAGCCACAAAAGTTTTGGAACAAGGTTTTATGGAAAGATGAGAGCAAGACTAACCTCTACCAAAGCGATGGATGGGTGCGATAGTTATGATATTTGTAAAAGCCACACCCTCATCTCTGATGCATGATGGAGGTCATGTCATGGCTTGGGCTTGCCTGGCTGCTTTTCGAACAGCCTCATATTTAGTTATTTATTAATTAATTAAATAACTCATGATGGCAGCAGCAGAATGAATTATGAAGTCTTCAACACCATTTTGTCTGGATATCTACAGAAAAAGACATCCAAACTAATCAGTAGACGCTTCATCATATAACAAGATAATGACCCAAAACACACTTCATCACGGGTGGAAAAGTAGGTTTTAAATGAATGAAGTCAATCACCAGAGCTTTACCTCATGGAGAATGCATTTTGTCTCTTGAACAGAAGACTGAAGGGAGTAACCTCCAGAAAAAAAAAAAAAAAAAGAACTGAAAGACGCTGCAGTTAAGGCCTACAACAAAAGCTTGAATTCTGAACCTTGGCTCATTCATCTTTTTATATGAAACGTTAAAGTTTTAAGTATCCACCTGACGACCTTGCTCTTTGTATACCTTTGGAAAGCACTGTATTGTGATGATTTAAAATAATATTACTCTTGTTTTTTGGAATGCATTGAGTATACCTTTCACAGCATTTTTTTGTGGACACAAATCAAGCTTTGTGGGGAAAAAAGAGGAAATAATAGTACCCCACAAATTCTGTTGTTTTTTTGGTTTGTTTTTTTAAGTGATGAACTCAACCTGCTGGAAGTAGGCAGCAAAGCGGTGCATGTACTGGTCGTAGGGCAGCATGGCGTGAGTCTCCGTGTGGAAGAAGTTAATGTACCAGATGCCCAGCAGAGCCAGCAGAACCGGAGCGTTTTTCTCCAGGGGAGCCATGCGGAAGTGCGTGTCCTGAGGAGGGGAAATTGTGCCGGTGTACCTCACGTCAAGACGGTTTTACTTTTTCATGTTCTCTGCACGTAAGATTGACCTCCTGCATGACCTACCATCCAGTGGGCGCCTGCCAGGAGCTTCTCAAAGTTGTCAAAGCCTAATGAAAAGAAACAAACATTGATGTCTTCAAAACAAGAGCATGCATATGTAACATTTGATTTTATTTAGTAGCTGAAGATAAACAATCATGACGTTAAAATGGTTTTTTGCCCAGTAAAGGGCCACATAAAAACATTCGATGTACGTACCAATATGCAAGGCAATGGCCATTCCAATTGCTGACCACAAGGAGAAACGCCCCCCAACCCACTGAAAGGATAAAAGATGTCACTAATGCATTTAAACTCAAATGAAAAAAGACAGCCAAAACGTGTCATGGTGACAAAAAGGCCACAATGTAGCCACCGGACTTAAAATAGTAACCATCCTGTGACCTTTATCTTCGGGCCAGCCTGGACAGTAACCTCTGCAAGGGAGAAGGTCACCACCAATAATAACCCAAGGGGGGAGGCACAAAGGGGAGGGCCTCCCATATCTTGGCAGCTGCGAGCCCCAGCACCCGGTCTCGGTCAAACACTTTTGCTTAAATATAGCCGCCATACGGAAAGAGCACTTACGTCCCAGAACTCAAACATGTTCTCTGTGTCGATGCCGAACTCCTTCACTTTGGGCTGGAAGATACAAACATTGGCAATTACACACGTTACAAGGATGGATGGATAGCAAGGTATAGCTAGCTAGCTAGCTAGCTAGATAAATAGTTCGATTAGATTTGGGTGACTTACGCCGTTGGTGGAAAGAGCGACAAAGTGTTTGGCCACAGCACTTTTCTATGGAAAAAAAAATAACAAAGCTGTTAATGTTTTTGCCAAAATGAAACAGATGCAAGCGGTCAAGGCCACCAAAGCCCATGCTCACGTACGTCTGTGGCGTGCTCCAGGAACCATGCTTTCGCTGACTCTGCGTTGGTGATGGTCTCCTGAGTGGTGAAGGTCTGATAAAAATCACCAAGAGGAAGACAAAAGTGACAATTAAGCAGAAAAGGTACATATTAGGAGTGTGAGGAGGCTTCTAAATTATTTATGATGTTGAAGAAGCATGATTAATCAAAGGTCTTTTATAGCCATTGATGTTTACCCAACACATTAAGGTCGTTTTCTCTGAATTGCTTCTGCTATTTAAAATTTAAAAAAATAAATTTTGGTGACCAAAGGACTAAATTGTATTTTATAAAATATGTTTATGAAAAGAAATTTTGGTTCATGGAAGACTTCAAATGTCTTCAGTTGATAGGAAGACTTTTACTTTGAGTGCATTAATGGCGCTAATTAGTTTTTGGTATATTGAAAAAACATCATACTTATGTAGATTCAAAGGCTTCATCCTCAAAGTTCACAAAAATATATGTTAGGTTCATTGAAGACCCCAAAATGTCTTTGATTAAAAAAAAAAAAAGAAAACAATTATATTAGGTTAATTGAGGCAGCACGGTGGGTCAGTTGGAAAGCGTTGGCTTCACAGTTCTGAGGTCCCGGGTTCGATTCGGGAGCCGCCTGTGTGGAGTTTGCATGTTCTCTCCGTGCCTGCGTGGGTTTTCTCCGGGTACTCCGGTTTTCCTCCTACATCCCAAAAGCATGCATTAATTGGACACTCTAAATTGCCCCCAGGTGTGATTGTGAGTGCAGCTGTTTGTCTCCACGTGCCCTGCGATTGGCTGGCAACCAGTTCGGGGTGTACCCCGCCTCATGCCCGTTGGCAGCTGGGATAGGCTCCAGTACTCCATGCTCGTGAGGATAAGCGGCTAAGAAAATGGATGGCTGGATCGGTTAATTGAATATTCCAACTCATCTTTGATGTTTATAGAAACATACTTGCTGTGATGTGTCTTTGATGTTTACATAAAACACATTGGTTTCATTGACGAGTCCAATTGTTTCCAGTGTTTTCTTAAGACTTACTTTACATTCATCAAAGCATCTAATTTGTAGTTGATTCCAAAAAAAAGAAAAGAAAAGGAAACTATGGGTCCATAGCAGACTCTTGTATTTTACAAAGATGTACGCTCAGATCATTGAGCCCTCTGTAAATTTTCTTTGGTGGTGACCAAAACAGGCCGCAAACCCTCATTGCATCCATGCAGCACCTTAGAGGCAATGATGAAGAGGGTGGTCTCGGCGTTGAGCTGCGCAAGCGTCTTGGCGATGTGCGTCCCGTCAATGTTGGACACAAACCACACGGCAGGCCCATCCTTGGAGTACGGTTTCAAGGCCTCGGTCACCATCAGGGGCCCCTGTCGTTTGACAGATCACGTTAAATGTTAGGTACGCACACTAAAACCTTTGGGCTAGTCAGCTTTTGGGAGAAAATTTCAGGATAACACTAAAGTCTTTGCAGTTTTTTATTCGATGCATGTTAAGCTGTTCAATATTTCAATACTCATTCAACTTTCACAACTTGTTGTCCCCTCACAAGGAACTTAATATCAATATTCATGGATTTTGATCCACGAGCTGACCAATAGATTTCCATGCGTTTGTTTCTTTTGAATAGTTAGTCGTCTTCCTCACATCACATTTTGACATCATGGAACCGAGACGTCAACATTGCCTCACCATCGCAAGGCTTCAGATCGGATGTTCACCGAGGGTAGTGGCCACTGAACTTCCTGTGTCACTGACTATAGAGATACAGAGACTGGAAGAGTGACAGGAAGGCATTTGAAGTCAACGTTGTTGTCATTTCTGTTTGTGCATGCGAGATAAAGAAATAAAGTATCTGACTCAGACAAGAGTCTCTAAGAATATTTATTCTAGTAGTCAGAGAGAAAACAATTCGAAAAGGAATGCATTCCTGTCTCCTTCATTTCCGACTCTGGCGTCAATCATACCAGTCTGTGTACACCTTGACTAGAGCGAGGGAAGGCCCCTCCCAAATACCAAATACCAAGCGGAGCACAAACAGATTACTCAACTCGCGACTCGCGCAGCACCTTGCTATCTTGAAGTTCTGAAGAGCACAGGTCACAGTTTCATTGTCTGCATACTTCACTCATCTGCTGGCCCCAACCAAGATGAGGGAGGAGGAAACATCTTTACGAGGCTTTTATTCATGGCTAGCTTGAACAATTTTACCACTACAACCTCCTTGGAAATTTTTATGGCTCAAACTGTTGTGAACTTTGCTGTTAGCTTCCTGTTTTAGAACAGCAAGTTGTAGAAAAAGTATTGCATGAAACAACAGTCGGACACGTCCATTCAAAAGTTTAGAGGAGTTCAAATTAAATTCACTCAAACATCCATCCATTACTTTTTGTGAGTATTGAATGTTAAAAAGTTTACTCACAAGATCAGATCCTCCTATCCCGATATTAACGACGTCTGTGATGCTCTTCCCGGTGTAGCCCTTCCACTGACCGCTACGAACCCTCTGCAAGTGAACCAGATGTTATTACACTATTTTTTTCTTCTTCACATGGTATTTTCTGACATTTTACTCACGTGACAAAAGTTTTTCATCTTGTCCAGAACCTTATTAACGTCTGGCATCACATCTTTGCCGTCCACCATAATGGGAGTGTTGGAGCGGTTTCGCAGAGCCACGTGGAGCACAGCCCGACCCTACGACGCACAGTCACGCACTTGTACGTTAAACCAGAATTCACAAGTTCATGTTTTACATTTCAGCTTCTTCTGCAGATGTTCGATAGGATTTAGATTGGGGCTTTTCACAATTGTCCCATGTTTTGGCTCTTTGTAGCTACGTGTCTGAGTAGAGTTTTAGGGTGGAAATTTTACTTTTTTTTCTTTTTTACAGGCTATGTGAAACTGCGACTAAACCGCCATGGGCAACAAAAACCATCTTGTCGTTGGCATCAGCCCTGATGAAGGTCTACTCAAGTCAGGCAGAAGACGACATCATGAGCACCGAGCACCTCAGTGAAGTTGATCTTGTCTCCAGCGAACATGGTCTCTCTGGCCGCTTCCAGGCCTCTCGACTTGGCCTGCCGAAGACAAACCACCAGTAAGAGCACCGCAAATGTTGGGATTCCCAAAGTACAACGACTTACCAGGTCGACCAACATCTTCATGACTTCTTCGGTGATGAGGTTCTTGGAGTAATCCAGCAGGATGTCTCCGTCGTCGGTCTGCAGTGTGAGGCTGCGCAAACCACAGGTGGGACTCAGTCGTGTAGAGTATGTGCATGTCATAAGTACAGTATAAGTCTCAAAGGCTTACTTTTCAAGTTTTAAGCAAATCCAAGGTTACTACGGCAAAAATCAAGTAAGCCATTTGAGTCAGCACTGAATTTCAAGCAAGATGAGTCAAGTCATTACTTGACCGGCAAGTCATAATTCATACGCAGTGCAGTCTGGCTCAGTTACAAAATACCTTATTTTAAATGAGAAGCCATTACTTGGTCATATTTTTTTGCCTGGTGTCACAAACTGTCACAAATTTCAGGTACGAGCTAGCTTCCGGTATGAATAAAGTGAAGGAAGAAAAAAACGGCGCAATTAAAGCACTGTCACACCCTCACATGTTGGCAAAGAGAAACACACTCGCCGAAGCTATGTCAGCCATTCATTGAAGGATAAACCGATGGCTACAAAATGACAACACTTGCAAGGAGCTGCTGTCTCCTGTCTGTTTTCATGTTCTCCCTGTGCTTGCGTGGGTTTTCTCCGGGTACTCCGCTTTCCACCCACATCCCAAAAACATGCAACATTAATTGGACACTCTAAATTGCCCCTAGGTGTGATTGTGAGTGCAGATGTTTGTCTCCATGTGCGCTGCGATTGGCTGGAAACCAGTTCTGGGTATACCCCGCCTCCTGCCCGTTGACAGCTGGGATAGGCTCCAGCACTACTGCGACCCTCGTGAGGATCAGCGGCTTAGAAAATGGATGGATGGATTTTTCATTGCTTTAGCTTGTTTAGTTAGCTGTTTTAACACATCACAAATCAAGTCATTGGGATACCAAGTCAAAGTTGTGTTGAGTCTTTCATTAATTAGTTTGGGCTAGGAAGACCCAAGTTCTAAAATTAGCAATTGAAGCTCGACTCAGGTCAAGTCACGTGACTGGAGTCCCCCACCTGTGACACGAGTGCCGGGACCCGCTTTATGAGGAAGGCCTCTCACCTGAATTTGTGGAACCTCTCCTTGTCGCCATCGAACATGTGCCTCATGTTGAGGTTCAAGGCGTGGGCTGTGTACCATTCCTGCAGCCGCTGGAAGACGGGGTCCTGTGTCAGTCCCATGTCGCCGAGTCCGGAGGTGGGCCGAGTGGGGCGGAGGGGGTGAGCCCAAAAGCTTTTTGACAGCCCACCAGGGCCCCTCCTACTCATACTATATTCAGGGTTGGTGCATGCATTTCACACCTCCTCCCCCACGGGGGTCATCCAGGGTTTGTGTCTTTAGCACAAGTGGCAAGAGTACAGTACTGTTCTCGCACTGCACTGAAGTACAGGAAAGATGACATAAACATTCAACAATTTTAGTAACATAAGAGTAAAAAAAAATACAATAATTCTGACAGGATAATTAAGACTGAACTAAGAACATGTACTGCATGAGCAAAACAAAACAGTCAAAAATACTCAGACAATGATAACAGCTGAATAAAAATCCAACCAACTTGTTTGTTTTATTTCATATTTCCAGGCATTGGTCGTGTTTAGACTGGTACAAGTCACAACACATTTGCCATGAAGTATTTGAGTATACGAAGACACGAAACGAGTTTCTTATAAAAGGCCATGGATGGGGAAAATCTTGCATTTCTGAATATTTTTTGTCATCATTTTTTAATTGCTCCCTGGTTCATGTGCCTCCATCTCTTTGCTGCACATGTTTTCCCTACTTAAAAGTCCAAGCGATTCAATTAATTAATTAATTAATATATCAATCATTGAAAAAGTATAGAAGGCCTCTTTTGACAAAGCAAAAAGTAGAAAGTTACAGACATTATTTTATATGGCTTCAGCAATTATTTGTTTGGCCTCACAGTTCTGAGGACCAGGGTTCAAATCCTGGCCCCGCCATGTTCTTCCCGTGCCTGGATGGGTTTTCTCCGAGCACTCCGGTTTCCTCTCACATCCCAAAAACATGCAACATTAATTGGACACTCTAAATTGCCCCTAGGAGTGATTGTGAGTGCAACTGTTGTCTGTCTCCATGTGCCCTGCGATTGGCTGGAGACCAGCTCAGGGTGTACCCGATGATGGCTGGGAAAGGCTCCGGAAATCCCGTGACCCTCGTGTGGATAAGCGGCTCAGAAAATTGATGGATGGATGGATGGATGGCTGCATTTTTTTATCTCTTTATTTTAACTGTAAATACAGTACTGAGGTCAGGCGGAGACTGAGGCTTTGCCGGCGGGACTCGTAGACCGGCGCGCACCCTACCGACCGCTAGGCCGCCAAACAACGTGAACTTGGTGCATTAGTCTTCATTCAACGTTAGAGGGTGACAAAGACTCAGTCGAGAACCAAATTTTGGCCTTAGTTGTGATTAAATAGGGCATACTGATTGATGGCTTGGGTTTAAACGAAAGAGAGAAATGTACTTTATTTATAGGACCATCCAGGTTTTTAAAATATTAATTTACTGTGAAACATTTACCGAATGTATTTCCTTTCTACAGACACGCCAACAGCCCGAGACAGGAAATCCGCCGCTGTCACTATTTATTGTGAAACGTTTGCCGGAAGTGTTGGCGTTTATGACGTCGGGCTTGACTGCCTCGGCATTCAGACAGGGGGTTCGCTGTCAAAGAGGGTGGATGCCCAAGTCGAGCCGAGCTGGTAAGCAATGCGCCTCATTCCCTTACGAGCGTAACATTTGCCTTCCATTTTATTACGTTTCCGCCGTGTGTGTTGCACCGCGTTGGCTTTTGTGCACCTTCTTGTGCTTCTGTGACGTTTTTCAGTTGTGTCGCAGGGAGGCTAGCTGTGGCAAGCTAACGTTAGCCCCGCGTAGCTATGTCGCGAAATGCACAGAGTGGACTTGAAACATCCGTGCGCCCATTATCGGACGCGTCACCCCCCTTCTACTCGCAATTGGCAACTTCTGTGCACTTAGGTCCCCGTGACCGGCCTCTGGTAAGTTACCAGTTCCCGGTGTGTAGCTAAAGCAGTCCATTTTAACATATTTGTCTCTGTTCTGCTCGAAACCACCCACTTTTGGGCAGGAGAGGGGAGGAGCGATTCCGTGTTGGTTATTTTTATTTTTCCACGCCATCGAAGGTGCTTCGGAGGAGCTCGTCGTCTTGACAACTGCTCGCTGTGTTTGTCGAATGAAGTTAAAAGCGACTTAATAATCCATTATTAGTGAGACGCAGCTCCGCGGTTAGCTACACTTGTCTACATGGAAGTTTAACACAAGTGAATACACTGGCGTTTGATGTTAGCTTACGGCTACCTAACTGATAGTGCTGGAGGTAATTGAATTAGCAAAATAGGCTGTCATTCTCTTTGCAACACGTGTGTATGTGGAGGCTTTGTAAGAACTTTAAAGACGGCTGTGTTGTCACTAGTTTTATCATTACAAATATTAATGGCTCAAACGTAATGCTCTCGCCGCCGGGAGTTTCGGTGAAACCGGCGAGCAGGCAATTCCTGCCAATAGTGACTGACCCCCCCCCCCCCCCCCCTAAAAACTGTCACCCAGTTCAAGATAGACACATGCGCGCAATCATGAGTCTTTCAATCGAAATATAGTGAGCCACGGTCCACCATAACCGAAAACCCTCGTTTGCGAGTTGCAAACACCTGAAGATGAAATATGCCATGAGAGCATGTGGAATGTGTTTCCTGTTTGGCTCTTTTGGAGGCAGAGCCAGCGAGAGAGCGAAAGAAAATATGTAACTGCTCAAAGCCGAGCACTGTAAAGACACTTAATATGTCACCACAGCTGTAAAGGAGACGTTTTGCATTTCCCCTCGTAATTTAAAACAGTCCCCTCGGCATCTTGACAACTTCTGTAGCATTCATCTGCAAAATACTGAAAGGGTCGAGAATTGCAGTACATTTTACGTACATTTCGTATCTTGTTGAAATAAGACAGTTTCTGGTAGTGACCCTGTCATTCTCAAGGTTTATTGAGCTAAAGCGCTTTTACACATATGGACAAACCCCTTGATATTCATGGTCTGCCATTCAGACTTTTTTTTTTTTTTTTTTTTAGCAAAACCTTTCTTTTGCTACTTGATGAAATTAGATTTATTATTTTAAGTTTAGGCCAAACTAAGAACATCATTGCCATCTGGTGGCATCTTTGGACAGTTAGAAACCTTTTCGGGAAGTATGTCAGTTTGATCGCAGACCCTTGTTATTGGCAGCAGAGCTCGCTCCGTGTCCCCCACCCTACATCCTATTTTAGCCTGTCATGTCTTTTTTTTTTTTTTCCATTTTTTTTTTTTATTGAGACCTAAAAATTTGTCTGTCTGAAATTTCAAACTAGTCAGGGATTCTTTAAGGGCTACGCCCTTCAAGCTGCAGTTGTGACCGCTGCTTGTCTGTAATTAAGTGACCGATAATACTAAATAATTATTAGGGCATATATAATGACTAATCTTTTTATTAATAATGCATAATCAACACTAGACAACAGTAACCTTATTTAGAAGAACTTAAGGTTCAGAAGAAGCAAAAGCTGAATCATTGGTTGAACTAAAAAAAAAAGTGTCCTCATTTGCTGTGGATAAAACTGAAAGAAATGAATAAATCTTAATGCTACGACATGAGAAAAATTAAAGTTTTGTGTAATATTGGTGTCATAGCTACGTATTCATTGTATTTTTGTAGATATTTTTCAAAAATCCTTAATATACTGTATTTTCATGACTATAAGGGGACTCAAAAGTCTTAAATTTTAACTAAAATGGACGGGGCTCATTATAAAGCCTAGTGCATTATTTCTGCACCGACATCCAAAACCTGACTGATCGGGATCATTTTCTGCCAACACGCTGCTTATATAGAGGAAAAGCGGACTTGTGAGAGAACAAGATGCGGACGTTACAGGGGGAAGTGTGGGTGTGGGAGAGTGCGCCAAAGCCACACCCTCCAGAAGGTACATAATGCCGGTATGTGTTTTGTGCTAAACATCGTTTTGGCTAAGGACACCCAAAAATTACACTAATGAAGAGACACACTTGCGAAGCACAGTTTAAACTGCAAGCTATCAGTTACATGGAGAAACATGGGAATTAAGTCGCCGCGAGAGAATTCAAGATCACTGAATCTGATGCTAAATTGGAGTTATCGGGAAAACAAGCTTCATCAAGTCAAGACGACGAAGCTGAGTTTCTGCGGAAACAAGGAAGAGCTAATCAAGCAATGATCTAAGCACAAAGAACTGCCATTTATAAAAAAAAAAAAACAAGTGCAGCAAATGAACTCAGAGCTTGCTGTTATTCCGCGTGGCTTGACCAAGCAATTTCACCTGTTGGACGTCGATGTGCAAAGTGACGTTGCAAGCAACGTGGGAGTGATGGATGACAAGCGGCGAGCACAGTTTTATTAAGACTGGGAGGGAGTGGCGGGCGAGTTACGGCACAATTTCTGAATGGATTGTGGATGTTTATGCTAGCATGTCTACTTCCACTGTTGTGCGAAAAGCTGGAATCATATCTAAGGTGCTCCACGGCAACTAGACTTGACAATGACAAGAAGGAACCTGGCGTGTTTGATGGAGAACATGCCCAGTTGTTCATTTTGGTTACAGAAGATGAGGACTTTGACGGATTTGTGGATGAGGAATAATAATAAAAAAAAATAGTACGTACATTGTTAAATACTTAAAGTACAACCAAACTCAGTTTTGCTCCCGGTGCTTGCTATCGTATGTTTTAAGTTAGTGTTGCTATATGCTTTACGCCGCTAAACATATATGAAAATAGAATTTGAGGTGCATGTTTTGTTTCAATTATTTCTTGGCTCATCATCTTGGTTGTTTTGTTGTCTACTGGTTGTGCTGTTCTGTTTGCTGTGGTGTAATGTAATTTGGTGTGACACTGTGGGTGAGGATGGCGCGTTGACTGTTGACTTGCTCGGACCGGTCGTGGGGGGGGCAGTAGCAGCTTGTTTTTGTGCTTATGTAAATAAAGGTACAATTGTGCCTCACTGTCAAGTGAGCGCCACCATGCCTGCACCCAATAATAGTGTGCACCATGTACATGTTAAATACTGAAATGGCAACTGATACGGTGCCTTTTAATACAATGCACCTTATGTTTGTGAAAGTACAGGAATTACAATGCACTTACAAGCACCTCGTTCCTAGAGACATGTAAAGGAATGAAACTTCCGAGGAACTGTCAAACTACTCAACGCAAAATTTTAAAATGAAACAAAAGGAAAATGTTTCTTGGTGATTGAGTAAAATCCAGATAAAACCTTCCATTGCTGAAACACTCTCAAGAAGCGTCACTTATTTGTAATTATTTTATTTATTTTGTAATAACCCGACAACTAGCTTTTAACGTATAACATAAACAGACTATATTCAGATGTCAAGAAAGGCCCAGCAAATACCCCCTCCTCTGGCTGCTTGGTCTCTTTAACAGTAAGGGCAGATTTATTGAGGTCACCCAAGAAATCTTTGCAGATGTCAAAACATCCAACAATGTCCAGAATATGGGGAAGTAGAAGAAAAGGTGGAAAAAAAAGAAGCAATGGGAGAATGACGCATTAAGTTGTTGCAACTTTTGTTTTTTTCCTTTAGCTTTCATAACAGCCATTACTTGCATTATTTGTTTGGCACTAACTATAATCAAATGAAGATAATGCTCTATTTTCAATTGTGTGGCATGTTATAAATTAAAGGCAATGTTAAAAAGGTTTGGTATTTGACTTTTTTTGAAAGGTTATTTGATGGGGAAACACCACATTGGATATGGCTGGCCCTCCGGTCATTAGTACTATTGGTTCTATTTGTGCTGAAATAAGGGAGATCTTGTCACAATAGCCCAAACATTTACTGAAACTTTGGACCTGTTTAGTTGAATGTAAAGCTATTATTGTGTTGCATGAATAGCAACAAGTGGATACACAGCTCAATTGTAGTTTCTCTCTTCGAGTTGAAGAACATTTTATTTGATCCGCCTGTCACTGTGTGCCACTGGTAAGATGCCGGGCTCTTGACTGACTTTTTGCACTGGTTGCACTGATAGTAATTGGTAGGTGACTTTTTTTTTTTTTTCTCTTTCTGAATATCTGGGCGTACGGATTCCCTCTCATTTATTTATTTATTTATTTATTTATTTATTTATTTGGGCGCATTATTCAGAAATGAGGGCGCACATGCAACCAATTTAGTCTCAACTCAGAGTACTGAGATGGTTGCCGTTAATAGATATTTTTAAGACTAATGCGTTCTTTATACTCATGGTGGTGGTAACCCTGATGACATGACTTCAGCTATCCCACGCGCAGTTTGCCTTTATACTTGAGCGCAATCCAAGTGCGCAGGTAAGAATGTGTACTGGACTTCCCCTCCAAGTCAGGGATGTCGCTGCAGCTGCTATCTGCTAAGACACCACCGGACGGAGTTTTCACTGCATTTTTGGGCCTTTTCTTGTAGCCGTTTTTACTTTTGCATCACGAGGAACAAAGCAAAAACAATGGAGACCGTGGAACAGTGTCTGCTAGAACAAATGGACGTGCAGCACACCGGAAGAGTTCTCATGAAATAGTAATGTGCCATGGCACACTGGTTAGGAGTCACTGCAATAGAAGACCATTTGTTTTGTCTATCACTGTGCCTCACTGGCATAAATAGATGAACACAGATGCATTCCATCCATCCATTTTCTGAACCGCTTATCCTCACGAGGGTTGCGGGAGTGCTGGAGCCTATCCCAGCTGTCAACATGTAGGAGGCATGGTACACCCTGAACTGGTTGGCAGCCAATCGCAGGGCACATGGAGACAGACAACAGTCGCAGTCACAATCACAACTAGGATTAATTTAGTGTCCAAATAATGTTGCGCGTTTTTGGGATGTGAGAGGAAACTGGAGTGCCCGGATAAAACCCACGCAGGCGGGCCGGGGATTGAATCTTGGACCTCAGAACTGTGAGGCCAATGCTTTACAGCTGATTCACCGTGCCGCCCTAAAGATACATTATTTTTTTTTTGTAAATTTTTGAACGATTATGCACACTAGTATATAAGTAAATAAATAGACACAGCAGTCTGAAATCAGCAAAACATGGACTATTTCATTGTTCCCCACACAAAATACTTTTTTTTTTGTTTTTGTTTTTTGCATGCTGTTACTCTTGCGCACAAATTTTCTGAAGGTCGTCAATGGTATTAGTGAGTCATTCACGCTTTTCCTTCTGTCAGCTTTTTTGCTCATCTCCCCATTAAAAGCGGGGCCTCACCATTTGTTGACGTCTGCCACAGCTGTGTCACCGTGGAAATACACGCTTTGCTCTGCAAAATTCCTGTCTAGCCTTCAGTCCTTTCTCTTCCCGACCGACGGGCTGATTCAGCGGTGTGCTCGCAATCCCGCTGGTTTCTCGCTGCGGTTGAACACGTGACCCTGTGGAGATTCCTCATCCGTGTGCAGGAAGGTGACCAATTAGTCACAAACTCATTGTTTGCCCCGCAGAGGCTGCCGCACTGTTGTGTTGTCCACCTGAGTAGGGATGTTCTGATGCAACTTTTATCACTTCCCATCAAATACTGATATTGTTCCCTTGAGTTTTAACTGATATTAATTGGTCCGATTCGATTTCACCAGTAAGGATACATATTTATTTTGTTGTATGGAATGTTAGACAAGGCTTGATAAAGTGTTATTACTCAGAGAACCATCACCAAGCAACAGTAGGTATATTTCTTCAACTGGAGTGCCAATAAATGACTTTAAAGTTCCTTGTTATTATGGTAGCATCATACAACATGGTGGTGTGATCACATGGGCTATGCATGCCATCCGAGTGCTGCTGGATAGAAGTGCTGGAGTGGTGCATGGAATAGATAACTTGTAAAATTAGAGCTGTCCGATCCAAGACAATATATTTTTTTATTTTTTCCCTCATATCAGATGGATTTCTTATTGTCAAAATTGAATAGGGACACCCGTACACACAAATGACCTTTGCTTCCTGGGCAACCCTCCTCTAAGCATTATTTGCTGCGGCATCTCCCAACAGGCAAGGCTGGGGGAAGGGTCCACTTGGCCCCAGGGCCATGATATTATTAGAGCCAAAGAATTCCAGCATTTGCAGCCAATGATCTCGGCTTACACAGTCCAGTTGAGGATGGCGGTTTCTTGATGTTTTGCCTTTTGTTTTCACTTAATAAAGACTGAGTTTACTACAAACTATTAGTGAAAATGAGAAGGTAAAAAAATGCAAACCTGAACCGAAAGATGTTTAAAAAAAAAAAAGTTGTGTGAAGTTAGTTTAAATTGTTTTTTTTTTTTTTGTTTAATGGTGGGGGATTTAAAAAATAATAATAATTTAAACCCTCCCTCTTTCCATGAGCAAGGGCAGATGAAACATGGATGGGTCTTTCAGCATGACAATTATCCCAAACATACCACCCGGCATTTCAAGGTCCTGGGGTGTCCTCGCCAGTCTCCAGATCTCAACCCCATAGATAATCTTTGGAGGTGGTTGAAAGTCTGTGTTGACCAGCGACAGCCCCAAAACGTCACTTCTCTAAGAGATCTGCATGGAGGCTTGGTCCAGAATACCAGCAACAGTGTGTGAAAACTTCACGAAAATGTTTGATCTCTGTCATTGGCAAAATAAGGTACGGAACGAAGATGAAGTTTTTGACCAATCCAATGTGATCAAAACTGCTAAATGCCAGATTTTTCTTTTGTAGTTTTTGTGTAAGAGTAATCACAAGTTAAAAAAAAATCTTAAGATTTGAAATATTCTTGTGTATCAGGTCTGAACTAGCCATCAGCTTTTAGCCAATTTCTATCCAAATGATTGCTTGTAAACTCTAGGCGACCTTGACACCCTGACACAGTGTAAAACCCTCCATGATGTAAGGTGATCTTCATTATAAAAAACAGGAAACATCTTTTCTTCTTACTTTTCCAGGCACAGGTCAGAATTCCAGCAGAGACCTATGTGATGCATTGTGCAATCAGACTAGAGCTGTGTTAGGAAAAGTGGGACTGCAACCTGTGTTTGTGTTATTTTAGACTTGATTTTTCCATCAGTACACCAGGAGAACTTTTTTTTTTTTTTTTTTTTTTTAAAATCCCTGAACGTATTAATTTGGAACTGTTTTTATTGTTCCAAGAAGGAATTCTTCCTTTTGTCTTGGCTTTGCCCGCAGAACTCCCAACCACGGTATTTACTCGGGCCTCGGGAAGCATTTTCATCCCAGCCAAGTGTCCCCAATGTACTATCATGTATAGGACTGACGTTCATTGGCACTCACTTGTCCGAACCCACCGCCGGGACACGCTCGATTATGCACTTCTATTCTGGAGAGGATATCAGAGCTCATTCTATTTACTCTCGGTGCAGTGCTGACAGGCAGGTGCCCTTTGTGCAAAGGCTTCCAGGGATCAGGCTGATAGGACTTCTATTTGTCTGCAGTCACGTGGCCCTTAAACAGGTCTGCTATTGTCCCCTGAGACCCCCCTCCCTCCGCTTCAGAATTAGTATTTTAGTTTTCACTCGAGAAGCTGTTGCTTTCAGTGAAACATAATTTCACCCGTACAGCTCTTCACAGGACAGAGCATCTGAACCCTGCCACAAATACTGAAAAATAACGAGTGATTGATTGCATCATTAAAGGTTTTTTTATTTTGGCTGCATTTTATACTTCCATAGAGTGACAGTCAAAAAACACTACAGAGACTTACTTAGTCTCTTTCAGTTTTAATGGCAAGAGAGAAGGATCCTTTCGATTGTCTGCTGGTTTTAGTCCGGATTGATTTGATAGCGCCAACCTGAGGGAAGGAGACGGAAGAGGTGATGACCAGAGGTGATGTGGATGGTTCAATAGGATTTAGCATCCAGTTGTCTTAGTAGTGGCAGTGTACAGGCCCTCAATGGTGCGTAAGGGGTACTGATGGTTTTTCTGGCAGTTGTGATTGTCCATTGCAGTTGGAGTTTGTTCTTTTTTTTGCGGCAGCACCAAACCAGACTGATGTATGAACACAGGACCCATTCAATGAGTGCTGTATAGAAATACCTCAACAGCTCCTGTGGCAGGCCATGGTTCCTCAGAAACCCCAGGAAGTGCATCCTCTACTGGGCCTTTTTGAGGGTGGAGTTGATGTTGGTCTCCCACTTCAGGCCCTTAGAAACTAAGACTTAGAGACCAGAAACCTGAAGTTGTCGACAGTTGACACAGGGCAGTTAGACAGCGTGAGGGGCAGGTCTGACAAAGGACATTTCTTGAAGTCTATGATCATCTCTACAGTCTTGAACGTTTTCAGCTCCAGGTAGGACCGGCCTTACCAAAGCGCTAACCGCTGCTCTTCCTGTCGATACACATACTCATCACAATCTTTGAGGGCGTTAACTGTGCCGACTGTCAAACTTCAGGAGCGTGGTTCCTTGCGGTGAAGTCTGTTTAAAGACAAAAGAGGAGCAGGACACATCTTTGTGGTGCCCCAGTGCGGATGGTGTGTGTGGATGAGGTGGGGTCCACCAGCCTCACCTGCTGTTTCTTGCCTGTCAGAAAGCTCTAAATCCACTCACAGAAGAGGCGCTGAACTCGAAAAGCAGATGACTTAATGAACACGTTAGGGTGATAGGTCTGTCGTCATTTCAACTTCGAAATGCAGGTGTCTTGCGGACCTGGATGATCCTAGAGACATGAAACAGGATGGGCCATCACAGTTCCAGAGATTTATTGAAGATCTGTCTGAAGACTGGAGTGAGCTGGTCTGCGCAGACTTTGAGGCAGAAAAGGGACAAAAAGGCCACGACTTTGTTAATCTTTTATTGTTTGAAGAGAATTCTCACATCCTGTTCATGAATGCTCAACGTAGAAGTCAAGAGGTCTGATGGTGGTTGGTGGTACGGCTGGTATGGAAATTATTTCTTTTATAAAACAAAAAAAGTGAGATTTTGTTATAGGAGGTTCAGAAGAAAAAGCCCCTCTGAAATCACTTCTGTATGACCCAGTTTTGTATCCGCTTTGACCATACTTCCCTACCACACGCCCCCTGATTTGTTGCGTCCGTGTAGGAGCCATGCATATGATAGCACGTGTTTAATATTGTAGGCAGAGATCTGCGCGAATGACACATAGATAAGCTATAGAAATTTGAATGACCCGATTTGCGACATGTCGGCAGAAAAGTGTGTGGATAATTTTGATTAATATTTCACTTTTATAGGCCAAATATAGTCAATATAACTTACTCGGAAAAAGTTGGTTTAGTCAAAATTAATGGCTTAGGCAGAAATGCGCAAGTATGTCACTTTGCAACCTGTAAAAACAATTTTCAAGCAATGGACCAAGATTTTTCATAGATACTAAGTATTCAAAAATCTACTATGAAAACTCTGCTTATTTTGGTAGCAACCCAGGCTAAACTCGCACCTCTCTGAATTGTAAGATCTTCAAACAGTCGATGTAACAATGGACCACTAAACGTACTTCCTTGACACTAATGATGAGTTTCCTCTTACCCAGGGTTTGGTGCCATCCTGTGCCATCTTAGGGTGCTACAGAAAGCACAAAAATAAAATCAGAACTGCAATATCTGAGGAAATTTTTTTTCAGAAAAATAACAAATAGATGTGTTTGTGAATGGTGAATATCAACTAGGCAAAGACAATCTCCCAAAAGGACCGCAATCTGTTTGTAATAGTGATGAGTAGAGAAGTCACGTGTATAGAAGTAGATATCTGAGGAAATGGAGAAGAGCAGTTGTGGGAAAGTATTGCCTTTTGAGTTCCCCTGAAAGCCCAATTTCCCTCACTTTTTGAGACTAGTGTATGTATTCTGTATTGAATTATCTTAATAAAAAATGGTATTTTTCTGAATACGCTCTGGATATTTCAGAGACGGAGAGATTGATTGCAATCAACCCAGTTTGAGACAACATAACTGTCAACATTCTATACACATAGTTGTTAATGTGGAGGTAACACTGACCTCTTAAGGTCCATGTGCTATTTTTACTAGAGCCATAAGCTACTTTCAGTGGCAGATCTGACATTACAGGTTAGCCTATTATTATCCCGCACAGTCAGTGTCTTTTCTGATACTGGCTAATAAGGTTGACACTGTCTCCCTCAATCACTTCGCTGTACTTTTGGAACAACTGGCAAGAATTTTACAGCGAGCTGTGTCATAAGT